>NC_079532.1:12372609-12712609 GCF_003711565.1 Takifugu flavidus
CCTATTATATGTTTGCTGTCTGTAGACTGCAACACCCCACTGAAATCTACTGTTGTTTTGGCTACGGAGAAGTTATATTCAGGTTTAAAACCAATTTTATTCGGTTTAATCTTTTTTATCTAGTTCACTGGCCTTAGATTTATCAAAGTACCAAATATAAAATGAAATAAATATTATCAGCAAATAACACTTATCAGCCAATTTGTCCACCTTTGCATATATTGAGAGGTTGTGGCTAAGGTAGATATATTGTCTTTATAGATTAATGAGTTTAAAGCATCAAAGTAACTTCCAAGCCAGAATTGCAGATTTGTTTTTTTGATCAAGTGCCTGTATTGGACAGGTTGAACTATTATATGGGAAATCTAGTCCAGTACATCTGCTTACTGAAAAATAAGCACATAATTGAACTACAAATAAAGCTTTGTGCATGTCCACGGAGTGGGTCTAAATACCATAAAAGTATAGAGATATGCTGGAAATCCTGCTCCAGACACACACATATGCACACACAAACACACACACGCACACATGCGCGTGCACACACACACATATGCACACACAAACACACACACACACATACATCATACATACACACTACATACATACATACATACATACATACATACATACATACATACATTACAAAATTTAACTGAAATCTGTTCATAATATTTTGAAAGCATTAAAAGCTGATCATTTTGACGAATGTTTCCTTTTCTTTGCAGTTAAATTTAAACTCCATGTTGGCCAGATCAGTTGGTGTATTATGCAGTGATAATAAATAGGAATTCATTAAACCATTACAGAGGTTATAATAATGAGCAAAATAAAGTAAAGATCAATAGAAGGGTTTGTCACACAGTGTACTGTACCTGTCTATCAGCGAGTGTGGAATGAATGCCTGGAGAGGTTTTTTCCTAAGTAATGTGCTGTGCCTTGATGTGTGGTTGTTACAGTGGACATGCAGAGCAAACTTTGTGTGAGGGTTCTTACCTATTATATGTTTGCTGTCTGTAGACTGCAACACCCCACTGAAATCTACTGTTGTTTTGGCTACGGAGAAGTTATATTCAGGTTTAAAACCAATTTTATTCGGTTTAATCTTTTTTATCGAGTTCACTGGCCTCAGATTTATCGAAGTACCAAATATAAAATGCAATAAATATTATCAGCAAATAACACTTATCAGCCAACTTGTCCACCTTTGCATATATTGAGAGGTTGTGGCTAAGGTAGATATATTGTCTTTATAGATTAATGAGTTTAAAGCATCAAAGTAACTTCCAAGCCAGAATTGCAGATTATTTTTTTGGTCAAGTGCCTGTATTGGACAGGTTGAACTATTATATGGGAAATCTAGTCCAGTACATCTGCTTACTGAAAAATAAGCACATAATTGAACTACAAATAAAGCTTTGTGCATGTCCACGGAGTGGGTCTAAAAATACCATAAAAGTATAGAGATATGCTGGAAATCCTGCTCCAGACACACACATATGCACACACAAACACACACACGCACACATGCGCGTGCACACACACACATATGCACACACAAACCACACACACACACACATACATACATACATACACACATACATACATACATACACACATACATACATACTACATACTACATTACAAAATTTAACTGAATCTGTTCATAATATTTTGAAAGCATTAAAAGCTGATCATTTTGACGAATGTTTCCATCAGCGAGTGTGGAATGAATGCCTGGAGAGGTTTTTTCCTAAGTAATGTGCTGTGCCTTGATGTGTGGTTGTTACAGTGGACATGCAGAGCAAACTTTGTGTGAGCGTTCTTACCTATTATATGTTTGCTGTCTGTAGACTGCAACACGCCACTGAAATCTACTGTTGTTTTGGCTACGGAGAAGTTATGTTCAGGTTTAAAACCAATTTTATTCGGTTTAACCTTTTTTATCTAGTTCACTGGCCTCAGATTTATCGAAGTACCAAATAGAAAATGAAATAAATTTTATCAGCAAATAACACTTATCAGCCAACTTGTCCACCTTTGCATATATTGAGAGGTTGTGGCTAAGGTAGATAAATTGTCTTTATAGATTAATGAGTTTAAAGCATCAAAGTAACTTCCAAGCCAGAATTGCAGATTTGTTTTTTTTCGGTCAAGTGCCTGTATTGGACAGGTTGAACTATTATATGGGAAATCTAGTCCAGTACATCTGCTTACTGAAAAATAAGCACGTAATTGAACTACAAATAAAGCTTTGTGCAGGTCCACGGAGTGGGTCTAAAAATACCATAAAAGTATATAGATATGCTGGAAATCCTGCTCCAGACACACACATATGCACACACACACACACACACACATGCACGTGCACACACACACATATGCACACACAAACACACAACACACACACACACACATACATACACACACACCAACACACCACACACACACATACATACATACATTACAAAATTTAACTGAAATCTGTTCATAATATTTTGAAAGCATTAAGAGCTGATCATTTTGACGAATGTTTCCTTTTCTTAGCAGTTCAATTTAAACTCCATGTTGGCCAGATCAGTTTTGTGTTATGCAGTGATAATAAATAGGAATTCATTAAACCATTCCAGAGGTTATAATAATGAGCAAAATAAAGTAAAGATCAATAGAAGGGCTTGTCACACAGTGTACTGTACCTGTCTATCAGCGAGTGTGGAATGAATGCCTGGAGAGGTTTTTTCCTAAGTAATGTGCTGTGCCTTGATGTGTGGTTGTTACAGTGGACATGCAGAGCAAACTTTGTGTGAGCGTTCTTACCTATTATATGTTTGCTGTCTGTAGACTGCAACACGCCACTGAAATCTACTGTTGTTTTGGCTACGGAGAAGTTATATTCAGGTTTAAACCAATTTATTTGGTTTAATCTTTTTTATCTAGTTCACTGGCCTCAGATTTATCGAAGTACCAAATATAAAATGCAATAAATATTATCAGCAAATAACACTTATCAGCCAACTTGTCCACCTTTGCATATATTGAGAGGTTGTGGCTAAGGTAGATATATTGTCTTTATAGATTAATGAGTTTAAAGCATCAAAGTAACTTCCAAGCCAGAATTGCAGATTTTTTTTTTTGGTCAAGTGCCTGTATGGACAGGTTGAACTATTATATGGAAATCTAGTCCAGTACATCTGCTTACTGAAAATAAGCACATAATTGAACTACAAATAAAGCTTTGTGCAGGTCCACGGAGTGGGTCTAAAAATACCATAAAAGTATGTAGATATGCTGGAAATCCTGCTCCAGACACACACATATGCACACGCAAACACACACACACATGCGCGTGCACACAACATATGCACACACACAACACACACACACACACACACACACACACATACATACATACATACATTACAAAATTTCACTTAAATCTGTTCATAATATATTGAAAGCATTAAGAGCTGATCATTTTGACGAATGTTTCATTTTCTTAGCAGTTCAATTTAAACTCCATGTTGGCCAATTCAGTTTTTTTTTGCCTGTGTGTATGTGTGTGCTTGTGTCTGCGCACGCGTGCAGCTTGTCCAGCCATTTAAAGATGAAGAGAACTAAGGAACTGCACTGGCGCCCCAGGAGACGGAGAAGATGGGCAGGCTACATTTCACGTTAGATAATAATTTCACTGATAATATGGTGCGATGACTCTTTTTTTTTCACCCTCTGTCAGCTGTAAGCCCGCACACTTTAAATTCTCAGCCTATGTTTTTTCCTTTGCTAGCTGGTTGTAGGTATCCTGCAAGCTGCTGAGCTGCCAGCGATGGATGTGGGGGGAAGCTCTGACCCCTACGTTAAACTCTACCTCCTCCTGGACAAAAAGAAAAAGTTTGAAACTAAAGTTCACAGGAAGAACTTTGATCCCAACTTCAATGAGACTTTCTCATTTAAGGTAAAGGTGCTTTAAAACAATAAATAAACAAAATAAAACAGAATTTCAGCACTAGATGTTTATTCTGCATTAATGTGCTGCCCTCTAGGTACCCTACACCGAGCTTGGTGGCAGGACGCTGGTGATGACCGTGTACGACTTTGACCGTTTCTCAAAACATGATGCTATAGGAGCTGTGAAGATACCAATGAGCACCGCTGATTTCAGCCAGTCTCTTGAAGAGTGGAGGGATCTACAGAAAGCAGAGAAGGAGGAGGTGGGAGCAAATAATTAAAGAAATGAGATCAGATTACAAACTCTCACTGATGGATCATGTGTGTGTCTGTGTATTAGAGTGAGAAGCTTGGAGATGTATGTCTGTCACTTAGGTATGTGCCCACTGCTGGAAAGTTGACAGTGATGATTTTAGAAGCCAGAAAATGGATGTGGGAGGGCTGTCAGGTGGGTAGAGCCATTTAAAACCACACGCAATCACTGCATTTGTGTCTGTACGCACTAATTTAAGCAGATGCAATGAAGGAAGCCAAGCAATAGGCCAAAAAGGCGCATCTGTTATTTGTAAATGAAAGTCTAACTAGTCGGGACTCAGACCCACTGCACATGTGCCGAACTGACGACATTTCCGGGTTGCTCCTCCTCCGTCAAACCTTCGTTTTCTCTATTTTAGACCCTTATGTGAAAATCCACTTCATGCAAAATGGGAAAAGACTGAAGAAAAAGAAAACAACGATAAAGAACAGTCTGAATCCTTACTACAACGAGTCCTTTAGCTTTGAAGTGCCATGTGAGCAGATAGAGGTACTCGGCGTTCACATTTGCATGTTTGTCCCTAACATCTTCCAGCCCCTTATTCTAACATCACATTCACACATCCTCACTTCCCCAAAAATGTCCTTTTTCAAGAACACATACACAGATTCTGAAAAACTGATTTCCTGTGTGTGTTCCGTAGAAAGTGCAGATTGCAGTGACTGTGTTGGACTACGATAAGATTGGCAAAAACGACGCCATTGGGAAGTGGTGCTGGGTGCCAGCAGCACTGGGACTGAGCAACGCCACTGGTCCGACATGCTGGCTAACCCACGCAGGCCAATAGCTCAGTGGCACAGCCTCCGGCATCAAGAGGAAGTCAACTCTTTACTTTACCTCAAGCAGTCTCTTATACCTCATATCTTACCTCTCATATAATTCCCATATGATACAAAAAAGAAACTTACTTTAATAAAAATGACAATACTCTATACTAACCTTAAGACTGTCACCTGATTTGGTGGAAACATGAACTTGTTCCTTTAGGAATTCTAACTCAAGGGTCTAAGAAGAGAAGTTGTCACAACGTTGCTGCTTGAAAAGCCCTCTGAGGCGACAATGTTTGTGATTTTGGGGTCTTAATAAACTTGGTTTGATTTAGATGCAGCTCTTGGGCATTGTAAGGGTTTTGATTTAATCGACCAAAATTCTAGACCAAAGTACTTATACAAGTACGCAATATGTTCTACCTCCCAGTGTAGTTGAAATTTGGAAATTATGTTCTGGCTAGGTTTGTGATTGAAACAGATTTTGAGCCAAAAGCCAGACCCAAAATGCAGACATAGACACAACACACAGGTTTTATTTTCAAAAATTTAATAAAACATTGAAGTGACAGATGACTGGAAATGGAAATGGCAAATTACAGGCAAGCAAAGCTGATTAGAACAATTAATCTGGAAATGAGCAAAATAGGACAAGACAGGTGATGCAGGTAAAAACACAAAAGCATAAGAGCAAAAGCTTAATCTACAAAGGTTTTCTAGAAAAGGGGGCCAAACATTACTGCAGAGGGATTTACAACGATCTGGCGAGGTGAGGAGAAATGAGCCGCAGATCCAATTAACCAATATGATCAAAAGGTGGGTAAGGTGGTGCCTCTTCAGAAAGAAAGCCAGCCCCGCCTGCCTGGGAATTGGGAAAGAACAGAAAAAACATTAACAAGAAAAAACAACAAACTGAAGGACACCAAGCAGTTTCAAGACTGAATTTTCAAAATGGAATGATTTACTGACTTAATAAATAACGTGTGAACAATGGGCTCAACGGGCAGCCTTGCTTGGTACCAATTCATTCATGCCGATTTATTTCTGGTGGTCTTTCAAAAGGAATGCATTTTCTAATTGGTCTTAGCGGTTCCTGGGAGTTGCTAAAAGTAGCCTGATATAGCTCAGGTCTCCAATATGGATAATGTCTGACCTAGCCTGGGTTCTGCATCCAACTATCCAAAGGTGGTTGGCCTGTGTTGGCTTGGGCTTGGTGCTTTTTTCGCCAACGCCTCTTCTGGTTGCGAGACCATTTTTGTTGTTTGGTTCTTCTTTCTTCAATTCCCTGATGCGGCTGGTCTGCTGTGCCTTAAGCCTGGTCGTTTCCCCATCCCTGTGGCTGTGAACTGCCCCCACCTATGGGCTCCTCCAGTCTTGGCCTTTTTGCCGGCCTTTCACTGAAAAAAGTGACCAGAGATCCATGAAGCAATGTGTCTGGCATGTGAGAGTTAACATGTAGAGTATTTACTTAAAAAGAAATGTTAGCTGCAAAATAAAACTAGAGAATAGTTTTTGAGTATGATGTCCGGGCTGCTGACAATTATTGCTGAACTCTGAGGTGTCATTTTGCTGTTGATACAATGGATCAGCACTGTGGTGCATAAAATACATTTGTTTGTTAGGATTACTGCGCTCTCGATATTTCTAGTTCAACATCCTTCCTGTTTTAACCCCAGAGCATTTTGCAACTACATTCATTCATACATAATTTATTCCTTTGAAATATTTGGGAAGTCCTTAATGGGACTACATTGTGACTAAAGTTAAATCATTGTTGTGAACATCTCTGCTGTCACCTTTCAACAGAGGAAGTCAATCATTGTGCTTGTGATTTTAATTTTGTTTAGTAATGTCTTACAAAATATCAATTATATAAGATCAGGGTGTGATGATTGTCAAGAAAATTTTAAAAAAATTTAAAAAATGATTAAATATTTAGATTTTTTCTGAATAATTCAACTACATTTTTTCTACATTTCTTTTGATACCTTAAGTTTAAACTATCGAAGAGATCCTTTCTTTCATTAAAAATCCAACCGATTTGCTTCACAGTCGCAGTGTCCATATCAGTGACTTCTAACGGGGTTTTTTTTGGCTTTAAAACATATTTCCTCCTGAAAAAATATTTCAGATTTTTGGGGTGTCATATGCCTCACAGAATATAATCCAACAAATTCTTATATAAAGATTAAAAACCTGATCATCTCTTCTGGAATATCATCATTCAATGAAAAGAGGAATTCTTCTTCCCTCTCCCAGTGGTACCAACAAGACCACAGCCAAGAAGGGGTGACAATGTGAATGTCCTTGTCTTGTTGCGCTATAAAGGCCTTCTTTGTACCTGTTTGGGATTGTTCTCAAACTTTACTTGTAATACAGGCAATGAAATAAGTAAATAGAAAGATTTAAGAAAGATTTAAAACTGTAAGTATTGTAAGAATGTAGCTTTTAACAACTGTGCTGCCATTGGCTTTGGTTATATTGTACTATATCATTATGTCATCAAAGTGGCTGTACATACGTGTTTTCGTTGCAATCAAATGCGTGGTGCAATTTGCATTTGCAGAGCTCAGCGATGTTCTGCTGCTGCTTGTGCTTTGCACAAGCCTAGTGTTGCCCAACCTTTGCCTTCTGGCACAATGGTACTCAGCAATGATCGGAAGCGCGGAACCCTGTGGAACAAGTCCGCTGAACACTATTGTTGTTCCCTCCAGTGTTTTTCTTCGGAGCTCTGGAATAATCTTGGAAAGATCTGGCACTTCAGCGATCTCCTGCCGCTGGTAAGCCTCATAGCGGCTGTAGTACTCTGTGTGGATGCGCTTCAGCACGTTTTCCAAGTAGGGCAAGTAGTCATCGTTGTCTTCTTGATTATTATCTGCCACCAAAATGAGAAATGGTTATAACATTTTAAAATCCTTCTCAGATGTGAGTGCATCTCGCTATTAGTAGATTCTCTTAATAGGGATGGGTGAGCTCTGATACCAGGAACTAGTATTGGACTGATGCCATCTTTAATTTTTTTGGTACCTGTAATTGCTGTCAATCCCAATCACCAATACTCAAGGCAAAAAAATGCCCTGTTCAAATATAGCACGCTGCGTTCACAAACATGGTCACTTCCATCACGGAAATGTTACCGCTTTGGAAATTGTATGAAGTTAACAAAGGACCAGACCTGTGCAGAATGCAAACTCTGCAAAATTGAAATTGGAAGAGGTGGTATGTGTATAGCTGAGTTTGTTTTTTTTTGTTTTGCCCGTTCATTCATACAAATACATTAAAGTACTAAAGGTGGGGCATTGGTAGCTCATTCTGTAGGTGACTGGGCTGAGAAGCAGAGTGTGAGTGTTTTTTCTTGCAAACAATAGACGCCTTACCTGATGAATCCTTGTCCTTGAAATAGAAGTATGGCCTCACTTCAATGAGGGCAGGGGCATAATTCCATACATCCTGTCGGTCATCAATCATGCAAATCATTGATTCACCACAGGGGCTAAAAAACCTGCGAGGACAGACCCAAAGATAACTTGCAAATTTACTTTTGCCTCGTAATTGTCACATTGTCTCTGTAGTTTTCATAATTGCGATGCGTAATAACTCAGAATTCTCATTTTACATTACAATTTTCCAAAAAAACAAATAAGTTATTTCTCCGCCTCTCTCTCCTTTGTCCTTCATGGGATGCAGTTCTCACCTCACATTTTCCATCTTGGATGATGGAAAAAAACAATCATCTCTTGAGATAATCCGGTCAGCAAACAGGGTTTTAGTAGGATCCAAATAATCTGGAATGTTTCACGTTCACAAACATTGAAATTCTCATAATCTCTTTCTTTTCCTTTGAACTAAAATATTTTCAAAGTTTTACCAGCAAAAAAGATTACAATTATTCTCATTCCAAATGTGAGAGTTTTAAGGTTAGGAGAATTACCTGCAATAATCTTTGCATATGGTCGGGATGCAAAGGTAAAAATATTGAGCTCATAGAGTTGAGACATTTTCTCTAAGAACTCCTTGTAGTATGGCCGTATTCGTATATGATAAGGATTTGAATTTTCCATTGTCATCTTGAACAAGTTCTGAAGGAAGTGATAAACACATATAGATGAATTGATGCTACTTCCATTCTTATATGGATATATAGATCATAAAATGTAAACTAACCATTAAATACTCCTTACAATAAGAGACAAGAAGAAAGCACAGTATTTCCAGATCTGACAAATATCCGGTACCTCATTAGGAGAACATTCGCAGGGCTCCTCTGTAGCATGGATCAATGTATTATCCAGATCCACCATCAGAACCAGTTTTTTACTCTGGTGGAGTTTATTCTGATGAACTTTCGTCAGTCTTTCTGATAACCGTTGAAATGTCTGAAAGGGATAAATCAGTTAGGAAATCTCGGCATCTGTTATCAATGCACAAATCTTTATTATGATTTATGATCATTAAAATGACAAATCTCAACCAATATACAATTTTACTGGAGATATACAGTACCGTATATATACCCACACCTATACAGTATATATGCGTGTGTCTGTATATATATATCAATCAGTTGTTTTTAGAAAGACATGACACATACACATTGAAAATTACATTAGTGAGTAAGAGAAATAAAGTTTGTTACTGACCTCTAAAGTGATGTCTCCTTCAGGAGTTTCATTCCCCATCGGTGCCCCCAGGCTCTCCTCTGTGTTGGGTGGCCTTGGAAGGAAGCACAAAATGTCGATTTTTTCATCGTGTGTAAATTTGTACTTGTCTTTAATTATGTGCTGTATTGTTTTATTTATATGTGAACGTTTTTAATCCTGAGATCATGAAATAGAAGAAAATTCTATTTTTAATTCTATTCTATTTTAAATCTTTGGACAAATATAAAAATTGATAATGAAATGCGTTTTAAAAATGGGTTCCAGTTGATTTGATTAGGACAATACATATTAATCATCTTAGCAGCAAAAAGTGTCCAAGTAAATGTGCTGGAGTTAGCCTTCAAAGCTAACACTTCTGTAGCATAGCTATTATGCTGAAATATTTTGATGGGTTTCCTAATTTTTAAATCTATGCACCTTTCCGCAATGAATATGGCAATATTCATAGTAGCTGTAGAGAGTAAACTTACGAGTCCTGACAGTTACTTCCTTGAAGACAAGTGTCAGGTGACTGTGCACCCGGAGGCTCTGGGTTCTCCATAGGCTTTTTATTTTTAGAGAAACAACCGATCCCCATCAAACTCCTTTTCTCTAAAGCTGGTCATGAAAAAAAAAAAATTATTGTCAGAAAACCAGCTTTAAAAACCTCATACAGATTCACATCTTGTTCCAGTCAAAAGCAATAGATCCTTAAACCCAAACAATTAAGAACAATTAATTTTGCAGCCTGTCCATACCTGCCACCTCACATGAACTAGTTCCACTTCAAGAAAATGGTAAAAAAAACAAAAAACAATTTGAAATCTTTATTTGATTCTCTAAACTTGAAAAAGTTGTGGAGTCTTGCATCAAACAGATCAATTACCCACTGATTGTGATTTAAATCTGCAGAGTATAATATGAGCTTCCAAATGTAGTAGGTTGATTTATAATCAAAGTCATTGATGATCAAAGCCTTGTGGCTTTGTTCTTTCAATATCAAGGTTTCTCCATAATCATGTGTTATTTGGCACATCATCACTAGCTTAAAGTTTGATTATTCTGTTCAAAAATATACACATAACCTTGGTTACCAAGGTTATATCCATGATGCATTGTAATAATACACTGTACATGCTATATGATCATTTAAATTAAAGGTATTTTCTCCAGCTTAACATCAGCTTGGAGTGCCAAAAATATCACCCTCCATCCTAAACAAGATCAAGTGAAATGGCATTGCAAATGTTGATGCGTGAATCTGCCTTAACGTCTCTAAATGGGTGCCGCGTAAACGCAGTAACTCCCTTGAGCAAGGGACATATTTCAAAGCATTTGTCAGATCCTGACACGTTTCAATCAGCTCTGAGTTTGAAAGCATTAACAGCTGATCATTTTGACGAATGTTTCCTTTACCTTACAGTTCAGTTTAAACTCCATGTTGGCCAGATCAGTTGGTGTGTTATGCAGTGATAATAAATAGGAATTCATTAAACCATTACAGAGGTTATAATAATGAGCAAAATAAAGTAAAGATCAATAGAAGGGCTTGTCACACAGTATACTGTACCTGTCTATCAGCGAGTGTGGAATGAATGCCTGGAGAGGTTTTTTCCTAAGTAATGTGCTGTGCCTTGATGTGTGGTTGTTACAGTGGACATGCAGAGCAAACTTTGTGTGAGGGTTCTTACCTATTATATGTTTGCTGTCTGTAGACTGCAACACGCCACTGAAATCTACTGTTGTTTTGGCTACGGAGAAGTTACATTCAGTCATAAAGATTAGATAGATATAATATAATATTTATAATATTATATAAAGATATAAAGAATATCAGCAAATAACACTCAACAGCCAACTTGTTCACCTTTGCATGTAATGAGAGGTTGTGGCTAAGGTAGATATATTGTCTTTATAGATGAAAGAGTTTAAAGCATCAAAGAAACTTCCAAGCCACAATTGCAGATTGGGTTTTTTTTTTGTCACATGACTGTATTGGACAGGTTTAAGGTATATATGGGACATGTAGTCCAGTACGTCTGCTTACTGAAAAATAAGCACATAATTGAACTACAAATAAAGCTTTGTGCATGTCCACGGAGTGGGTCTAAAAATACCATAAAAGTATATAGATATGCTGGAAAACCTGCTTCAGGTACACACACACGCGAAATCTGTTCATAATATTTTGAGTTCAGAAGAATGCCACTGACAAATAAACTTATTTTTGAGGTAATTTAAAATTGTATTACAATAAAGTAATGCCACTTGGGGTGATGTCATCTGCAGTTGTTCCTGTATTAGATGCAGCCTATTTTATACTTTGAAATGATATTCACATACATGATATGATGTGAGACACTGGATGAATGAAAACCTTTTACAAGTAATGATGCAAAAACAAATTCTTCCAGCTGGTCCAAAAACTCTTAGGCACTGTTTCAGATTAACTCCCTTTCCTGTGAAACCTCGTGATATATAAAAACACACCAGATTCGAGATGTTATTGCATGTAATGTGCTTTCTTTTGTTTTTGTGAAGCACACATGATTTTAATTGAATTACAACATAATTTCACATGCAAGAAATAATGTGACATTTGTGTTATATTGTGTCACTAATTGAGCTTAAGGGAGCATTTATAATACATTAACGTTGTGCTTCTAGTAATATAGTTGACCTGCTTATTTTCCCCAAAACCCTGTATCAAATTTTTTTTAAAAGTCCTGAGAGATTGGGTTGCTCAAATGATTCACCATTTTTCCCCACTTGTATCCACATAATTAATGGTAACTTGAGAGCTGAAAACTGTTAAGAGCTGCAATCTCCCTCTCTCTCTCTCTCTCGCTTTCTCTCTCTCTCTCTCTCTCTCTCTCTCAAACAAACACACCTACACACACACACCTGTATGTAGAAGTCAGAGTGATGACAGAGGTGCATGTTACCTGCCCATTGAGGTGTGCGTTATTCAGTCACAGTTGGTGCTGGGTTGGCTTTCCAGAAGCGACCGTGACGGCGTTATAAACCCTTTTTCCTTCCTTTATTACTGAAATGCACCGTTAAGGTTTCACGACCTCTTTTCGGACTCTGAGATGAACTTAAATTTCACATTGAAAAGATTTCTTCTGTTGTCTTTTTCTGTCTCCCACTTGTTTCTGCTTGAGGGTGAGTAATACCTAACTTTACATAGATAATAACAGTGAATGGCAATAATAAAAATACCTGTATTACTTTTATTTGTCATTTGAAATCTAAAATGTATAGATACTTCTTCATTACATCCTTCTGGGTTTATTTTAATTTTTTTTTTATACATAAGCACTCTAAAAAATTGTGTTTAGGAGCTCAGAGTCGGCTTTCAGTTGCAGATGGAGGACTGAAACGGTAAGCCATTGCGACTTCAAAAATTTAATTTCTTTAAATATGTGTAACTTTATAGGCTGAGGGCAATGAGTGATAGAGATGTGGAGGGTTCGGGGGGTGTCACTTGTAGTTAGGAGTCTGAATTCAGAGGGTGTAAAGTGCACTTAAGTCTCCCCTCTGACTGTTCCTTCCCACTAATGTGCATGTTTGTGTGTGCGCAGGAGGGCTAATGCACTTCGGAGGAAACGGGATCTCCTTGGGGAGGAGGTTGGTACACTACACCTAAGAGAACCAGAGGAGGTCAGGGCACCCACATGCGCACGACACGCTAACTGACACAAAACTGGCTTTGTAAAGAATCAGACGCACTTGCTATCATATACGCTTCCTCCCAACAACGTCATGGTACAGTGCTGTGTCAAGGAGCTTGACAATCAATTCAGAAACTGCTCTGTTTGTTTTTTCCCAAGACGTATAAACCCCTGCTGGCTGATGGTGCTATGTCACGCAGCATTTTGCACAACTACACAGCCAGAGATGTTTCTTCAGGTAAATAAGGTGTCCCGTTTGAAGATTATCGCATCGACCTGTTTGTTGTTTTGAACATTCTTTTTCGATCTGCAGCTGTGCAGTTATGAAGTGTTGATAAGGGCCTAATTAGGGATTTTAATTACTTTTTAAACCATTGGTAAACAAAACTGACAATTGTAAAGCTGGCTTGTTCTTTTTTTCCCAGAATATTGTGACTGTCTCAATGGTGGCTGGTGTCAGGAGGGCGGTGTGTGTGACTGCGCTCAGTTCCAGGCACTGGGAGACCGCTGCCAGATCAGTGAGTAACACACACACACACACACGCACACACATTTACACAGACACAGGGCCTGTCTTCTTTGGCATCGACTAACATTCTTAAGAATATAACTGGCTCGTTGACCTTATTGGTGAGTGACAGGTACCTTGCCTGGTATGCAGCAGACCTCATTAGAATGCTACAATATAGTGCATAGTACAGTAACAGGATTGTGTGTGCGTTCATATGTGTGTGTGTGTGGTGTGTGTGTGTGTGTGTGCGTATGTGTGTATCAGACTCTCAATCACTCAACAAGGTTAATCACGATTCCCATACCAATCCAGGAAGCATTCATTATCTGATTTAGCCAGTGTACTTTTCCTGCCTCTATCGCTCTTAATCAACCACTCTAAGCACTGTGAAGAACACAACGAAAGTGGGCTTTATGAGAGGTCTGTGTGTATGGTCAATAAACTAAGATATGAGGCCTCTTGGCATTTGCATGGTTAGGGCTATCCCTTACCCTTATGGTATAATATACTGAACTACTCTTTCCGGGGGCCTGATCCCCTCGGTGAGGGACTCCAGCCTTCCCACTCACCCAGTAGATCAGTAGACCAGTGCTAATGAACTGCAACCCACAACCATAAACCTCCATAAACTGCAACCACCAAAAATTGTAACCAACCCTAATCAAAACCCTAACTCTCTTATGGTGTAATATAGTAAACCACTACTGTACATGCCAAACTGCAAACAAACTGCAACCCACAACCCTAAATCCCAACCCTAACCCTAACCCCTAACCTAAACCTTAACCAACCCTAACCCTTCTTAATCTAAATTTACTGCTCTTAAAAAACTCTCTTATAGAGTAGTATGATAAACTACTCTTTTACATGCCAGCAGCCCAGATCCCGTCAGTGAGAGACTGCAGCCTTCCCACTCACCCACCAGATCAGTAGGCCAGTGCAAATGAACTGCAACCCACAACCCTAACCCCAACCTCTAACCCTAACCCTAACCCTAACCCCATCCATTCTTAATCTAAATTCATGTAAGACTCTAATAAAATGAGCTACTCTTAATAAACTCTCTTTTGATGTAATATGCTAATCTACTTCTTTATGTGCCTGTTCTTGAACCCGGACCCCCAGGTGAGCCTACCCATTCACCATAAACCCTAACCCTTACCCTAAACCTAAACAAATACCTTTTTACAGATTTTTTTTTTTTTTTTTTAATATTAAAGGTGTAACAGGGCAGGTGGCTTGTCTTTCATTTTATTACAGTGTCCGTGTCTTCTGCAATAAATTCTCATCTTCATGTGTAATTGACCCAGCTTATAACCACAAGACCTTAATTTTTCCCATAGTACCTAATAAGGGGCAGGACAGAGATGGCATCTGCAGATCCTGGGGTCAGCACCACTATGAAACATTTGATGGAATCTATTTCTACTTCCCTGGAACATGTTCTTATATTCTGGCCCAGGACTGTCATTCAGCCACTCCACAGTACACGGTGTGGGTAAGATCAAATTTAGACACTGAAATGTTCCCGGTTTATGATATATGGGGGTGGGCTATCCTTCTTTTATATGTTTCTTTTTTATTCTATAAAAAGTAAAATGAAAAAGTACAGCTAATTAGCAGTTAGAATCAAACAGGAAGTGCATTGGATTTATTTATTCACTTAATTACATCATCATTAATTGTCACTTTGACACTGACTGTTTACACACTTTAAAAAAAAACATTAAAAACACCAAATATGGATGTTAAGTTAACAAAATACAGGCAGAAAATATGTAGCAGCAGAGATTACGAGTTATAAGTCTACTTCCTGATTTTTTTAATTGACTTAATAATGAGAACTACACAAGTAAAACAATTGCAGCAATTTAAATGTCAAACAAAAAAAACAAAAAAAGACACATCACAGTGTCTGTGATGCTTGAATTAACATCACTTAGCTCTATTTAAGTGAGATGTATTTTTAGATCCACAACAGCAGAAGATGTGAAGGAAGCGTGTACTCCTGCCCAAGAGCCCTCAGCTTGTTCTTTCCTAACGAGGAGGAGATCCACATTTCTGGATATCAGGTCCATCAGGGAGGACGCAGGTGCGTGACAACGTCGAAACTAACACCTTTTTTACTCCTACCCTCACGTGTCAGAGCATCACTTGCATGTTTTCCCTTCTTTGTGTTTTGGTGGACCTTAAAAATGTCAGATTAAGTCTGCCTCAGACCGTCGGGGGTGTTTTCATTGAGCGACTGGCTGATTACCTGCTGGTCAAGAGTGTCTTTGGCTTTTCTCTGGCCTGGGATGGAGGTTCAGGAGTCTATCTGAAGATGAGTGAAGAGCACCACGGCGCCCCATGTGGCCTATGTGGGAACTTCAACCACATCGCCGGGGATGACCTCACTACTGCTCGGGGTAAGACCGGCTCGAGTGGCCACTCATCTTCCTCTGTGCACCCACATGAGGCAATTGCTATTATTATACACTCAGCACTCATCCTGACCAATTATAGTAGCGGTGGGAGTTGGATACACCAGAGCGGAGAAAACTGATAGTTTCGGGGTTTGAATGGTTGGAAGGGGTCCTTCCTCAGATGAGCAGTAATCTGAACTGCAGTTTTTCTGGCCAGAATGCTGCCCAACTGTCTACGAATGGGCTCAGAGAGTGACAGTAACCCAATCCTCTGTCCACAGTTAACCAAACCTTTTAATCGTGTGTAGATGGTGCTAAAGACTTTCAGTAAAATGATTCCCCCCACCACCACCCTTGCCCATATGTTGTTCCAGACATCCTGACCGACGAGCCTGCTCTGTTTGCCAATAGTTGGGCCGTGGATCTTCCTCGTGAAAGAGCCTGCTCCTCAGTTGACCTTGACTTCAGTGGACCGTGCCAGTCCGAGTCAGACATGGATGTAAGAATCGCAGTGGCTGTTGACATGTACACACAATATTGACTATATATACTCTGTAAATTATCCAGTTAATACTAAAGAATGCTTTTGAATTCCCAGCAAGCATAAATAACAGCGTGACTGTTTGCAGGATGCCATTGAAAAATGCAGTGCACTTCTATTCTTTCCATTTCTGTCCTGTCATGAAAACATTGATCCAAACCCATTTGTTGCCAGCTGCGTGTCTGACCTGTGTGTGTAAGTTAAAAGACATACATTATTTTACATATCAAACTTTGAACCATTTAGCCAGTTTGATCTTTGCTCTTGGACTCAGATCTGATGACGAGAAAACGTTTTGTCGAGCTTTGGTCGAGTACACCCGAGCATGCTCGCATGTTGGTTACCCGGTACGAGAGTGGAGGGATAGCTTCCCTTCTTGTGGTAAGATCACACTGGAACTCCTCATTCTTGTGAAGGTTGATTTAGCTAAATAGCAGCCTCTAATCTGCATGTGTGCTGCTTTATGTGACACTAAGATGGATGTCTTTTGGCCCATGTGTGTAGATGATGGCTGCAATGAGAGTTTTGTACACAGAGACTGCATTAGTTGCTGTCCGCCCACCTGTACATTTGAGACAGAGTGCCTTGGAACCAACCTCCACTGTTTGGATGGCTGCTACTGTCCAGATGGTATTCAGTCCTACTAATTGGTCTCATATTAGGTGGATTCCTCTTACTGTAGGTTGGATGTTTCCTTTTCCTCAGGTCTCATTCTTCACAATGGAACGTGCATCGCTGTGGCCCAGTGCCCGTGTGTATACCATGGAGCATCATATCCACAAGGACATGTGCTTCAACAAGGATGCAGTGTTTGGTGAGTGTCTGTATTTGTGAGGAAAGAGGTTTGTTAGCCTGCAGCTAACCTGCTGTGTGTTCTTAGCATCTGCGTTGGAGGAGTGTGGAACTGCACTGAGAACAACTGTACAGGTGAGCTTAGTTCATGACTGACAGAAAGACAAAGCTGTGAATTTAATTGTAATTGTCCTCTTCATGCTCTTCAGTGGAGTGTTCGGTGATAGGTGATGTGTTTGTGACGACGTTTGACGGTAGGATTTTTCTCCATCCGGGGGTGTGTCAGTACGTGCTGGCAAAGAGCCGCGGCGGCAGCAAATTCACCGTCACGATGCAGTACACCACATGCTCGGAGGTAGTTTTTACGCTCCAAATAATGTGTGAAACATTCACACACACACACACACATACACACACAAGTACCCTACAGTGCAATATCCTGTCTATTGAGATCCACCAGAGTCAGATGTCTGATCCTTGTGTCTGCAGCAGCAGGTGTGCATCCAGTCGGTCTCAGTGGTGCTAGATGAAGATGTGAGTCACCAGATCACTTTGACCAGAGAAGGTGATGTGATCATAGGCGTCAATGCAGCAGCCAGCCTGCCCTATGTTGATGGTAGGAGCTTTTGGAGTGTATTTATTGTTATTTAAGGTAGATTCAGAGTTAAAAAAAAACTGACCAAAAAGGCATTCCTCCCTTGAGATTGTCAATACAGGATTTTTGAATGTCTGGTTTTGTAGATGCGGTGGAGGTTCGGAGGCTGACCTCTGTGTTCACCCAGCTGAAGGCAGGCATTGGGCTGAAGCTACAGTATGATGGCCGAGGGGGGCGGGTCTATCTGCAGCTGGACAGCCGATGGCGTGGACAGACTCTCGGCCTCTGTGGAACTTTCAATGGGAACCTGCGCGATGACTTTTTGTGAGAAAGTACTGCCTACTTTTGGACGGCTGTTGGGAAACCTTATTTTGCCTGATGCCCTTTGCGTGCACTGTAGGTCTCCAGCAGGGATGATAGAGGGCACTCCTCAGCTTCACGCCAACGCCTGGAAGATTTCGTCAGCTTGTGTCGCCCCCGTCAACCAGCCCATCATAGACCCTTGTGAACTGAACCAGAACAATGGTAAAAGTGGACATACTTTGGTTTTTATTTTGGATAAATTTTATTAACGAATGCTTTCTTTTGTTGCCAGAAACTCAGTTTAAATGCTGCCGTTTTACTTTTTGTGATATCTTAATGTTTTAAGTATGTCTTTAGATGATAACATTGCGTTATTTGGTATTATTGCTGTTTTTTTACAGGCTTCTTTCTTCAGTGAACACTTGCATTTAGTGGATTTGATGCACTCTAAAATCAAATGATAAATTTGTTTGCTGTATATTCCAGTATTCTATGCATCCCAGTGTGAAGTATTGATGGGGAGCGTGTTTTCTCCGTGTCACGGATACATCAGTCCAAACATCTACCAGCAGCAGTGTCGCTACCAGGCCTGTCATTGTGGGAGCAGCTGTTTGTGCACGGCCTTGGCTCACTATGCGTACCTCTGCTCCAAACACGGGGTCCGCATCGACTTCCGGTCACAGGTCTCGGAATGTGGTGAGCACCTCTGCGTTCTTTTCATGTCCCGGTTGCTTTGATCCTTTCAAAAGTATGACCAGGACGGCTCGTGTGTGTGCAGGTGTGGTGTGCCTTGGAGGTATGCTGTACCACTCCTGTGTTTCATCATGCGGCCGGTCTTGCCGAGCGCTGTCTGGCACAGAGACGTGTAACCTTGACGACTGTGCGGAGGGGTGTGGCTGTCCAGACGGCAGCTACTATGATGATGTACGCCAGCGCTGTGTCCAACTGTAAGACATTATCGGTCCTAGCAACATATACTATTCAGTGTGATGTAATTAAAATGGTGCGAGCTTGTCCTCAGGTCTCAGTGTCACTGTTACTCCATCGGTGGTGTGTCACAGCCAGGGGAGGTGACCTTCAGTGCCTCTGGCCCCTGGTGAGTCACAATGACCCTCCTAGCTGCAAGAAAAATGTTCAAGCGATCATCTTATGAGGCTCTTTATCCAACCCCTCATTCGCTGCCTTTTCATGCTCTCTCACCACCCTCTCCCTCTCTTTCTGATCCAGCCTGTGCAGAAATGGGAAGATGGAGTGTGTGCCAGAAGAAAAAGGTAACCTCCCTGCACTCCTGCTCCCCTCAGTTCCTCTTCCTGTTCTTTCCATCAACAAAGCGCTCTTTCAGACTATCTCCCTGTTGTCGTAGTCTGGAGCCTTATGCCTTTTAGCTTGCAGTAAATTAGGGTGACGATGGGTTTCATTTTGCGGAATTGTGTACGTGTATGTTGCAGAGCCAGACAGCGGAGAGGTCGGGGAGTGCCCTGAAGGGAAAGTGTACCACAGCTGTGCCGAGCAGGGCGGAGGCGTGGCCTGCGCGCCAACCTGCCGTAACCTGATGTTGAACCTCACCTGTCCTCCCAGTACACCCTGCATCTCTGGTTGTGTTTGTCCTCCTGGGTAACACAAGCATCCGCTTCTATCCTTCTCTTCTGAATCTTGTATCAGTGTTTCTGATATATGTGACAAGTCATCTTAAATCTATAGTTAATCTATAGTGTTCGAGCATATACAGTTCTAGAGTTCCCTGTGTTTTTGTTGCTATGGTGTTTTTATACATGCAGAGAAAATGATCTTCAGGCGGATTTTAGTAGCGTGACAGCCCAAAACAGAAAAAAGACACAACACCAGCGAAAACATCCTCACCGTACACAGTGTGAAGTTGCTGTCTGTCAGTTTTTGACATCTTCGTCCAACCTTGCAGAAACGCACTGATTCCAATTTGCATTTGTTGCCTGGGTTACTGGATTATAATGCTGTAACTCTAGAAAATAAGCCCTGGTTATTTTCAGTAGCGCAGCAAAATTCTCCCACAGTTAGTTTTAATTCAGTCAGCGGCTCACGTCTGCTTTATAATGTGAATAATTGAAAGAAAAAACACCTGAGGAGATATTTTCTGCAGTCATAAGTATATAACCTTCAAACCAAAATTCACACTTACGGTTTTACTCACAGGACTTAGAAATTGACTTTCTGCAATGTGGAATTAATTGAAGAGTTTTCTCATTGCGGACTTCCTCTTTGATATGTGGTTTATCTGCCAAGGCTGGTGCTGCACCAAGGTCGCTGCTACTACCCAGAAAACTGCCCGTGCGGCTGGCTGGGCCTGGAATACTTGCCTGGAGAAACCGTGGAAACGCCATGTTACAAATGGTATGTGTCCTCCACCCTCCCAAATCAAAAGAATGTGCAGGGATAAGTGTATCATTTCTGCTGACGTCCGGCTGCTCATCTCACCAGCGTGTGTCATCGTGGCTATTTCAACTGCACCTACTTCCCATGTCCAGCTGTGTGCACGATCTACAGTGACAGACACTACCACACATTTGACGGCCTGGAGTATGACTACCACACAGACTGCCAGGTCTATCTGCTCAAAGTGAGTCTGCGTTCTCTAATCGCTGTCAGGTTTTATGCACATTTGAGTATCTCTGGGGCTCAGAATGGGGCTCAGAATGTTTTCCTGGGACACTTCTGTCATGGACGTGTTTGTGAATGATCGAGGAACTAAGTAGCGGGGTGTGTGGTCATGCTAGCAAGCACGGTGCAATGCTGTAGCAACACAAAGAGACCAGTGTTCACTTCAAACCCCAAGGCTCCTGCGCTCCCAGGGATATAGAATTAGAATTAGCAGAACAGACTTCGTAATTCAGGCCAAACACACTGCCAACCGCTATGCCGGCCTGAAAAGAATGGGTGGACAGGTCAGAACTCTATTCTAATAGCTTAGAATTACTTCCTGTTCTTGTCACCTCTCATATATCCAAAGCGACACAAGTCATGAATTTTAACCGCCACGCTTGGCTATCACCTGTTGCGCATCGCCAACAAACAAGTGAAAATTTCACACTGTGTTTGCAGAGTTGCTGAATCTTTCTTCCCTTTGTGAGAGTAATATTTTCTGTTCTCTTTTCCGTAGAGTGTGGGTGAAACCGAGGTGTCCATTGTTGCCCAAAACAAGGACTGCTATGAGAGCGGCATTGTGTGCATAAAATTCCTTGTTATTCATGTGGGCCTTACCAAAATTTACTTCACAGACAACTCAGGCAATCCTGTGAGCCCCATATGCACACTCACATTGTTTATGGATATTCAGTGTATTGATAAATCCAGCAAAAATGCATTTATTTCCTCAGAGTCCGTCCACTGTTGTTGGGAGAGGGTCAGAATTTGAGCTTTGGAAAGCAGGTTACTACACCGTGGTACATTTCCCTAATCAAGAAATGACCATCCTGTGGGACCACAAGACAACTGTTCACATCACAGCTGGACCACGGTGGAAGGTCCGGACCACAGTTACATCCTAAGAAATCGAAACATGAAGAAATAAAAGGAAATCAAGGGTGAAAACTTGGCCTTCTCTGTTTGCTCCTCCAGGGCCTTCTGACAGGACTCTGTGGCAATTTTGACAGCGTGACAGTGAACGACATGACGACCTCCAGCCACATGGAGGTCAACAACGCACAGACCTTTGGAGACAGCTGGGCTCTGGGTCAGGTAATGGTCAGCCCTTTTCCCTGCATTATTATCCTTCCCTATTTAATGCATGCTCACTTGCTCTTTCATTCCCCTTCAGCTCTTTTGGCTCCTGTTAGTTGTTTCCCTCGAGTGCACTGTGATATTTAAAAGTAATCAGACCCCTAATCCGTGTGTGTGTGTGTGTGTGTGTGTGTGTGTGTGTGGTGTGTGTGTGTGTGTGTGTGTGTGTGTTAGTGTGAAAGTGACTATGTTGTTGAGCGACCATGTGAAGGGGACTTGGGCCGACAGCCGTATGCCAAGAGGGAGTGTGCTCTTCTTTACAGTGATGTCTTTGCTCCGTGTCACAATGTGGTGAGTGCTATCTTTTCCTCTCTCTTAAACAAACAAACAAGCAAACACACATACCCTCATGCACACACACACACACACACACACACACACTCCTTCACAGAGTGACATCAGCTGGAGAGTGGTTATTTTACACGCATCAAGGGAGTAGGGGTTGTTGGGTGGGTGAGAGGTTATGGGAACAGCTGTAATTGAAGAGAATACATTGTTCGAGACACCCAACACCAAAGTTGATGAACATTTGTCTCATTCTTGGTACTTGCAATAGATTTTAGTGTAGTTACATATGTGACCAGCAGATAGAGCCAAATAGCAGCCAAAGGAGAACGTCGTTGACCTTGTGTCCAATTTATGGATTAAATAGATCAAAAGTTCTTCCAATGGTAAAGTAATTGTATAATTTCAGTATGTATCCAGCTGATTCCTCGGCCAAAATGCACTATTATTTACAATTTAATTAGAGGATTTGGGGTGAAATTGTGTGAAATTAAGCAAATATCTCAAAGTGACTTTACAGAAGATTACATCAAAGCAAATGCCCAGCAGAGGAGGTGAGATAGAATCTATCTTTGAATGTCAGTCGTAAAGGTCAGCTTTCAGGAGATAAACTGCACTGAGTAAATTTCATAATCTTTGCCTGGCTGCAAAGACACATTCTCCGTGTGTGCACAAAATACATGTTTCAACTTTTGACACATCCGTCTGCTTGGAAACGGTAGCAAAAGAGGGAGATGGGACTTATTTCACTTACAAGTTCTGGATTATAGAGACTTTGGGGTGGAGGTTTCTTCTTCTATTTTTTTATGCAACTTCCTCTGTGTCATGTTGCAGCTAATCTTGGACAACTCATTCGTGATGCATTTGGTCTGTTTGTCCCACTATTTGCTCATCTCATATGGTGTGCACCAGAGGTTGACCCACATTCCTTTGTCCTAATATCCCATCTCTCATTCCCTGTTTGAATTATTAAGCACTATTCACCCTCCAAACAAGAACCCCCCCTCCCCGCGAGATATGGCCTGTTTCCATGTGTGTGTGTGTTTGTGTGTGTTCATGGGTGTGTATTATCAGGTGGATGTGGCCTGGTTCTACAGAAACTGCCTGACAGACACGTGCAACTGTAACCGCGGGGGTGACTGTGAGTGCCTGTGCACGTCCATCGCCGCTTACGCCCACAAGTGCTGTCAACAGGGGATAACCATCCAGTGGCGATCGCCCTCTATCTGCCGTGAGAATACACACAAACACACACAGACAGCTGATAATGCTCATGCTCACCCATCCACTTTTAACCGCTGTGTCTTTATTGTTACATTTTCTGAAATTAAAGCTGCCCAAATGTGAGATTAGTTGTATCATGCCGCCTTTTATGGCCTTATGTTTTTACCCCAGATTTAATTTTAATCTGGGTTATGCATTACATCATCCTTGCACACTAACTTTTGATTTATTTTCTTCCAGCCTATGACTGTGAATACTACAATCAAGGTAGGTATGATGAAGGCTATTTGTTGTTATCAGTTGTCGCATCTCATCTCTAAAGACTTCTCCCCCCCATTGCTGTGTTATTTCTCCTTATTTCTCACATCACCACAGAGTTGGGTAGTGGCCCATTTTCCTTGGTGAGCGCTGTTTCTAATGACACCATTTTTGGGGTGAATCGCACCAGCAACGCAGTGATTCCACTGGCGCAAGTGAGACCTGGGCAGCTTCCACCTCCAGGCATACTGTTTAACTTCATGATCACAATGGGCCTGCAGAAAGACAGAGCATCACGTAAGTGTCTATGTTAACACAGTGACGTGTATAGAACAATCTTTGCTTCAGGGCCCTTTCATTTTTTTTCCCAGGTGTTCCTGTGGTTTCACTGGAATCTGCAGAAAGGCCAAATTATTTCCTTGCTGTGTCAGGAGGCGGCCATCTTCAGTTGGAGCACTGGAGTCAAGGGGCAGAGTTTAGTCGAAGGGCAACCTTTATTCAGCACCAGGGGCTTTTTCTGCCTGGCTTCACTTCTTTTGAGCTCTTTGGCCAACCGGGAATCTTCCTGACACTAACACGCGCTGTTGCACAAGCTCAGAGATATGACACCACCGACAGTTTTAAAGTCAGAGGCAGCTTCGCACTTGAGGGTCAGACACACAGAACCCCAAAAGGTTTGCAAGTGCAGAGAAGGTAAATAACTAGTTGATGTTTCTCTCATCTGGCAGAGAGCAGTTTTGTCATTCCACACCGACTCATGTGCGAGTGGCGCTACCAGGCCTGTGCAAGCCCTTGTGCCCACACATGCAGCGACCCAGATGCGACGCGCTGCCAGTTCCTTCCTCCGTAAGAGCCTTAGCTCTCCCTTAGCACAACTGAATAATTCACTCTTGACTCAGCTGTTGACAATGTTTATGTAATTTGCAGTGTGGAGGGCTGCTTTCCACGTTGTCCCAAGAACATGGTCCTGGATGAAGTCACCAGAAGATGTGTTTACACGGAAGACTGTGAGAATCTCTTGTTTGTTTTGTTTTATTAAAAAAGGTCTGACAAATGTATTTATTTTTCTGCAAACACAGTATGTGCATGCAGCATTAACCGTATCCTCTAGGTGTGTCCCATCCCCCAACTCCGACGCCCTTTTCATACGTGACGCGGTCGAACAGAACGACCGCAGCACCAACAACAACAGTTGCCTCCACACCATCGCTACCTTCAATCACATCCACAGCTACTACCACAGCCACTATGACCACAGCACCCACCAGAGGAACAACTGCGTCCACCACAACCCAGAGGTCCACCACCGCCACTGCTTTTACCCCAAGTCCAGCTACAGAGCGCGTCACCACTTCACTCACATCTCCTCCCTCCTCGACTGTTCCTCCGACAACCGTTGCTTCTACCACTGCCACTCAATCGACGCTGCCAGAGACAACCGCAAGCGAGAGGACGTCGACGTCTTCAGCATCCACGGTGGTTGCTACGGTGACAGTAACACCTTCCATTGCATCCTCTGAGGCAACTTCTGTTTCCCTGACCTCATCCCCTCCTTCCTCGACTACTCCTGCCTCCACAACTTTACCGTCCCCTTCTACCACTCCCACTGTTCTGACAGAGTCCACCTCACCCCTAACAACATCCACTCCAACTGCTCCGACCTCCCCCTCCCCGCAGCCACCACCAAGTACAGCTAGGCCCACTGCCTCCACCACATCTATCCATGGAACCACCCCGAGGAACATGACTACATCGCAGGCTACTTCCAAGGAGACTACAGTGATGACAGACAGAACAACGCTGACAGACAGGGTGACTATTCCGACAATGACGACGCAAACTCCTACATCCAGGGCAGACACCACTGAGCTGGTAACCACAGAAATAATCACAAGCCCTGACACCTCTCCTACAACAGAAGAAGTATCAACCACACATCCTTTTCTCCTACCCACAACACCCTGCACAGTAAGTGTTTGTGTTGCACTGGAAATTTAGCCTAATTCAGCCTTAGAGATAAAAACAGTTGGTTCATATTCACTAAATATGGCCAGTTGTGCTGCATTTATTTGTTCAAGAACTTGCACAAACAATGATGCATGTGAATATTTGTACAATGCAGTTAAACTCATATAAGAGTCCATCATCCCTCTTTAGTTGTCCGCTGCTTATTTCGCATCAGATTTATGTGAAACAATTTTTTTTCTCTGCAGCCTCCATACTCATACCGTATTGACGAGTGTGCTGAGCTGATCTGTTTCAATGGCGAGTTGCTTCTTCACAACTCTTCTGTGCACTGCCGCTACAACACCACACAGCCTCAGTGCAGTCTGCTGGGCCTGCCCGTCCTCATCAACACTGACCCCTGCTGTCCTCAGTGGCAGTGCCCCTGTAAGTCTAATGACCAACGGGCTTTTGTTTTCATAATCAACCACTAGCAGGTGGACCGATTGATCAAACCTTTGTTGATCCTTGTTTGATTTCATCTTTGTGACCTGCAGGCCGCTGCACTGTCATGTCTGACCTCCGTGTTATCACGTTTGATGGCAACAATGTAGCTCTGTATGATAATGGCTCCTATATCCTGGTTAACCTGCCCACAGAGACCATTATTGGCACCGTGGAGAAATGCCCTACCAGTCAGGTGCAGTTAGCAAAACAGGCAGTTTTCATAAAATATTTGAAGAAAATACAGAAACCCTTTGTTGCTTCTCATTGTAGAGTGTAAACTCCATCAGGCGAACTGTGAGTAAAGACTCATCGGTTGTTGTCAAATCGCTAATTCAAGGCCTATTTAGCGATGCTATATTATATATATTGATCATTTTTTCTAATGAAACTCCATTACAGACTCCTACAGGAGGAACAGCTGGCCTATGTTTCAAAAGGCTGAACATTACAACCCCCACTTACAGAATCATCATCAACCGACTGGATCGCAAGGTGAACGCTGGTCTAATTCTCTCCGGATTTTCATCTCGTGCAAGACAACTAGACTCATTCATACCTGTTTGCACCCAACTGAGTTCAGGTGACAGTAAACTACAGAACCCCAAGGCTCCCGTTCTCTCATCACTCTCTGTATGTGGAGGACACCGGCAGCATGTACTTGATCCAAACCCCCGGTGGAGTCAGCATGCAGTGGTATCACAGCACAGGCATCATGGTGTTGCAGTACATCACCACCTACAACGCCTCGGTTCCCACTCAAGGCTTGTGTGGTGAGTCCACACCCATGCACGCATGCTCCTGTTTAATGATCGGTTTTGACTGCATCAGCACCAAGCTCATTTATGCAAGTGCCATCTAGCAGCGCTATACTATCAGCATCACTTGAGCATCAGCGTCATGTGGTGTGACAGCCTTATATCTTCAGAGGCATTTGATTTATTAAGACAGTTTCACACACACACGCACGCGCACACACAGGTTGTAATATGTTGTATTGTTGCTGTAAGTCAAATATATTCACAGCCACTCGGTGTCTACACATCACACCAGGTTGCTGTGATGGGAACCCAGAGGATGACCTAAGGCTGCCTAATGGTACTGTGGTCAGGGAGCTGGGAGACATGATGCTCTTCCTTCATGCCTGGAGAGTGCCCACCACAGATGAAAGCGAACACATGCGCAGGATTGGAGACAACTGCACCACCGGGGACTGCTCCACTTGTCTCTCGATGCTCTACCAGAGAGCTTTCGTGCCATGTCACAGCAAGGTGTGCTAATCAAAAATATGTACAGACTCAATGGCATGCCTTAATAGTTTTATTAATTCATAAGTGTGCGTGGGGAAAATAAATCCCCGGTAAGTGTTTTCTGGATCTATTTCTACAGGAACTATTTTTTCACTTTTATTGAGATTTTTGGCACCTGGTATAAGTGGGGTGGGCAAAAAAACAAACCAAAAAAATATTCAAAACCAATTAAATCCTTAATAATGAAATCAAATTTACATTTTAATGATGTTTAATGGTCTCCTGCCTGCAGGTTCCTCCAGAACACTTCTGTGACATTATGTGGGCGGGTGACCTACACTACAAGGATCACCAGTGCGACTTTCTGGCAGCATATGTGGCAGTCTGCTACACACATCAAGTCTGCATCAGCTGGAGACGGCACAATTTTTGCCGTAAGGAAGCGGAGACGTGCTGCGCGCACGTGCAGATGTGCTCTCTCATGTTTCCCATTTGCTTATGCACTGTCTGTTGAACGGCTGTATTGTTGTAGCGTTGCGGTGTCCCCCCGGTAAGGAGTATCAACCTTGTGTGAGCACCTGCACCAGCCGCACCTGTCTGAACAGAGAATACTATGAAGAGAGCACCTGCTCCTTCATCAGAGAAGAGTGCGTGTGCCGCAGTGGAACCATTCTGCACCGAGCTGACTCCCCGTACTGTGTCACTGAAGATCGCTGTGGTGAGAGAGTAATTACCTGCCTTTGTCATAAAGACATAAGAATGAAATTACACTGGAGTATGAAAAACTCCGTATTAGTGTTACAACACTGCCGCATCATCGGTGTGTCTGCCGGGCTCTGATGTATTCAGTATGCACGGATAATGAAGGCAATCCTCGTGCCCCGGGCGAGGTGTGGAACGGTTCTGCTCGCAGCTGCTGTCTGTACAAGTGCCTGGAGAATGGCTCCGTGGTGGCCGTGGAGCCCGACTGCAGCTCCGTCCCCTCTCTGCTGTGTGAGAGAGAGGGAGAGTACGTACTGGATGTGGTGGAGGAAGGAGCCTGCTGCCCAAAGAAGATCTGTGGTGAGGGAATTGAGACATGAAACACGTGTTCGCCAAGCAGAGCATATGATCCACCTGTTTTTGGAGAGGGGAGGTTGAGCTTTTTCCTTCTCTCTTCTTCATTGGTCCATTTCAAAAAGCTAATAATCATCAATCGTTGCCATCTGTTGTGTCTGTTTGTTTGCATAATCGTCCATTTTTGTGCCATTGCTCCTTGTCCAGACTGCAACATGACTATCTGTGACAGCGAAGTGCCCTCATGTGATACTGGGAACAGACTAGTAATTGGATACAGCACTCTGTCCTGCTGCCCGGAGTACAGATGTGGTAAGGATTCACTTTCATTTAACCTCTTTTTCGTGCAAATAATACATTTGGACAAATTATCTCTATTTGCCTACAAAGTAAATATAGTGCTGTAGTCTGTAGCGTGGGGTAATAATTGAAAAGGGGGTGGGGGGGGGGGTAGTTTTATACGGTCCGAAACCTGCTATTAAAATTATGCTTGGAACTTTCACCAACTGCTGTATAATTGGGCTTTCTCAGAGTGTGACCCCACGGCATGCCCTCCCATGTCTGCTCCCAGCTGCAGGGACGATCAGTTCCTTGTGGAGGTGAGAGGAGAAAAGCCCTGCTGCTTCACTTACCTGTGTGGTGAGTCTTTCCACAACGACTTACTCCCGTCGCATCTCCCTCCTCTCACGTCGTCCTGGCTTATACCAACAAAACTGAATTTTCCTTGCCCATGTTTTCTGTCTGAGTAGTGTGTGAGTCATGTATTGAACCTGTTCCAACGTGTTCACGCGGAGAAATCCTGGCTGTGGATTTCAACAACACCTACAGCTGCTGTCCTCATTACTATTGTGGTGAGCGTGCCCGTTAAGAGAGCATGTGCGCTTCTGTGACCCTGTCTTCAAAGTCATGCTTGCGCTTTCTCTCATGCGTTGTTACAGTCTGTGACGTCAACCTGTGCCCTGAATCATCTGTTAGCTGCACACCTGGTCTCTCTCTGGTGCAGGCCACTGTTGCTGGGAATTGCTGCCCACAATACCACTGTGGTACAAAATCATACACACACATACACACACACACTCCTAAATCACACTGCAGCGTCTGAGATATTTTGAAATAATGTTTGGAAAGATTTCAGAAGTTAAGATTACCACTTGCACAAACTTTTTTCTTTGAATTTCTCCCAGAATGCCGATGTGAGGACAGCTCTCTCCCCGTCTGTCAGGTGGTAAGTCAGCAAAAAAAGCTGCATCACTGTCTAATAATTTTTTTTTATTATTATTATCATTTTGCTAGAAGCAAGATAAAATGAGGATACAGAGAAAAGTCAGCAATTTGTTTTTCTCTAAGGGGGAGGTGCTGGTCGAGATTCCAGACAGCAGCAGGAACTGCGGCTGTCCTCAGCACGAATGCCGTATGTGTTACGAAATGATGAAAAAAAAAAACCCACAAAAACACACCCACGGGAGGAGGATGCTGATACTGGAATTGTTTTAATTCCTCTTTCATTCTATTGAGTTATCGTGCCGAAGATTTAAATAAAAAAGCAATCTAAAGCATAATAATAACTCGATTTAAAAAAAAAAAATGTTCGTTTGTGTAGAGAAAGCAGAGGTATGTCTGTTCCAAGGGGTGACGGTGCTGGGTCCAGGCCAGTCCCTGGTTCAGTACCTAGAAGGAGAACTGTGTTACACCGTCCACTGCCTGCATCACAGGGACCCAGAATCGGGCTTCAACGCCATGGATGTTTCCTTTGTCAACTGCTCCCAAAAATGTGGCACGGTATGATAATCGCTTTGCACCCACAAACATTTTCCTGTTCATTTCCTTCACGCCGACCCTTTCTTCATGTGCAGCACCAGGTGTACGAGCCGTCCACAGACCCTCAGGTGTGCTGCGGCTCCTGCAAAAACATCTCCTGCACTTTTACAGATGAAAACAGGACAACAGATCTTTTTGCTGTATGGGTTACGCATCCACGTGCACTTTGCTCTACCTTTTTTTCCCCCCAGCGGGACTGATTTTCTTTGTTTGTGCAGGCGGGGAGTTCCTGGGTGGAGAACTGTACACGTTATGACTGTGTGGAAACAGCAGTGGGGGCGGTGATACTTGCTTCTGGGGTTGTTTGTCCACCTTTTAATGACACAGAATGTCTTCAGGTCTGGACAGTTGAAATTTATGCCAATAATGAATTTATGTTTTAGCCAAGTTGTTATTGGAAGACTTACCAATGTCTCTGCGGATGGTTTTGAGTTTTTGACTGGTCTGCCATTTAATTTTGATCCTCTCTTTTGCAGAACGGTGGTGTAGTTCAGAGTTACGTGGATGGTTGCTGCAAGACATGTGAGCCTCATAATTTATTTGGTGCTTCTGGAAATGCTTTGAGCTGTTGATCAAAGGGGTGAGCACATTGTTGCCTGGCAGTGGATGGGCTTGTTGGCTAAACTTTGGGGGTGTGGCCTTTTGTAGAGGGTGAAGATGAGTCTTTTTGTTTGCCTGTGACTACATTTCCCACCATTCTTGGCCTACAGAATATGTTCTTCTTAAATTCTCTTTTTACAGTCGAAACAGGAAAGTACTTAACAGAAAATCCACAGGAAGTAACAGTCGACATGATGACATTTTAACCAGTTCTCCGCATTTACCTCATGCAATAAGATCTATAACCGAGATTTTGTGTGGGTTGAACCTTTAATAAACATGCGGTGGTGATGTTTTGTTTCTCTGGGAATTTTGCATTGCAGCCTGACCTGCTTGCCTGCTTTAGCAGTGTGACGTTGCTCTTTGGCCAATCATGGTGTTCAAAGGTGAGCATCCACCAATGAGAATGCAAGTTTCACGGTGCCGGGTGTGCTGGGCTTCTCTTTAGAATACATCAAATGGCTGAGTTCCTTGGCTGGCTGCCTGGAGTGACCCCTCCCCCACAACCACCCCACCCACAGAAGAAGTGAAATTCGTGTGCATGCCAGCTGCACTGATTCCATCCGTGTTGTGTTTGTGTGTGATGCTGAACTGTGTTTTATAAAAACAAAAAACCATGACCCTGTGTGTCTTCATGACATTCTCTGAACCCGGACGGCTGCGGCCCATGACGATGCTCCTAGGTTCCGGCGCTGGCGTTTTACCTTTTACCGTTAATCCCGTAACCCCCACCGGTAGTACTAACTGTGACACAGGTACCGTCTCTTTGCATTGTTTCCCTTTGATTTTTTTCACGTTTGATTTTCACTGACAAAAGACACACTGTCAAGTTTTGTGTGAATGCCTGACATACTCTTTATATGTGTAGCTTTTATTTGTGATTTTTTTTTTTAATTTTCTTGACTCCTGACTACTTGTCCATTTAGTGGATGATGTGATGCCCATTTAAGTATTTTTAGATGACAAAGAAGCTCGGAAGAGCATCTTTTATTAATATATGCACCAGCTTCGCATCAGTTGTGTTTTGACCTGCTTTGATTGGCTGAAAAGCAAGATTAGGTACATAGCAGGGGCCAGAAAGAGAGCTGGACCTTTGCTTGAGAAAATGTGCCCCCCGTCGCTAACTGTCAATCAAAGCAAGCCCCTACTGCTGGGCAACAAAGAGCCACGTTCAATAGGCCTTTTCAGGGTTGCGTGAGTAGCAGGTGTCCTTGGTAAATAGATGAAAGGTTGTGTTTGTGCGTTAACCTGTGTTGGATGGCCTTTTCTCTCTGTTTGAGTCATTAGATCATGCTTTTGTCCTGCTGTGTTAAGGGCAATGCATCTTACCTCTGTGTGAATATGTTTGTAGGCAAAGAGGACGGTAAAACGTGCAAACGCGTGGCCATTCGCACGACCATTCGAAAAGATGACTGCAGGAGCAACGCGCCGGTGAGAGAAGGAAGCAAACCAGCAAAAATGAGAAGCTAATTTATAATTCTGAATATCTTTTATTACTGCCCCCTCCCTAGGTAACAGTCTACTCTTGTGACGGGAAATGTCCCTCCGCCACCATATTCAACTTCAACATAAACAGTCACGCACGTTTCTGTAAATGCTGTCGCGAAAGTGGACTTCAGACCCGCTCCGTAATCCTTTACTGCACACGGAACTCAACAATTGTGGAGTACAGCTTCCAGGAGCCTTTGGACTGTTCCTGTCAGTGGAACTAGAAAATTAAAACAGACAAAAGCAAGACAATGTAGTACTATTTTGCCACTTTACAGGACTGATCTGGGGCCATGGGGTTAATTAAGACTAATGTGAGAAGGAAATGATTTCAAGTAGTTTGTTGTTGCTTTTGTTGTTATCATGCAGGCTTTTAGAGTTTTCATTTCAAGTAAGATTTCATCAGCCTTCTTCAGCCACTGCAGCTGCTGCAACAACATTACTGCTGTTGAATTCAAACACTATATATTGATTTAGCTGTCTTTTATCCGTTGCTCGAATGCTATTTGGTTCTGAAACATTGTAGCTCTTCTACTTTAAAGTCAAGTTGTCAATTATAAGATAAAAGCGTTCCTCTCAGACCGATCTCCTGTGTTTCCTCTCTCACTGGATCTTGTTACATGAGGCTCCTGATTCAGCATTCAAAGTGCTGCTGACGTGTGTTTGCCTTGTGCCTCAGAGAGGTTATTGCTGTGTGGGGGTCACCTCATTATAACAGAACCCCCCCCCCCCCCCCCAGTGGACTCAGCCCCCTGTCTGTCCATCATGTCTCCCTTTAACATTCCTGCCATTCTTCAGTGGCCTGCAGCTCCTCCACACCCCAAGTCTATGCCAAAACATTTCCACCACCGCAGTGTTATGAGCAGTTTGTGACACATGCTTATTTTCAAGTTAAAAAAAGAAACCATGATAAAATATGTTGGATTTGCGTGTCGTAACTCACTGTGGGCCATACTGAAGTATGGAGATGAAGATTAACCCGAACTACCTCAGGAGTAACCTAGTTTCCATAGTCATCTCTTTCTCTCTCTCTCTTTCTCTCTCTCTCTCTCTGTCACTCTGTCTCTCTCTCCCTCACAAAAACCCACACACCACATGAGGAGTTTGCATCTCGGAGGGATCAACTATTGAAATGAGATGCAGAATGTCGGCGGGCGGCAATTTCAAAGTCTAGGCAGTGACTTCTGCACAAAGTGGAGATATCCCTTGAATTTTAAAAATAGCAAGGCAGGCAGAGTTTAATTTTCAATTCCCACTGAGGGCTAAAGGAAGCGCGCCTCGGCGACCAGTAAAGTTTGGGACTTTCCACAGAAGATGTTTATGCATGAGTGGTGTTTTCATCTTTTTTCCCGTCTCGGCAGCTTGATATATAAAAACACAGGGAGAGGCCGAAGTTTGGAGATGTCAGGACTCACCTGGATATATCAGTGACTGCTGCACAGTAATGCTGATGAGACATCTCCAATGGATGGAGCGGGCCGTCTCTGGTTGCTGGCTAGTTTTTTCCAGGTAAGATCACAACAAACAAAGCATTTTACGTTTAATCGGATTGTCTATTTACGGTGCACATGATGGATTGTTTCTGTTCTCTTCAGGTGTTCCTGCTGACCTGTGAAAAACCTTTAAATCCTGTTGAAGTGGAATTGCTTTTTTCCCCATTTAAGGGTCCACATGCTGACAGAGTCACCTGCAGGGCTACAAGCAACCATCAGGTACGAACTCCTGAAGAGCTGAAAATAGTTAATCACCTCTTTTATTCTGAGTCCTCTAAACACATGTGCAGGTGTACTCAGAGGCCCCTGATCACTCAGCCTCCGCTAACTGTCAAGTGTCCCTGCGATTAGTTGAGGATCCAACAGGATATAACATCACTCTGACAGGTGACAGCGGTGACGCCGTGGAGACAAAGACTTTCCACTTCAGTGAGTGTCTGTGGAGCTCCGTACTTTAGTCGTGATGGAGCACAAACACAAGCGTATGAATTATTGCAATGACAACACCGTCTGTCATCTCGCTGATCCTTCCCCTTCCTTACAGCTCCCGTCTCCTTGTCGTCTATTCGTGTGCACAGCACGACGACGAGCGTTGCGTTGTCATGGGAGCTTGATGGGCAGCGGAGTCTATCCGCGATGAGTTTATACAACGCTCACACACAAGCTGTCACACGCGTCATGGACATCGGCTCATCGGAGGTCAAGTCCCAGTACACGGTGAGAGGCCTCCACCCCGGCACGCACTTCAGGCTCAAAGCTGTGGTGACAACATTCTTCAAAGACCTGAGTATATCTGTAAAGCAGAGTCTCTACATTGGTGCAGAAACAGGTACCGGACAAATCTGGGCAGCAGACAGAGTGAACAAGTATCATCTGTTGACAATTCCTTTCTTTTTAGCTCGGTGCCCACATAACTGGCTGGCCAATGGGAGAAGCTGTTACACCGTCAGGAGGGCTGGTTTGACCTGGAGGGAAGCCCAACGCAGCTGTGGAGACCTGGCAGCCGGAAGTCACCTGGCTGATCTGAAGACGCTGGAAGAGCTGCTCTTCATATCCTCTCACATGCTGAGGCATAACAACCTTCTGATGCTGTGGACTGGACTCAGTGACCAGCAGGTACATTCAGGACAGAAATATACCTTTTTGAACAAGACCAGGAAAACAGATTTGGAAATGTTAAATGCCAGGATCTAATGTTGAACTGCAGTTGTGATGAAGACACGCTAAATGGAAGCTTTGTCAAAGTAATTCATTTTGAAAGTTTTGTTTCTTTAATGCTGCTGCAAAGTTGGTGTTTTGTGTACACTTTGACATTTCTCCTCTGTCCTTCTCCAGAAGGAGGGACAACCTCTTTGGACCGATGGTTCAGTACATAACCTGACAGACAATGTGATGTCATTGCTGCCAGCCAATCAGACAGACTGTTTTGCCCTGCAGAGGAATGCCACAGGGCCTGGATATTTTCTTACCCCTTTCTTCTGCAACATTGCCTTACCCTTCATCTGCCAGTATCAGGGTAAATTTTAACTTTTAATTATCATTAATTAGTGTGTGCCTTTTAAAATGTGTGTTTCACAATCCTATTACCATCTGTGATTTTGTCAAGCACAGGGAAATGTGTTGAAATCCTTTTCTTATGTTCTCACAATGGTTTTCTTCCTTCACAGTCCCCCTTCTCCCTCCCTCATTCTCTTTTGACCTGGTTCAGGTCGCGGAACAACAGGTAGAGCTTTGTTGGAGCGACCTCTTGGCCTTGATCTCCGTCAATATTTCATCTTTTGAAGTATTCCTCCAGTATCGGGAGGAGACAAATGGCGAACTCTTTCGCGGTGAACGCATAGAGGGGAGATTAGCTTATCGAACAGAAAGCCGGAGCGTTGCCAAGAAAGTTGTTGAGGTTCCCATTTCGCTGTCCTCCAGAGGGGTAACCGTGGCAGGTTTGTCTCCAGGAAGCGTTTACTCCTTCACCCTTCGAGCTGCTCATCCTGACGGGTCGAGCTGGACTTTGGGAGAAACACAGACTGCATACACCAGTTTGTCTACTCTCTATCTCTTTAAGTTCTATACACACACATACACACACAGAGGCTGCCAACACAATCAAAATGTCTGCATTCTTTTTTACAGGACCTCCTTCTCCTCAAAATATCACTGTCAGTGCCGTAACTACTGATCACATCCAAGTCCACTGGACACTTCCAGTCGCTCTTTTTGATGTTGGATGGACATTTCTTGTACGCTATATGGACATGTCCAATGACCAAACAATGACCAGGACTGTTGGAATGACTAAAATCTCCAGGATATCTGAGACCAATCCGCTGCGCTCATACACTGCTGCGATTGGCGGGCTGGAGTCTCACAGGAAGTACAGGATTGAGGTCTCCACAGTCACCAAACATGGGATAGAGAGCTGTGAGCAGGCGGCTGTGGTTGTGCAGACTGGTAAGCATGTGGCCCAGGAGGAACAACACGCTTCACTGTTAGTGACTCTTATACACTGATGCCTGATAGTTAGAATGATGAAAAGCTCTAATTCATCATAAAGACAACACTGGGGAACACAATTTTTTTTGAGTTAGGTCTGAAAGCTGCTTTTAACTATTTTTTTTGTGCAAAATCCGAAACTGATCTCACTGTTTTCTCGATCACATCAAGTTTTTGAACTAAAGGATCCTCTATAGTTTAAAGTATCCCTTATAGGATATGGGTAGCACCGACCTATTGGGAGCTGCACACGCCTCTCACTGCACTTTCTCAATTGTGACTGCACAAACAAGTTTCCACATAGCTGTGGATGAGTCCAACTGTAATCAGCTGGCATGTCTTACTACAGCTAATCAGTGGAATTTTGCTTATCTGGAGGGGAAGCTCCAGAGACAAAAAAACTTGACCTGCTAAAAAAAATAATTAAACTGACTGCAATTTTGGAATTAGCATGCCAATTTTAGTTTAGTAGCATAAAAATCTAACTCAAAATTTTTTTTCCCAATTGTTCCCCAGTGTAATTTCTGTCTGATATTCTCTCTGATATTTCAGTATGACCATCACGGGTTTTTTAATATTTTTATAACATTAAATTTAAATGAATTTGCTGTCACTCTGATTGGTTGTGTTTTCTTGGTTGTTGTCAGAGTTGAGGGCTCCTGGTGGTCTGGTGGGTTTGAGCACAAGGGGAAATCTAACCTTCTGTTGGACCACTCCACTCGACGACCCACCTGATGGTTATGATATCACATCGCGCCCACCAATTTACTCTGCCCCGACTACTCTGCGGATAAATCAATCCAGTCCCAGGATACGCTGGGTAAACGAGTCCACGTGTGTTGATCTTGGCAGATTTACACCAGGACAGACTTATGAACTCGGCGTAATCTTACTGAAGGGAAATGACAGGAGCAAACCCACCAGTATCACCCACACCACAGGTAATCCAAACAATCTGGGTGCGCGCCCTGGGCTCTGAGTTTTCACACATCCTGTCTGTTTTCTGCCTCTGTAGATCCGCTGCCCATTCAAGTAGCCGTACCTCTGTCGGTGGGGACAAATTCTGCACAGCTGCACGTCCAGCGTCCCCAGCTCAGTGTGATTGATGGGGTCAAAGTCTGCATGTGTCCCGTAGCGTGTAATAAGGTGTGCAAGGGATCATGTGGCTACCTGTGTGACTGGTACCCCCTTCCCGCTGGTGTCCATGTCTTAACCCTCCAAAATCTCAGTCCGGGGTCAGAATACCAGCTTGGGGTGTACAGCACCAGCCACCAGCAGACTGGTCCACCATACTACACCACGCGCATTAAAACAGGTGACTGCACATACAATGGATGTAAAAGTGCACACAACACATATTTGCAGTGATTTGAAATTTGAGGATGTGGATGTATATTGTTTGGATTGCATTTTCAGGTCTGGCTCCTCCTAACCAGGTCAGAGAAGGTGTGGTCACGGACTCATCCATAGAGCTGCTTTGGGATCCAGCACAAGGAGATTCTCATGGTTATGAAGTCATGTGCCTCAACTGTGAGCAGCCACACAGGGTAAATCTAACAAATCTAGAATAGTGCTTTAGTGTTCTTAAATAATATCTAATTACAACTCATTTGTGTTTACATGAGTGATATTAAGGGCATTTTTTTAAATAAAATTTCTATAATAGGTTGTTCAGGACATTTAAGTTTTGGGTTCTTATGAAATCTGCTCTTTGCATTTTGTGGTCGATCCCATCTACTTAACCTTTAATTTTGAAATGAACAACCTCCATTACCTTTTTATAGCTTTGCAGGTGGAGTGCTGCATCTAAAATTTTAATCAGAAATCAAATTAAATCAACCCCAACCTTTGCATTATGAAGTAAAGATGAACTCTAGTAAACCTAATGAAAGGTTATTGCGTCGGTAATATTTGTGATGAGGACACACGTGACTTTTGTGTATTTGGTGTTTTCCAGGTGCAGAAGGTGTCCAGTCAGAATGCAGTGTTTTCTAGTCTGATCCCAGGGACACGCTTCCATTTTGTACTACGAACAGAGAAGGAGTCCTTCACAGACAGTTACCCAGTAACCATTAACATCACCGCCGGTATACCAACCCCCCCACCCCCCCACACCCCCACCCCCACTATACACACACACAAACTTTCAAACTTTCATTCTTTACTGCATAATTTCAGCTCCCAGCCCAGTGGAGGTGTCTCTTCTCAATAAAACCACATCATCCATATGTATTGCTTGGAATATGATCAGGGGTGTGGTGAGCGGATTTATCTTGTCAATCACAAATGCAACATCCAGTGAGGAGCTGATCATTTCTCAGGAGGGGCACAGGTCGGTCTGTCCTACCTTTATTCCATTTTATAAGAATTGCTCTGAAGAATACTTAAAATGTGTGTGTGTGTGCACCTGTGTCTGTGTCTGTGTGTTCACAGAAATTACAGTTTTGAAGGCCTTGCCCCTGGAAGCCAATATACAATTAAAGTGATCAGCATCAGCGGGGAAAAACGTAGTAAACCTTCTGACATTATCCTCCATACTAGTACGTTGAATATGTACTGTGAGTCACATGTGCGCATAGATAATAGATATCCTTGACAACAGACATCACTGATAAAGGGAAACATGATTTTTCAGCTGCTCCAGTCTCGGCTTAGTTTCTGTCATACAGGGTTGGTGGCTCAAAACAATCCCATCATAATATTAATACCTGTTTGTCATGTAGTTCCAGAGGTGCCGCAGGAAGTGGTTCTTTCAGGGCAGGTCGTCACATCTGTGTTTGTCACCTGGAGACCGCCACCAGGAGGAGTGAAGGGGTACAAGGTGAGACACGATCTACGCAGCTCCGAACGTGTTAATACAGGAATTCTAATAGTAATTTAGAGACATTCATGGATGCTTCATATTTTGTCATAAATTGAATAACTCAGAAATGAAAGGACAGGTGAGGCCACCGGGTTTCATGCACACTTGAGTGCACACCCCACATCTCAGAAACCGTTGTTGGGATTTGGTTTCCATCTCTTTAAAGTTGTATGACCTCTGTGGAGTCCCAGCCAGACAGAATGACCAAGCGCATCACGTGCACGCCCAGTACAAACACACACTCACAGACATGAACGAGCCGCTTTGTTCAATATAGTTGAGAATGTAGCATCTGTGGTGGCCTTGAAATTTAATTTCTTCCGTTTCCCCTTAGATTGTTTTCGGTCTGCTCTCTGCGGACCGGAGACTGTGGGTCGAGCAGCTTGTCCAGGGTACAAGTTATGAGATCACGGATTTGATCCCGGGGTCAGACTACTGTGTCAGCGTTCAGAGTGTGCTGGGATTAGACGCAAGTCGGGCAATACACAGAGAGTTCAGCACAAGTGAGAGACGCTTTGATGAAAAAATGGTTGAGGCAAAAATCTTTTTGTATCTGAAGGCTGCCTGTAATCTTGTTGCAGAGCCATCAGGATTATGCCCCCTACGCTTGGCAGACGTGACCTCTTCATCATTCTCCGTTTCCTGGGACAGTGCTTATGGAGAGTTTGACTTCCACAGAGTCACTGTAACAAACACCTCAGTTACCAACACACTCGTCATACCAAAGAAAGAGCGAGTTGCCGTGGTGACTGGACTGGTAGAAGGCTGCACCTATAACGTGAGCGTTGAGAGAGTGAGAGGAGGGACAGCTGGAAGTGCTGCCTCTCTAAGGTTCAGCACAGGTAGTTGATGCTCAAAGGATACAAGGTTATTGTCCCCTTCCCTCATGGCCACTTAATTAAATGTCCTCTTCCTGTTAATTCCCACCTGCCCTCCCCTGTCTTCAGTGCCAGCCAGCGTGCAAGGCATGCATATTTTGAATGTGTCAGCACGTGCATTCTCACTGCGATGGGAACAGGCGAAGGGGTGTGTGGATCACTACTGGGTAAACCTGCAGCCAAACAAAGGAAAAGTAATAGTGCATCCTGCACACGACGGATATATTCAGGTACACAAACAGACTATATTCTTGACACCCTACCTCAAATTTACTTTGCACGCATGTCAATAAGTTGATACAGTTTAAATATGTTCAGTCTGTACAATGTTATTACAAGAAAACTTGGTTTTATACAACTTTATGGATGAGTTAAAATACATAATGTGACAAAATGGGTATCGCAGACATTCAAAGCTCCACCCCATTCAGGGCCTTCCTGATTGCCAGGTGTCAGATACCCCCCAAAAAATGTAACCTTACACACCACACATAGAGCACTGACTTGGGTAATGGATCTCATTATTTATTAAGTTGGCCTTGTGAGCTCAACTCTGAATCATTCATTTGCTTAAGCAGCTCTCCCTAGAGAGAAGGATCTAGAGCAGAGGGAAAATATTAGCCTGGTGCTAATCAAAGAAGCAGCTGTCCTTCCCTTGACCACTCACAAACAATTTGGACTATTTTGAGACTTGCTTGGACGACTAACCTTGTGACCTTTGTTGATGCCACTAACCAGCATGTAGATTTGGAGTAGCTCCGTTCTTGTGTAGTGGATTACCTGCAGACCCCTGCTGAGGACCGCGCACTAACAGTGGAGGCAGCTCCGTGGCCTGGGCCTCCGACTTGCTCTGTCCAAACAAAAGCTAACCTTACACAGCATGGCTTTAATCTCACTCGTGCTACTTTCATTCTGCTTAGGACACTCACAGGTAAGAACGCTCATTTTGGCTGATGTACTTATATTTAGAGGCAGCCAAAAATCTCAAACGTGCACATCACTGACTTACAGGTAAAGACAATCGCTCATTCCCTGTATTATGCTATCTATACTTGAGCAGTTTGATTAATTATTGCTCTTAAATATTCTAATGTTACAGTGCAGCCATTTAAAGTTGTTTCAAAGCAACAAAAAAAGAGAAGGTGTCGTCCATGGAAATGCCGCCATCATTTGTCTACAGCACAGCACAACGCAATCAAAATTAATGGAAGCATTTGCAACAGTCATTAAACATCATCAAAACATCATTTAGTAATGTTTGCAAAGCTTCAATTAGAATAAAGGCCTTAAGTTCAGGTTTAGAGCAGGTGTGTTTGGGAAATTTGACACGGGATCTTGATGATAGACCAATAATAAAATTTGTCTTCGTTGATAAGACAAAATTCTCAAGAGACATTTGAAATGCAGTGTGACGCAAAGTTACACCACCTATATATAAATTCACTGTATTTAAAACCATCCAATAATTGTTATGGGACAGAGATGCTAAAATGTTAAACTAGGGGATCTAGTGCAGAGCTTTGTGGCATCCCATATAGTTAAGCTGATATCATCAGCGAGGACAGCATTCTGTCTGAATAAAAAAGTCTGGGTGTCAATTAGACAATTAGGATGCAGTTAATGAAGAATGATTTAATGACTTTTCTGTAGGGAGTTTAATGGGAATGCTAACACAACATAAACACAATATTATCTTGTTATTATACTGTCGCCCATGATGCCAGAAAAATATGTAAAAGCTAATTAGGTGTGTGACATGTACACACATTTTATCATGCTACTGAAGAACAGCACTCAATGGGTGTTACTGTCCTGTGCATTGTTTTGTTTTTTACATGGCGTTTCCTTCCTATCTCAGGCCGATGTCGTGAATGTCAGTCCAGGTACACAGTACGCAGTGACGGTTGGCGCCGCCTCTGCCTCGTCCTCCAACATCAGTCCTGGAGTCAGTCGCATGATCAATACTAACGAGAGTGGTGAGAATCACAGAGAGAGGGAGAGAGAGAGAGCGACAGAGAGAGTGTTGTGTTTTTCTTTGAGTTTGAGTGAGTGAGTGTGTGTGTGTGTGTGTTGTGTGTGTGTGTGTGTGTGTGTGTGTGTGTGTGTGTGTGTGTGTGTGTGTGTGGTATATTCTCTTCCCTGTTTAATTCCTTTAAGGTAACTTAAGCTGAGCTTTTGAACCACAGAATGAATAGGCCTGTAGTGAATGTCAGTGAAATGCTACTTCTATGTGAGGCTTTATTCATCAGAGTTTATCCTAAAAAACACATACACACACAAAGACACACACGCATTCTTGTAGTACTATCTTTGTGAGGACTTTTATACATATAATACATTCCCTATCCCCTTACTCCAATCATGCCAACTAACCCCTAATCTTGACCTAAACCCAATTCCAACCTCAACCTTAAAACCATGTCTTAAACCTCAGTCCTTTGCAGAGTTCCGAGGACCAACCAAAATGTCCTCACTTCCCAAAATTTTCCTCACTTTGTGAGTACAATGTGGATTTTGGTCCTCAACAACAACAACAACAGCAACAAGAGACACACACGTGGACACACAATCAGATATTTTCACAGCATGTTTAGCATAGTGAAAATTAAATGGACGTGAACTAGTTTCTCCTTTATAACTTTCCTCCTTCACACACTTTTCTATACTCACACTGCTTGTGCATGGCAGTACCTGGTGCACCTTCAGCCCTTGAAGGAGAAGCGGTGGGCTCCAACGGTATTCTGCTGTCCTGGACCATGCCACCTGATTCCAACAATGTTGACGGCTATGTCATCAGGTAATTTTCATTTATCTCTTGGTTGCTCGTATCTTAAGGAGGAAAGCTTGCTGCATTTTGTTGCATCATGAAAACATAAATATAGGATGAAGCAATATCTACTGGGTCTAAGAGATATCCTCAATAGTTTCAAATGACCCAAAATATGAAGCCATGACCCAAAATATGAACTTCATTCCTGTAGGTACAAAGAGGTGTGTCCTTACCCCGATTCCACCTTCACGGAGGTTACAAAGTACCTGGACATACCAGAGACGCTGCTGACTGACTTCACCCCAGGTTCTACATACCACATTGAGGTAGGATTCAAAATTCATTTAATCTTTTATTTAGACAGTTTTTTCAATAAACCTTTTAAGTAATATAGATATACTTCCACAAACAGAAATGTATGAATATATGTGGTGCAGTGAATCATCACGTGGATGAGGTCATCAGACTGTTCCCTTAAACTGGTTGAATAGTGGTAATTGATCCCGGTTGCATTATTAATCATGTAAACAGATCTATGGATCTTTCTACTGTCTGTTGTCACTGAGCTTGAATGTGATCATGTTTAATAGTTTTCAGAATCCACTGACCCACAATGACCTTCATACAAACACACTCACATGCATCACTATGCATACTATAGTGGAGACCGTGAGAGGGAGCTCCTTTGGCTCATGTTACAAACTTATATTCAAGTAAGAGCAAAGAAACAGATACTACTTAGATAATGCTACAATAGTTAACGTACTCTGATCCTCGTTAAGATTGGAGTTTTTGGAGTTTTCCCTTTACCTCTTGTAATAAATGTGTTTCCCGGAAAACAGAAAGAACGTTTGAGGATTAAGGTTCATTCATTTAGATGAAAACATAGGAATTCAACTTCGGACCTTAAACTACAATCAACTTCCAAAGTCATCAATTCAATCTTCCGCTGCTCAGCATGAGGCGAAGGAATCTCAGTAGATTCTTTAATATTGTGGTACATTTACCGGTATTTACCCACACTCAGTAGACTTTATTGTATATGCAATTTGATCTTTATTGATTTGTTCAGTGGATATGAAATGAAACGTTATTTTCCTTTGAAAAAGATTTTTTCGTCCATCCATCTTTCTCTTCTGTAGGTAGCGGCTATATCTTCTGCTGGAGTTGGAGCCTTCAGTAAATCCTTGTATATAAAGACAGCTGAGTCTGGTGGGTATGCGTGAACACATCGGTCATTATATTTGCATACATCTCCCTGTGATTTCGTATAAACACACACTCCTTTCAGCCCCTGGCCTCGTGACCAACTTGACAGCATTTGCCCAGAACCACTCCTTTGTTGTGGTTACCTGGTTCCTTCCACGCCGCATAAATGGGCTCATCACAAAGTTTGCCGTAAAGGCGAAACACGCTCGTACGGGGCAGACTGTCCGCACGCTGGAGGTCAACGCAGAGGACATCATGACCGTAGCGTTGCCTCACTGCAATGTACACTGCACACAATTGTCTGCGCATTTGCATACGATTGTCCTCTGTGTTTTCATCTGGCTAATATTCTATATATTGTCTAGGACGCTGCTGATATTTTGTCCAAAGCAACTCTCAGCCCTTTGGAGATTACAGCATCATCTCCACCCATAACTCTCTCTGCTGTGCCCTCTGCGGCCTCCTGGAGCGTGCCCATATCAGTGGGAGTCGATCAGCTACGGCCTTATACCGCCTATTTATTCGAAGTGTCTGCCTTCACCTCTGACGGAGAGGGTCAAATAGCCTCTACCATGGTCCGCATGCCAGAATCAGGTTTGGAAAAAAGGAAACCAGCCTTTATTTATACCACTGTATACATGGTTAGGGTTATAGATGTTATATTTACACGCTATTTGTTGCATCTTCTGTTGCACTTTGGTAAAATGCAAATGTCAAATTGTTGATTATTAATTACGACTAATGATTTGTCAACTAACTTGGAAATGATACAATGCCTAATAAACACTTCTGATGGGGATGTCATGTCAGGAATTGAAGGGTGTATTTAAAAATTCATCTTTCTGTATGCTTATAGCCCCAGAAGACCCCCCACAAAACTTTGAAATATTGAATATGACATCCCGACTCATCTCTGTGTCCTGGAGCTCTCCCAACATAATCACAGGGAAATTCTCCTACATGCTGTACCTTTATGGTCCAACAGGTTTGGGAAAACATTTGCTGTAAAACAATGATGTGGAATCAGGGGGGAAAAAGCTCATATTGCTTCTTCCTGTTCTTTCTCCCTGGCAGGGTATTTGTATGAAAACAGCACAGGAGACATGCAGTTTACCTTTGCTGGATTGACTCCTTACACCAGGTACACGCTGGAGGTGCGAGCCAAAGCTGCCGGAGAAGTGGGCCCGTCAGTGCAGGCTGAAGTCATTACACCTGCAGAAGGTGATGCCAACACACTACACTGATGCATATTTAATATAAATGCTGTATTACTCTTTACCACCCACACATGTGAGCATTTAGGGGTTCGATACCTTGCACAAAGGTACCCTGGCAGTGCTCTGAAGGTGTCCTGGCACCTCTCCTCTCCTGATGTCTCTATTATATAATGTCCGCATCAGGGCTTAGATAGATAGATAGATAGATAGATAGATAGATAGATAGATAGATAGATAGATAGATAGATAGATAGATAGATAGATAGATAGATAGATAGATAGATAGATAGATAGATAGATAGATAGATAGATAGATAGATGGATAGATAGATAGATAGATGGGTGGGTGGGTGGGTGGGTGGGTGGGTGGATGGATGGATGGATGGATGGATGGATGGATGGATGGATGGATGAAAGAACTAGAATGGAAGCTCAAAAATGTGAATTTGTTGGTGAATTTGTGGTGGCGCTTTTGAGCAGCACCCAGTGTAGTGCAGGACTTACGAGCTGAAGCCGAGGATTCTGTATCAATCCGTGTGAGTTGGAGAAGTCCCGCCAAGCCCAATGGCCTGATCACCCGGTACAGACTCCAGGTTCTGGTCGATGATGTCCTGCTGCAGGACATCACCCTCACTGCAGACGTGGTACGTCAAATGTCAAAGCGCTTCACACATTAATATCAGCACTTTATAGCTGTCGATTCGAGTTTGCCTTCCTCATCAGTCTGAACTCATCCATAAAGTCATAAATAAAGATGATTTTGCTGTCTTTTTTATGGGACTCCTCTGTGGGGAATAACAATTCAAGACTATAATCAAAACGTCTCCAAATGTAGTTTGAATGCTATTTAGCGACACATTGCCTCAAGGACCTGCTGCTTTATTTAAATGAAAACTTCCATCAGAATGCAAATTTGATTTGTTCTTCTTTTAGAACACAACCAGTTTGAATGAAGATGAGATGATCCCTGCTGGCGTTCATAACAGACGTAAGAGAACTGCGGAGCTCAGTCTGGTGACATCACCTCTGACCTTCACGGCCACTCGTTCTGATCATGCGTTGCCCAGTAGTGTGACTGCTTCCAGTTCCACTGACAGCAGTGATCAGCTGGCTAACACCAAGTCCCAGCTGACGTTCAATTCCACCATCTCACATCTCCCTGCATCCACCACCGATTACTCTTCCGCTTCGCACAGCACAAACTTTCAGTCTGCTGACCCTGCAGTCTCTGGGACCGCTGTCTTTTCTCCCACTTCTTTGCCGGCAACTACTCTTCCACCCTGGCTGACCAGACAGTCGCAAAGTGGGGGCGAATCCTCGCTTTCTCCCAGTTTGGCCCTGACCCCAGGCCACCACCTCTCATCCACGCATGGCGCATCAATTGCAGGGCACTTTTCAACACGCAGCGCAGCAGTTTCTGGTAACACAGGTGGGGGAGAACTAACCGCTAACACCACCTTGTGTAGCTGAAGTTAGAGATATTAACCTCTCCAGTGTAAATGCTGTATTGATCATTCTGTGTCCATGTAAGTTGGAGGTGTCACAGTGAGAGAGGAGGTGTTGGATGTGTTGGCCGAGACGCTGTCCTATCTGGTGTCAGAGCTGAATCCCTTCACCGAGTACACGTTCAGGGTGACTGCTTCCACGGTCGTGGGAGAAGGTCCAGCCAAAGATATCACTGAGAAGACGAGAGAGCAGGGTGAGCGATCAGATGTCATGTGAGGAGTGACACCTTTTAAAATAATCCATATGTCCTCTTATGCCTGGAATTGTGTTTAGTTCCTAGCTCAGTGCTGGATGTTTCCTATCAAAACATCAGCTCCACCTCCATCCTCGTCGCCTGGGTCCCCCCGCTCTATCCTAATGGACGGATCACCCATTACACCGTCTACGGTCTCAATCTGAAAAGTAATCAGGCCTTGAAGTGGATGACAAACTCAACCAGCATACTGATCACAGGTCAAGTAATCGTGTTTGCTGCACAGGTGATTCCCTGCGAATTCAAGCCAGTTAAATGTGGTGTGCACTCTTTTATAGATCTGGACAAATACACAGGCTACAAGTTACGTGTAGCTGCTTCGACAGCAGTGGGAGAGAGCTCTCTGTCTGAGGAGGATGATATCTTCGTCTTCACATTAGAGGATGGTGGGTGCTACATTCAAAAATGTTCAATTCAAATTTTGACCTTAACTCCTGCTTGAAAGGTCCATAAATGCTGTTACTTCAGAAGAAAGTTCATAAAGCACATAAAAAGAAAATAGAGAATAAAAGTGTATTTTAGTGCAGTATTTAAGAAGGTGTACTTTATTCATTTGAAGGGAAGGGATTGCTTTCGGTGAAGGGATTGCTTTGTCCCTTTTGGGGTCACAGGGAGGGTGCTGGAACCTGTCCCACTATTGTATTCATCACTATAAATAATCTGCATCTTGACTTCCAGTGTGTTTGGTATTTTCCTTGTGCATCCCAACCTCAGAGCCTGACTCACCACCTGAGGACCTCACTGTGGAGGACATCAGCCCCTTTACCGCCACATTGTCTTGGTCTCCGCCAGAGAAAGCCAATGGGGTGATCCAACATTACGAGGTCCTGTATGAGAACGAGTCCTTCTCAGCGATGGCAAACACCTCATCTAACAGAATTACTCTCACCAACTTGAGGCCATTCTCCTATTACAATGTCTCAGTGAGGGTGTTCACGCGGTATGGCCATGGCAACCAAACGTCTGACACATTATACCTGCTTTCTGGAGAGGGCGGTGAGTTCATGGACACAAAGGCGCTTATATCCACATATATTAAAGCTTAAATACCAAGGAGAACATGTTATGTCCTCTATACAGTTCCAGGCAGTCCTCCGTATGACCTGAAGTTTGAGTCTGTCAGTCCCAGCGAGGTGAATGTGACCTGGGAGCCTCCTTTGTTTCCTAATGGGATCATCTCTCACTACAGCCTGGAGCTTTGGAATTCCAGCCACTACCTGAATCTTACATCTCAAACAAACTACATCCACATCACACATCTGAGGAAGTACGCGCACTACCGTGTCGCAGTGCAAGCTCACACACGCGTTGGCCCTGGAAACTACAGCAGCGAGCCACTCAACATCACTACCTTGGAGGATGGTGAGGCGGATGATTGAGGGGAAAGGGTAGAAGGGGCTTTGTTTAATTTCCAGCAGGGGTTCGAGGAGGCGTTTGATTACATCTGGCTGTTCCTGTTATCTTCTCTGCCTCATTAGGGCTCTGCCCATCAGTTACTTATGTCACATTCACAGGTATTTTAATGGCACATCTTCCGTCAGGACCGTCGACAGCAGTCATCAGAAATAATCATGGTTTTCATGTCACGTTCTCTTTCTTCCTGTCACGTCTTCATTTCCCGAGGTTCAAATTTATCCAGTGAAAATGCTCGCTATTGCAATTCCATTTCAAATGGCTGCACTCCCATTGTCCTATGCTGTTTTCCACCGTATCAGCTCCAGACACACCTCCTCAGTTCCTACATGCCAGGAAGTTATCAGACTATGAGGTGGAGTTGTCATGGCAACCGCCACTTGAAGCCAATTCACACATCCTCTATTACATTGTCAGAGTTTGGTGAGTTTGGGAATCTGCTTTTATCTGTCATTTTGTGTTTTTAAAAATAGATTTGAGGTCTATGTTTCCACTCTGTTAGGAATGAGTCGACTGAGCTGTTGCAGAATGTAACAGGGACGTCAGTAATAATAAATGTGGACTCAGAGAGTCCTTACAATGCTTCAGTCTCCAGCTGGACCAGACTGGGTGATGGTGGAGTTTTGATCTATATCAGCTTCACCACTGCACACACAGGTAGCTTATAAATACTTAAATATCTTTGGCTTTCTTTCATAGGTTTTTTTTAATGGTTTCATATTTATGTGCCGGCAGAACCGTTTGACCCCCCACAGAATGTGACCATTGCAAATGCGACTGCTTCCTCCATCACCTTATTTTGGCATCCGCCTGCTGAACCAAATGGAATCATCATTCACTACACTGTTTACTACTCCGACAACAACAGTGTGACTGGGCAGGTGGGACTTGTGCAACGAACAGAGCTAAAGTGATGAACAGAAGATGCAGCTCAAACCACTGGCCTTTTTGCTCTTTTTTTTTTTTTTTACTGATCTACTCATTCTGTGATTTGGTGTACTTTTGCTGCTCTCTTTTTTTTTCAAGCAGCAGCAAGTTAAAATGGACATGCATGCTGTGCTACCTGCACAACATTAAAAAAGCTGAAAGCAACAGTTAGTGTCAAGCTGCTAAACATAATGTTCCATTTAGCAGAGAGAGACTGGGAGAGGGGGAGAGAGAGAGCTGTTTAGCTTAATGGTTTTCAGTGACTTGCAGCTGTAGCGGTGTTCATATTCTTCCGGCGTTTATGTGTTTTCCTTCGCACACCCTGCCCGCTGCTCCTAATGGGTTTAAAATGCAGAAAGTAGTTTTTTACCACGTTGATGTCAAAATACCTCATGTAGAACAGGCTGAAAGTGCGAGCCCGACAATGCACTACAACACATTATTCAAGACCTGCCTGTGCTATCTCCCTGGCCATGTGAAGATTTTACCAAATTAGGATTAACATATTCCCCACAGGTCAGCATTTATAGGATCACGTTTTTAGGAAATAGAAGCTGGACACCCATGCTTTTTTCCTAATATAATACACTTTTGATTTTGCTTGTTCTGTAATGTTTGTTAGAGATTACAAAAAATATTTATTTTACTAATGTCAGTAAATACTTATCCTAATCGGGGCTCCAATTAGGATAAGTACCCCTTCTGAGCCACACTGTTCCCTGTACGAGTAGGTATGACTGTGCTCTGTGTGACTCAGTGAAGGATATTTCTAGAAGTGAGCTTGAAGAAAGTCAGGATTTGATTTAAATGGGTCCAACAGCACTGTTGAATATGAAAAATTAACTTTTCATTGACCCCTGTGGCACCATTAAAGGGAAAGCAGTAGAAGATGGATTGAATTAGAGTATTCGCGTGCTGACCGCACACACAATAAATGAGAAAAGATTGACACAAGATTGTCTGCTCGACTATCTGCTTCAGCGTGATAAATGAAATTGATGCGCATTTTCTTCTCCCACAGAGAGTCCCCGTTACAGAACTAGCAAACCTTTCCTCTCCCGATTCAACTTACACCCACACTGTGTCTGGGTTGATTGGAGGCACAAACTACACAGTCTGGATGACCTCCAGCACTGCACAGGGGGATGGTGGAGTCCAGAGTGAACCCCAAACTGTGTTCTTACCTGAATACGGTCAGTCACGCAGACACACACACACATACACACAATAACTATACATTTATCCATAAAGTTTTGGAAAAGAATAAAAATCGAGTGAAACAAAAAGTAAGGGTAAACATAAAGCTTTAGAGTCTCCACGAAGGCAGGTCTGCACACTTTTTTCACAACTCTTCAATTTCCAAAGGGAAAAAAAATGACATAAAAACTCTGCGACTGAAAACTTTCACTGTGTTTTGTTAAAGGAGATAACAGCCCATCAACAAACTGGCTCTATTTTTTTTAGTCTGCCTATGACTTTGTGTCATGGAGACAGCCAGTTTGTCTTTCCTTTCATTAAACATGACGAAAGTTGGCAAGAAAAGTCTTTCATGAAAGAGAAAAATAAAACAAAGACCTACTTTGGTTTGAAGTTGTTCTAAAACGAAAACACTATCACCATGGATACCCGAAACTTGGACGCAAATTTTTCGGTGCCCTCACTAAGATGAGGTGTGCTGGATCTCTTAGTTTTTATGTGATTTGGGGAAAAAAGGTGCAGACCATCCCTCTAAAAGACAAAACATGTTCCTTTTTTGAATTTATTCTCTGTCTCTGAATGATTGCTGCTCACACTGACTCTGTATCTCTGCCTGTGCTTCAGTTACTGCACTCGCAGCACAGGCGTTGAAGCTCCCGGCCGCCTTGTTTCTCCCGTACAGCCAAGCCCAGCAGGGGCTTGCTCCCCTGGGCTCAGACCCCAATACACACCTGGCCCGCTGCATCCACTTATTCATCTTGTGGATCTCTCGGGTTTTGTCTTGCCTTTCCTCTTCATGCCCCTCTTCTCTCCTCTGTGTACCATGCCTTATTTTTGGAACAGGATGAGTATTTCCCAGGATTCTCAGTGTGCTATTTTGTTTTATGTCTTGCGTCAGTTTACTGTGCTTTCTAGTTCTGCAGTGCCTCTCTGTTGCTGTAGTAATATCCTGCCTTATTCTAGGTGATTTGCTGTTGGTAACTTTGTTAATTACAGCCACACTGCCAAAGATGATGACAGATGTTGAAAGTGATGTTAATGTCTAATGTACTGTACATTTTCATTGTGGGTACATCATTTATCTATGACCTTAATTCATGCCTCAGTGCAAAGCGAATGTGTGCAGCTTTTGTTCTACAGTGGCAGACAACAACAATAATACCAGTCGCTTCATCTCTCTCCTCAGTGCCGAATGACTCTGTCCGAAACCTGACTGCTCAGATCTTCAGCTCAACCGCCATCATTGTGAGCTGGGACCCTCCCCTGGAGCCAAACGGCCGCCCCTATTACCTGCTGACATTACAGGAGGCCGGGATCCCACCAGATGTATCCAACCAAGGGGCTCCGGTAGTCAACAAGACCACCAAGCACACCACAACAGACACTGTGTTTCTGTTTACGAAACTGAGGAAGTTTTTCCCGTACGTGCTAACTGTCACTCCAGCCACCGGTGCGGGCCCCGCCAACAATCACACCCGCATCATGTACCTGAGGACTGATGACGACAGTGAGTTTATCCACATGGGGACATGTAGGGAGGATAGTTTGTATTTTTTGTTAAGAGACCTGTGTGTTTCCTATCAGTTCCAAGTTCTGCTCCACTGCTGGTGTCCACCAGAAATCTTTCTTCATCTTCCATCGAGGTGGTGTGGCAGCGCCCCCTCGAGGCAAACGGGGAAATAATAGAGTTTCTCCTCACTTTGTTTGGCCCCGGGGGCTCAAATACGAGCCACACGTCCACAACCTCATCCATCCTGACCAACCTACATCCGTATACAGCTTACAACCTGAGTATCACAGCCGCAACTCGTAAAGGGTCGGGGCCTTACTTGCTGCTGCAATTGCATACAGATGAAGGAGGTTAGATTGAAAGTGGTTCCTCTAAAAATGAGATTATTAATTACTTCTCTTATCTATGCACTTTACTGTGTGTTTCAGTCCCCATGTCCCCTCCCCGTAACCTGACAATATACAACCACTCAGCAGTCTCTGTGTGGCTGAGCTGGGAGCCTCCTCTGGAGCCCAATGGAGTTGTGATACAGTACGGCTTCAGAATCCAGGACCTCATAACACACACCGTCACACACAGGGTACAGTTAATTTCACACTCTGAAAGCTATTCTATACTAACAATAACACACACACACACACGACCACACTCTGGAGTCACAGTCTCACAAATCATGGCTCTAATTTCACACTCCAGATGCCAACCAGCACTTACGTCTCACTATATCAGCACGCTCCTGTAATCTAGATTGGATGATTTAATCATCTGCCTTTTTTATGTATGTGTCTGCAAATTTAGAATTCCTCTGGACCATCAACCATGGAGTATCTCTCAGGCTTCAGGCCTCACAGCTCCTATGAGATCAGCGTTTACAGTTACACAAGAGTGGGCCACGGGAGTCAGTTCAGTAGTCCTGTCACCTTCACCACTAGTGAGTCTGGTAAGTAAACACTCCACACACGCACACGTGCGGGGGCGCGCGAGTTTGGAGGTCATCGCATTAGGTGCAAAATGTCCAAAAAGCTGCAAAACCGGTTTACACAGAAGAGTATTGTATAGATGCACCTGTACAATGATTGAATATTGCGATAAACTATATCAAGCGTGTTAATTGTAACTTATTCTGTTGAATAAAAGTGAGACTTATACATTTCCTCCTCGTTATCTACTATCTGAAACACATTCTGGTATTGCACTAAAGTGATACCAATAAGTCTTCGATCCGAAATGTGTGTGAGAGCTATTGTGCCTAAATACACAGACTAATGGCAGATGAGATCATGTGCTTACACAAGTGTTACACATGTGCCTGCAGTGTCTGATGCTGTGGGGAACCTGACTTGCTCAGGTGTGAGCTGGGACTCCATTCAGCTGTCCTGGGATCTTCCAGACCACCCTAATGGGCAGATTCGCTTTTATGAGGTTCAGTTGGAGGTAGAGGGGCAGTCCTACGTTCACAGTACTGACACAGCAGAGTACACAGTGAGTGGGCTGTCTCCAGATCAGGAGTACAGCCTCACTGTGGCTGCCGTCAACTCCGCCGGACCCGGAGACCTCGCAAACTGTACCGCTTCCACTCTGTCTGAATCAGGTAGTTTCCTGTGTATTGATTTGCTTTTAAGGTGCAGTAATGCAGACGAAGTGCTAACTTCAGCCCTCTGCGTTGACTTCAACAGTCCCGGCGGCCCCACGCTCACTCACCATCACTCATACCACCGCTAACAGTGTGACACTTCACTGGGCCCCGCCTCTCTACATCCCAGGCGTGCTGAAAGAGTTCCATGTTGTAGCCCAGCTGCTTTCGACTGTTTGTGAACCCAGTGGAAATGCCACCGCACATCTTGCACAAGAGGAGAAACTGAGCCCTGACTGCGTGGACTTGGAAGTCACGTCGTCATTGAATGCTTCAGATGGCGCTAACGCAAACCGCACTGTCACGGTCCAGTCGCTGGCCAAATACAGATATTATCGCTTCAAAGTGGCTGCAGTGACCAATGCTGGAGTTGGAGAATATACACGTTGGACTTATGTCCGTACCCTCGCTGGAAGTAAGAATATTATGGTGATAATTTGACTCCTTTGTGCAGTCAGAGAAGTGGTGGCAGTGTCTTGATGTGAGTCATAACCCTAAGACCACATTTAGTTTTTATTGACTATGAAACAAACAGGAGAGGTTTCTTGGACAGAGATAATTTCAGTAACCCTCAATGTGCAATGTGCAATTCTCTAAGAAATATGGCATCTTGATTCTTTCTCATTTCTTCTTTTCTAGGCTTTGACCTATTAACGTACTTTTATCATCCCCCTCTCTCTTAGGCCCTGATGCACCTCCACGTGGCCTGAATGTGACTGCCAGCTCCAGCGGATTTCGCATTGCGTGGGAGGCCCCAGCCATTCTCTCAGGGCCGACTTCGTATCTCGTACAGGTCACAGAGTTTCATTGCTGACGACGTGCAGAAAATATGATGTGAAACGCCACTCACATGTTGGTATTTTTATACGTTCTACCAGGTGGATGGTCCCAATGTGAGCATCTCCACAATCAGAGCTCCGGAAGAGCTGAGGACGATTGTTGTGACCAATTTGACCGCTTTCACTCGTTACTTCGTGACCGTCACGGCATTCACTGGTCCCCTGCAGCATGCTGCCAGGGATGGGAAAGCAATCGGGCCAATTGAATATCAAACTCTGGAAGAACGTATGTGGATCATCATGATGCACCTGCTACTATTGAAAGAGGAACACCAATTTCAAACGTAGATGATTTTTATTCTGTTCCCAGAACCCAAAGACCCTCCCAAGAATGTGGTTATATCCATTATCCCGGAGGAAGTGACCCGGGTGAAAGTGACTTTTACCCCTCCAGACGAGCCCAATGGAAACATAACTGCCTACTTTGTGTACATATTTGAAAGGGATAAGCTGGTTAAAAACGTCAGCCTCAACATCACCGAAAGAGAACAAAATACCATGACTGCTGTCATAGAAGGCCTGAAGGGAGGACACAACTACAGCATACAGGTAGATCAAAACGGACAGCTGCACGGAGTCATCTGTGTGAGGCATTTTCAGAATGTTCATTTTCTTCTCTAGGGTTTTTTCTCTGTCAGTGTACTTTATCCTCTCCTAAATTGGTCTGTTTATAGATTTCAGCAAAGAACGGTGCCGGTAGAAGCCCACCCAGCCCACATGTCCAGATAATGACAGATATCAAAGGTATAAATCCCTCTGCTTTGTCTGTCTTCTGCGCCGCAGCACGGAGCTCTTTTCCCTGATATGGCAGCAGCGCGGCAGAGTTTGTGACAGGGGATTTTCAAAGAGCTTTTCCTCAGTAAATAGGCCTGTCTTTCCACAGCAGACATAACTCAGCAGAATCACCAGATGTGTGTGAGCGATGCCGAGATGCACGTCTTTTCTCTCGATTTAGAGGCGCTGTTTCATACTTAAAGATGCCAAACTAAAGCTCGCGCAATCTGGCCATTGCCCATCAACCTGTGTGTGAGCTCCTGTGTTCACTGGTGCATGTGTTCCAGCGCCAGCCAAGCCAACCCAAAGACCCCAGGCAGTGCTGAGCCATGGAGGAGTTGCCATGGTAACCCACAGGAGTATCACCATCCGCATGCCTGCCTGTTTCTATAGTGACGACAACGGACCAATCAAAAAAATTCAGGTCATCGTAGCTGAGTCAGGGGGTAAGAAACCTTGACAGCCATCACTTTTATTTAAATACACTTGAGTGTCGATGTTTTTTTTTGCTTCAAGCCTCGAGAGGAATCTCGTTTTACAGAACGTCACTCTGTACTAAGCTCACGCAGACAAGAAAATAGGGCTTAATGCCAGAAGAGATCTGAATGGGTCCCTCAGCATTTGATCTCTTCAACTTTCTTTCCATCACAGTGAAGGACATTCAGAATGTCACTAACTGGAGGAGTGCATATTTTGACCATCCTGCCCCTTACCTGACTGACAAAGGTTTCCCCAACCCCCCTTGTTCATCTGGGGACCGGTCTTTACGTATCAGAGGCGCCCTGGGTGTGTCTGGAGATAAGCAGTCCGTGGTGAGGAGCAATCACTATGCGGCGGGAACATACGTCATCGGCGAGAACGATGATTGCGTGAAAGAGAACAGCAGCAATCACTTATGCAACGGACCTTTGAAGCCAAACACCGTATACGTGTGAGTGCGAGCAGGCACGAGTCAGACGGCATCGCATCTACGTGGAAGCGTAACTCTGACTGTTGTTCACCAGGTTTAAGTTCAGAGCTACAAACATTAGAGGCCAGTCAACAGACTCCGATTTCTCTGAGCACATCAAAACTGCAGGTTATTTTTTTTAAAGAACCAAACACATTGAATGCAAACTTTGTTTTTTGTAATCTGTGGCCTGTTTAAATGTCACCTGCATAGTGGACGGCCTGTTGACCAGAGAGGAGCAGATCATTCTGGGAGTTCTGTTGTCCTTCTTCTTGGCTGTATTGCTCATCATCATCATTTGTGGCTCAGTCAAGTAAGATGGCAACAACATGTGCTCATGAATACCACAGTTAATATCCTGCATGATACTGGCTAATCTTGCATTGTCCATTTCGGGACTTAATTATTGTCGGCTATAGGATTCATCAACGGAAAAAAGAGGGTGGGACGTATTCGCCCAGAGAGGCAGAGATTATAGAGACCAAGTGTAAACTGGATCAACTGATCGCCGTGGCGGATCTCGAGCTAAAACAAGAAAAAATCAACCGGTGAGTCTGTGTTTCAGGTAAGTCTGTGTTTCAGGAATAATACAACACACACACTCCTCACTGTAGCTATCTTCATATGAGAAAAAACTCAAATCTGGAAGAATCAGTGCAGGAAATAGAGGCAGGAGCAGAATCCTGGGATTTGAAGTTTTACCTTGTGGCATTATGTCCCTTTTTTATTTCCCCATTATGTCCCTTCAACATTCAAGTCACAGAGTTGCAGTATCTGCATTCATTTATTGATTTACAAAATGAAGCAAGCCCGGATGCATGTAATAAGCAATCCGAGCTGATGATCGCATCTTCACACACATTTCGACATTGGAAATAATTAAATGCGTGAAACAGGAAATATGATGTGAGTGATGGAGCGTGTGCTCTAGTTTATGTGTAGTATCGCGAATACACAAAATAAATCTGCAAAATAATGTACACAGTGCTTTTCAGGGACCACTGAAGTAAGTAAATATAAGTGTGTTGGAGCATGTTGTACATCTGCTACTATCTACTATATTGTTTACATATCTCTGGTATTGTCCAGAATCTCTCGTTTCCTGTGTAGTTTTACCGTTTCTTTTCTAACACACACTTTCTTTGCACCAGCTGCAGAAATGACTTTCCCTACACACAGACACGTGTAATGACTCGCTTTGTTTTCCTCTCACCGAGCACTTTTCTCTCATCAGGTATTCTTCCTTCTTCTTTAGACGGAAAGAAATTTATGTGATCCAGTAAGTTGCTGCTTTTTGAACTGTGTCTGTGTCCTGTGTCCTGTGTCTGTGTGTGTCCGCCCACGCGTGTGTGTGTTTTCTCTCCCTGCTTTGTTTGCTTGCTGTAAGCATAAAACTGAGTGACTTTACCACGTCATTTATTAAATCATCTACCGGTTTATAATAAACCACCGGCGAAAGCCCTCTAATGAGTGACATTGCCATTTTAGACACTGCCTCCTTCCTCTTAGCTGGCAGGCTCTGTAGAACAGCTCCTCTCCTTCAAGCCATTTTAATTTGTTTACCCACCCACTATCAAAATCTCTCAGATTGCTTTGTGGCCTCAAAGAGGAAAGATGTTGGCTTAGCTTCAGGTTATAAGAATCACGGGAATAACCAGGATTTACAGATGTTTATCATTTACTTTTACGCAAATTTAATACCAATGTATGATGAAAAATTCATAAATGTGTGTAAATTTAATTTGTCTGTTTTTGTCCAGGCTGCTCAGCTACAGAAAATCGCTCAAGTGAGTCTGAAACACGGGGAATATTCGGGCAGAGGCTGCCGCAGTGATCAGCAGATGCTGAAACTAAAATAGGCCTGGATAAAATAGCATATTGTCACATTGTTTGCTGCATTTTTTTCTCCCTCTAAATGTTCTTTCTCTCTTCTGTCAGGCCCATCAACAAGAAGACATTCCTACAGCATGTCGAGGATCTGTGTGCCAATGACAATGCCAAGTTTCAGGAAGAGTTTGGTGTAAGTGTTTGCCTGCCTGAATATAGAAACACAAACATGAGCAGGGATGTACATACCAGAAAATTGTGCATGACTGATAAATCAGTCTCTGGTGTGACGTGGAGGGAAAGGCTGATATGCCACAGAAGGAAGGGAACGTGTTGACAACAGTGAAAAAGGAAGGTAACTGACAACAAAATCCCTGCTTGTTTCAGTGATTGGGTTTGTTACTGCAGGCTCAAAATCAATAGAAGTTTCAAATGTATACCTAGAAAACGGAACTCTTCTCAATCAAACGCTAATGTTTGGTTAAAAATACACATTTCACTGCTTGTATTGACACATAAACTGGATTTAACCTAGCAAATAAGTAAGATCCTCCTATTGGATGATTACTGCATGGATGATTGTGCGTCAGCTGGCAACAAGTTATATAACCCCAACCGGTGCAATGAGCAGCCTCTTTCTTTCACTTCTTAAGTAGCTGCATCAGAGACACGTCCTGTAGTCGTGGAAAAGATGTTAATCTGATCGAGAACGGTCAAATCATTGGCGTGCATCAGGCAGAGAAAACATCTGAGGATTGCAGTCTGCATTATTAAAAACTGGAAGGATAGTGGGGAACCGTCGTCTTTGAGGAAGATATTAAACGTTTGGTGAAATCAAATCGTAGAAAGACACCAGCAGAACTCAGGGCTATGATTTACAGTGACAGTACGAGCATTTCCCCACACCCAGTGTGAGGAAAACTTAAGAAAGTGGGACTGAACATCTGTGCAGCCCTAAGAAAGCCACTAATCAGAGAGGTTTATTAGGGGGGAAAGGGCTTCAATTGGTTAAGGAGCATAAAGACTGCAGCAGTAAATGAAGGTCACGTGGTCTGATGAGCCCAGATTTATCCTGTTCCGGAGGGATGGTTGCTTTAGGGTGTGAAGTGATGAGGCCATCATGCCTGGTGCCTAGTTGTTATATCAATGGATGTTTTGTTCCCTGATATTACGGGCATCTTCCAAGATGATAACACAAGGATTCATTGGGCTCAAAATTGGGAAAGAGTGGTTCTGGGAGCTTGAGACCTGGACGCCGTTGAGAATCTTTGGGATGTGCTGAGAAGGTGGTCAGTGGTACGACCCTCCATCAATACAAAATCTTGGTGAAACATTAATATAACACTGAATGGACATAAATCCTGGGACGTTGCCGAAGCGTATGGAAGCACTGCCACAGCAACTGTGTGCCATAATCAAAGCTTAAGGCAGTTCAGCGAAATATGAGAGCGTGACCTTTTTTTTGACGGCAACTTTTTGTTTTTGCCCAGGCGGTGTATAACAGGTGTGATTTACTGTATGTTGAGGTATGAGGTTGTTTATGCTCTCTGGCCACAAAGGTTCTGATTGATGGGAAATGCATGAAAATGTGGATATTTCTTCAGTAGTTGATAAACATGTGTAATCAATCACCCTATACAGGAAAATTCTTTTAGCATCCAGGTTTAACCAGTTTTTGTCAAACATCCTAAGGCATCAGACCGTTTCTCTGCAGGAGCTTCCAAAACTCCTGCAGGACCTAGGAACCACAGATGCCGACCTGCCGTGGAACAAATCAAAGAACCGCTTCCCCAACATCAAACCTTGTAATCAGCCTTCTCAACTTTTCTTTCATTGTTGTCCCAAGGTACCTTTTAATGTTTCTAGTCCATTTTCTTCTCTAAACTGTGCCTAGACAATAACAACCGAGTAAAACTGCTGTCCGAACCGGGTAGCGCGGGCTCCGACTATATCAACGCCAGCTTTGTCTCCGTGAGTATCTGCTGGCAGCATTAAAAGAAGCCACATCATTTCCCAACACTGATATTTTACAGTTATGAGTCATTATGTCTGTTAGGATACACAGTAACCCCCACCCCATCCCTGCTTTTCCAGGGCTATCTTTGCCCCAATGAGTTCATCGCCACCCAGGGTCCTCTGCCAGGCACTGTGGCTGACTTTTGGAGGATGATCTGGGAAACGGGCACCCGCACCATCGCCATGCTGACTCAGTGTTACGAGAAAGGCAGAGTGAGTGTTCAAAAAAAACGCGCCGCAGCTGCCGAACAGCCATCGTGAGAGGACAGACTGAGCCGCATTTGCAGGTTCAGTGCAACTCTGACTTCAGTCTCATCTGCTGCAAAGGTCTGAGCCCCGTATGTGTTTGTGACATTTCAGATTCGCTGTCACAAGTACTGGCCGGAGGACAACAAGCCAATGTCAGTGTTTAGTGACATTCTCATCTCTAAGGTGTCAGAGGAAGTCCTTCCTGACTGGACGGTCAGAACTCTAAAAGTGGAGAAGGTAAAGATTCCCACACATTTAAAAAATAAATAAAATAATGGTACCTATAATAGGAGTCATCAGACATCCATATCAACTGCTTAATTACTGGCCTACCATGTTTTCCCTTTTCTTTTTCTTTAACCCTGCATTGTGTATTTTTTTCCATCATAATATTAACAAGTATTCATATAATTATGTGGCCCTGTGAAGCACGGCCACTACATCCTGGTTCGTCACTTCAACTACACATCTTGGCCTGAACACGGCGTCCCAGAATCCTGCAGCACCTTCATCAAGTTTGTAAAAGCTGTCCGAATGCACAGGCATGAGAACACCACCATAGCGGTCCACTGCAGGTACCCACAGGCTCTGTTGATTGGCTGCACATGCGGTGGCATTAGGATGTTTTCTATCTGTTCTTCAGTGCTGGTGTGGGCAGGACAGGCGTGTTTATTGCTCTGGACCACCTCATTCAGCACATCCGTGATCATGATTTTGTGGATATTTATGGTCTGGTGGCAGAACTGCGCAGCGAGAGGATGTGCATGGTGCAGAATCTGGTGAGTACCCATCACATGCTACGATTTAGGAGCTGGGGACAACAAACACAAGGGGGAAGAAGTGGTTTTGTACTGTATTTCATCACAAGTCTCATAGTGCAGTTGTCCTACTTTTTACTTTGTACTCCACCCCGCTGTGATCCCTTCCCCACGAGGGCGTTCTCATTTTGACAAAGGGAGACAGGCGGCGAAATAAAAGCATATTTTGAGCAGGATTTCCCTACTTAGAAATGACTGGAATCCTACACTTGCCGGATTCAGTCATCGGTTTCCGCAAAGACCCTCTGCCTAGAGCGTAAGCCTTTTTTTTCCCCCCTTCAATTAATTCTAGTTGCAGATACATACGAGCCTGCAGCGTACAAGAGGATTTCTTTGAGGCCGCGGCGTTCGGCGTGTCAGACAGGCTGTTACGGGCGAGACTCAGACAAACTCGATGCTGAGACCAAACGCGCCAAAAAAAGTGCAGCTGTGTTTTAAAAATAAACAGGGAGATATGTCAGCGTATATTGTTGCCTTCAGCTGCTTTCCTCGGGAGGATGCACGTGAAAGTGGTTGAAGCTGATCTACCAATGCTGCCAGTTGCTCTGTCAATTTAACTGTGTAAATAAACATAAACAGGAAAAAAATATCTGTAAATAATGATGTGAGAATCCAGCCCTAACATCAACTTGTATTTATTAATTCATTTATGGGGAAAGTGGCCCATTTGTCCCATTTGTGAAGTTGGATAAAGGTGATATGAAATGGGAAAAATTCCCTGTCTAATGTGTGATTTGCATCCTATGTTTCAGGCACAGTACATATTCCTACACCAGAGCACACTGGAACTTCTGAACAACAAAGGCAACAGTCAGTCCATCTGGTTTGTCAGCTATTCTGCTCTGGAGAAGATGGACTCCCTGGATGCCATGGAAGGTAACAGACATAACTCACACACATCTGCATTAGGGACAACCCCATGCTCACACCACCCCACACATACATTTGCTTTCCAGGGGACGTCGAGCTGGAATGGGAGGAAACCACTATGTAACGGCTGACCGAGGGAGAACTTTAACACTTTTATAGACTGGAGTGCAGACTTGGACTCCTCCAGCATGCAGAGGCGGTGGTGGGAGACAGGAAGTGATGAGCGCACTCTAAAGGGAGCAGTCCATCAGCCGGCTGAGGCTTCTCTGCTCCGGTTCAATCTCACCCCTCATCATTTTCCTCTCCTTTAAAGAACCTCTTGTTCATTTTTCAAAGAGCTGGAGAAACCAGAGGGAGAGAAAGAATCCAGACAAAGAATCTAGACGCAGCGCAGAGAAAAACTAAAGTGCAAAAAGTGAGCAGACTGCAAAAGACTGCTGTTGCGTCTGTAAGCCTTCAGGTAATTATTCCCTCCATGCGTTGTAAGTGCTGCATTATGCTGACATCAACTATGTTTTTCTTTCGAGATAATGTATTCAGCCAAAATCATGATTTTTCACTCACTTTATACTCCTGCTTGTCACATTGTTAAAATCAAGTGTTTTATCATTTCTCTAGCATGATTGGCAAAAATAAAGCTTGTATTTTTGGGAACATTAATACTAAAATGCTTGAGAACTGTGAGACATTTACATTAACACAGAAATATCCTTTTAGGAGTCTCTTTGCCGTTATTTTCATTCTCGATTACGCACAAACACACAAAGATTCCACATGGCAAGGCCTGACATCACAGAAAACAAGTCGGATTCAATAATGGACTGAGGCCAAACGCATCCACTAATGAATGAGTTCAGAGAGAGTCTCCTGCGTGCACATAGGCACACCAGAGAAGACTGATTTCCCCAGAGCTCCTTCATTTAAACATCCTTCTTTTACATCTGGAGCAAATACCTTTATTAGAGAGGCCAGGAGCGTCGCCGAAGCCAAAACACGGCTGCGAGGACACCGACATCACACAGACCGCGCTCTCAGAGTAAAAACTACTTTATTCTTTCATTCTCTTCAAACAGAAAAAAGAAAATTAGAAATATTCCATTAGTAAACATGATCTTTAAGAAATCTCTTTATAAATATCGTGAGGGTGCAAAGATTAATGACGGTGCTCCACAGTGAGGATGCGGATCGGTGCATCTCCATGACAACCGAGGAACAGGCTGATAGAACAGAGAGGGGAGCAAAAAAAAAATGACATCCATCAACTCAACATGCCCTGAAAAATAATGATTCCAACATGGAATCCGGCTCGTCTTGCATAAATGAGAAACAAAGATAACATGCTGTTCAGTACAAGTCCATCGGTGTTACAGGTAAACCAAGTGAGGGGGGTTCTTGCTTGAGAAATCAAGTTTCTAAGGTGATTCTGGGATGACATTGTTGCTTTGGCAGCTACATACATGTTTTGTGCATGTCGGTATGTGCTTTTGTGTGTCTATGACCTGTGGTTTACTGTATGTTTTGACCAGTACAGCGTAGCCCTTTACACACTTTAACAGGGGACACAGCCTCCCTAAATCCTAATAGAACACTACTGATATGGGAACCAAGTGACACTGATAAATCCAGGCTAATATCAGTGTGCATTGCAGGATATACTATAAAAACTGCCTCCTGTCTTCTGTCTCTCATAACTGTAGGAATTCAGAACACCCCCGATATTTATTGTGTTTAATAATAATGATAATAATCTTTTTTTTTAAACTAGATCTTCTCTGTACAAATACATATGTCAACACACACACACGGGGCAAACCAATCACTTTTTTTTTTAGAATAATTCTATATTTTCTATTTACAATATATCCAATATATTCTGCGGTGCAAAAGGTACAAGATGTGTCTGATGTGTCACAGTTGGATGATTAACGATCTGCTGGACAAAGTGGCTCGATCTCGGACCATCAGCGCTGGCCACACAACACAGTGATGGGATCAATAGATATTAAATAGACATCTTCTGTCCCTCCCCCCAATAATGAACATTCAATAGAGCAATTCTGCATTTAAAACCTTTGTTGTGTGCAAGATATAACACCACGTGTGGGAAGGTTATGGGACAGCCTTAGTCTACCCTGTTTTCTTTTATTTTTTTAACAGTAAGATCTAAAGCTAAAGTTTCCAGAGGAAGTAAATTTGCCACCAAGTATCCCATTAGCAGCGAACATACATGAGGGGAAATTCTTCCGCTGGCTGTTTTCACCTCAGACAGGATGAACCTAGCGGCCCTAATCTCTGCCGCCCATGAGCAAGCACAATGAACAACTCGGTACACGAGCACTCTTGATACAACTCAGCCGTGCAGAAATTACACGATATGGTGCAGCAAATAAATTTTTCCTGAGCTCTGTGAGAGCAAAACTCAGCTACAGGATCATAGGAACCGGCACGGAACAGAACTGGAGAGCAGGGAAGTACGATTGTCGCCAGGATACGTTCTCAGGTCGGGTTAGTGAGAAGCAACAGAAGTTCTCGCTACAAACACACTGCACAAAATGGACGTGATCTCTTTAAAAACATAAAAACGGTATGGAGAAACTAGATAAACTGTCTAGAAATCACACTTGTGAATGATTTTGGTATTGAATACAAAACAAAGAAATCTTGTGAACTCAAAATTATGACATATATTTCTTTTTGTTGGGGGGCTGCGGGAATTTTAAAAACCATTTTTACACTGCCCCTCAACCTCTCATCGCGTATTGGACAGGCGACTGACGAGAATGCACAAACCATTTCAAAAGTGTGAAATGGGAGACAAACCTTCAGCTACATCGTCAGGGTAACACGGTCAACACAAAAGACTTAAAAAAATACTCGACGCTCAAGAACAAACACCAGTCAGCTAACAGTAACAAAGAATCAGTCTTTCCTTACCCATCTGCTGTCTTTGACTAATGCAGTTTATCCCTTTCAAAGTGAGTCTGCTCGTGCTTCATTGTGAGAAAAGCCCCCCCCCACCCCCCCTTCCACCCCCCCACACCTTCTTTTGCACACTCAAACGATGCTGCGGGAGCCGCTGGAGTTGCGTCTTCGGACAAGGGGAATGGTGTGGTGAAGGGGCATGGGTGAGTCAGGGGGGCAGAACTGGTGTGGGTGATTGTAAGGAGGAGGGGGTGGCGGAAGCGGGGGCTGAGGGCTGTCACCCTCTCTGACACGCACAGGCGTGGACATGGCCGACTGGATGAGCTGGTGGGCCGCCGGTCCTTGGCTAAGGAAAGCCTCCATCCGCCCTCGTCCACTCTGGTCCACAACTATCACCTTGACGATCTGCTGGCATTGGATGAGTGTTTCTGGGCGGAGGTCCCCGGGCTGGACGGGGCTGAGCAGGGAGGGTGGGGCAGCCAGGGCCAGAGGCATGGACTCATTGCTGGGCTGGCCCAGTTGATAGGTCTGCAGCCTGTTGTGAATTGACACCTAGTTTAGGAACAGTCAGAGAACGCATGAGGAGTTACCAGCCTGAACGCAGCCTCTACGCAGCCCTCCGGTCTTACGCACACGGGCATGCAGGCATGCAGTTAGGTAGTATGCAGAGCGAGCGCATGCATAGTACACACACTCTTCTTCCCTCAGACATGTTTCTGCATGATTTATAGGCGCATTAAAACCCATTCTTCACACCGGCCCAGTGTGTGTGCAGGTGTGTGTTCCATCATTTATTGGCGGAGTCTTTTAATTGTTGGATTTATGAGCTTCATCTCAATATGGACCACATTTATGATGAGGCGCAACATGAACACAAAGAAACTTGGTTCTTCTACACGTGAAACACTAATATCCCAGTGTGCACCTGGGTTTTTATTGTTCATTGCCGTGTCTGTGTGTGTGTGTGTGTGTGTGTAGGCGAAAGCTCGACATCTGCTGCAGTGTTGAAGTAAACAGTGGCTTTAATCAAGCGCCTCTTACATGATTTTGTGAATGTAGAAAATTGCTGGATTAGATCCAATTCTCATGTTTTAATCTTTAACTAATATTTGCTGCACCCTGAATTGCTCCAGCAACCGCAGCATGCTTTCAAAACTTCCAATTATTTTTAATTCCTTTAACACAAAACACAAAGACCAGATGAAAACCAGAGTACTCATTCGTTTAAATGGGCAGGATGCGTCGCATTTATGAATCACTGTTCAGGTTAAACCCTTAAATGCTTTCTGTTACCCAATAAGATGCTGACAGACAATGACAGAATCAGAGTGCGTCTGATGTGTAGTCAACTAAGTTAATGCGTCCTCAGAGTTACAGTAATCTATCATTAACCTCACCCTCACTCTGTTGTTAGTGCGCAACTGAGTGTGATCGTGTTTAACAAGTGGAAGAGTGGGACGTTTAAAAGAAAGGGAGTGTCGGGAGAGGAGAGATATGACACCGAGGGCATGGTGTCACCTATAACACTTATTTACAATGCTAAAGGACTGACTCGGAGGCAGGAGAGAGGAGAACATGGTCAAACAGAGGAGAGAAAAAACAGAAAAAAGGTGAACCCATCATCTTTCGCTGTTAAAAGGCGGGCTGTTTCTGACTGACACACCCCCACCTACACATTCTACAGACTGCTAACGGTATCACATTGATCTGGCTAGAACATTTCAGGAGTCAGTTAGGCTTATAGTGACTTGCAAAGGCTTATGCACCAAGGCTGGCAAACAGCAGCAGATAAAAGAAAGGATGCTGATCCACTCGTGAGGCACAGGAACGCCACAAGAGCTGATTCGGCTCCACGGCCTTTGCGTCCCTGCTGTATAGTGTCGATGTGCCTCAGGCAGAGCGCTTTAAAAGCTGAGCAGAAAGCAAACCCTCTTTTGAGGATATTTTGTTTCCAGCTTTCTCTAATTACGTGGACACGCACGCACACTCGCACACACTCACAGGAAGACCACACCCACAGAGCGAGAGATGGAAACTTACCTGAGGGAGACAAATACAGCTAAAAAAGAAAAAACTTACCTCGACAGTGTTGTTGTTACTTCCAGTTTTATCATAAGGATCCTGTTGGCCTGTGGGAATACAAGAGTCTATCTGTGAATCAACCAGTTGATTTTAGGCTGAGGCTTTAAAAATACATTAAAGTAAAACATTACTTTTGCTGTTGGGCCAATTCATAAAGAAATTGCAAGGAAGTAAATCAGACCTACTAAGCAAATTCAACTATGCAATTTTTTTTCTAGTTTAAAAAGTAGCCACTAGTAAACTTTATTATCAAGAAATCAAAAAAGCGATACAATCAGACAAACTAACACATTCACCACAAAACAACAGTAGCTAGCGATTAAAATCCATTTTCCAAATTTGCACTGTAACACGTTAAAAACGCATTTTTGTAATAAAGTAGTTGAGGCTTAAAGTAGCAGAGAATCAAAACACTGTGAAGAGCCAAACAACCAAACAGCACCTCTAAAGCAAGATCGATACTCAACACGTGATTATTCATTTCATGTAAATTTCTGATCTTTGAACTACACATTTATGATTTCAGGGAAAGATACTTCCTCTCTAATAAGCGATTCTTTAAGCTCTTTAATCAGCTTGTGCATTTTATTTTCTGTCTGTTTAGCTTTCTTTCATCAGGTTGTCCTAATTTCTCCATTGCCTTGGGTAATATATGCATTGTTATGCGTCATGTTTGCTGCGTCCTGCATTTTACACTGCATGAGCAAAAAAACAGCACCTGCGGGGGAGCCGTGTCCTGTGTGTGTGTCCACTTGCCCGCCATTGGTGTGTATGCCATGTGGCTGGATGCCGTGTTGCCTCTCCAGCTCCCCTGCAAAGCAGATATTTTCAACTGTCCATCCTCTGCAGCGCACGTGTGTGTGTGTGTGTGTGTGTGTGTGCGTGTGTGTGTGTGTGTGTGTGTGTGTGTGTTTGTGTGTGTGTGTTCTTTTACTGCACACCAATATCTTCATTCTAATAGTAAAGTGGGGCCATATTTGTACAGTGGGTGTGAGGGTTAAGACTTGGTTTGAAGGTTGAGGTTTAAAATGGGTTTAGATTATTAAGAGGGTTAGGGTGTTAATTAGGATGGTTGGGGTGAGGAGCTGGGGAATGTGTTACATCACTGAAGGTCCTCACAAACCTAGAAGAATGTGTGTGTGTGCTCTTTTCCTTACACTGGATGTGTATCTGCTCCATCTCATTGACTTCTGTGATGGCTTCCCGAAGCTCTTCTGCAAACTTCCTGAGCTCTTCTCCACTTGGGGAGCAGAAGCTCACCAGCTGCTTCTTCTCTGAGGTAAAGGGGCTCAGCATGGTGATGCCATGTGCGTAGTCTGACGGGAAACAAAAGACAAAATTTGACTCTGTATTAAGCGTTAGGCACTAGAGGAGGTTTTCAAAATCTCTTGGTGTTGCACTTTTCTGTTATGGCTCTTTGAGGTGATAAAAAAGTGCTTCTGTTGGCAAAGATGACTGCTTGAAGAGGATCTCAACCCCTTTTAAAGACTTTTCTTGATATGAATACATAACCATTAATGGTTGAAAAATACACGATATAAGCAATATCTGTAATAGTCGCTGAAACAAATCTGTTTCTTTCCCATTTCTGAGCTAATTTAACGGCCTTTGATCATTGATAGTGTTATTATCTTTCGTCTCATAGGAATAATCCCCGAGAGAAGCCCTCCTGAAAGATACTTATGCTTCTTTGAAATTTCAATCAAAGTCATGCTCTTGGCCCAAATTGACAGTCAGCATTTTTTGCATCAGGAGTACTTGTGAGTGCTCGGAGGATAAAATATATTATAGACTGAAAAAAAAAAGTAGCTTACATTCATTGCTAAAGAGGTGAAACTGCATGCCCAGCAGACCCATCGCTTTACAGAAGGTGTACGAGGCTGAGCTTTTCTTCTTAGGACAGAGCTTCAGGATCTACAGCGAAGACAAAACACAGCATACAGAGCTGAACAAACACTATCACATTATGTCGACATGCTCGTGTTTGCGTGTTTCGTGGGTTCTCTGAAGGACATGGAGCTTACCAGCAGCAGGTCGTTAAAGAGAAAGACCTCTCGTTGGAGCTGGGACAGTTTCTGCTTATGAGGCTTGTTGGCATCAGGCACCTCAAACAGGCGACAGCAGCACACCAGACGCCTGTGCGGCACGGCAAGGATCTGCATAGGAGAGGGGAAAAGAGACGGAGATGACAGGCGGAACGGAGGACAGGCAGACCGCAGAGAAATAATAGATGATGTGCGAAGGGAGAGAAACTTTAGCAAGAGCAAGGGCAGCTGAGCAAAAAAAACCAACAAAAAAAAAAAATGAACTCACTGTTTTCAAACCCAGAATGGACTGCTCCACGCGGCTAACATAGGTGACGTGGTCCTCGTTGGAGCGCAGTTCTCTCTGCTGGATCCTCTCATAGATGCCTGCGACCATCTCCCTGGGGATGTCTGCTCCGTCATCCACACCTGAAACGACATGAGTACTTAGAGTTTCACTAGAGCATCAAAACTCCTGGCTTCAGCAATGTGTCCCTGCCTGTGTTTATGTGTGGCCCCAGAATTAAAGTATCTGAAAAGGTCCAATTTGCAGACTCTTATTTAAAATCCGGTCACAGTTGCTGTCTGTTCAAAGAAACGTGTTGAGTCTTGTAGCATCAGTGAGCAGAAGCATCTGAGACGATGGCTCGTATAGTTTGATCTGATGCTAACTGAAGAGCAATTAAATGGCAGATTGCCACAGTCACTGGGGCAGAATACTGAGTCAAGGATATCAGAAATCTCCTCCAGCTGATGGGTTTCTCTTCGCTGGCGGGCAGCACGAATCCGCCGCCTTTTCTTTTTTATTTTGAGTAATGTCTTTCACTTTTCAAGAGGCTGTCATTCAAAGTCCTGATGGTGGGTTTAATAAGAGAGGGCTTGTTATAAGACTGCCCCCCTGCCTACTAATCTCGTTTTGTCTTAGTTATCTCTTATCTCCAGTGGCTCTGCAGTGAGAGGATTTGCGCAATCGTCTATTTGTTCTTAGAATGATCACAACGGGAATATCATCCAAGGTATCACGCCACGGCGAGGTGATGTGATGTGCGCGTAGGTACGAGCACGGGGACACAAACCTCTCAGGTTGCGAATGAAGTCGTCGAGTCCCATTTTACGCTGAGGTTTAATGTTGGGCGAGTACATGTCGGTGTTGAGGAGGACCACGGCGAAGGCCAGGATGAAGATGGTGTCGGGGTTGTGAAACTGCTGCACCACATCTGGATTACACATGCAGTATCTCTGGCTGAGAAGGAGAACCAGGACAGGGGTGTTAGAGGTGTGGGACAGACACCATCAGCATCTTTCAAGACCATTTATAGCTAGGGGATCCTTCCCAGTAGCACACAAACAAAGCATAAATCGAAGCAGGATGATTAACACAACAATCAGATTTTAGTGCCACACTGATGTTCAACCATAATGATTCCTCTAATACAATGTTTTCAAAAAGGGTGATACAAAAACAGCTCGTTTTATTACTGAAAGATGCATTGATTCAGTGTTTTGCGACCATTGCGGTGGACGAAATATTAGAACCACCGCATTTCAGGTTCGCCAAGACAAATCTTAATGATCTCCTCAGTGACTTCAACTTCCCGAACTGCTCGCCGAAATTGGGAAATTTCCCCTCAGCTTAATAACTCTTCGAAATTAAAACCATGCGCAGAGATCAGGCGATGCATCGGTTCAGCTACTCCTCCTTCTAACGTTATCTCCCCTACATCCTCCCATTGCTTATATTTACGCAATAATGCCCTTTAACGATGGGAGGAGTTTATCTCTGCCACCGGGCAAAATGTAGAAGAGTGCATGCGAGAGCTGCAGACTGCATCTGACACAATGGAAAAGCCTTTTCTCTGACGCCACATGGGACCTGAGGCTGGATATTAGCCACAGTGTCCGGTTCACTTTGAGGATTGAAGGGATCCTGCCATTTGATTGGCAGGACTCTTCAATTCAGAAAAGATTAAGCCGAGATGTCTTTGGACACGTGTGCCGGACAGATTTTGCAGAGTGAGAAAACACCGCGATGAATAAATCCCTTTTTTTCCCTTTATGCTTCATTCACACATTTTCAAGCATCGTTCTCCATCTTATGCAACCAGTTCATTGAAGCACCGGCTCCCCTCTTTTTTTTTTATTTTCTAAATCTGTGTATGTAAGTTGCGTGCCAGCTGGCGCAAAAGACTGCTCTGTATTAAAGGAACTACTCACGACAAGAGTGCAACATGCTTCAAACAGATGACATAACAACTGTTACGTAACAGAAATGGCAGCGGGTGCCTGGATGTCCCCATAAAGTCTTTTCTGACTAAAACCAACAACTTCAGTGACGCACTGTGGTCTCAGACTGCCTGCTGTTGAGTTCATAATCTGGCCCCAGAGGCTCAGCACCTATGATTGAGTGTGATGTGATTTACTGATGACCTCTGTGGGCGTTCTGATTGGCCCATAGATCAGAAGCAGAGAGGAGAAGTGTCTCAATGACTCTTTTTCTTCTTTCCTCCCACAATTTATTGCTTTTATGTAAGAGCCCATTTCCTGAGAGCGAATAAGACTGACACTAGCCCTGAGGTTTTTGATTTTTTCTTTCTTGACAGTTCTGAAATGCAATCAAAAGCTCAATGAACAATCTATAGACTGAACAACCGAATCTCCCGGAAACTGTGGCTCAAACATACTCAAGATTCGTAGTTTGTTTTGGTGTGTTGTTGTTGTTGTAGGCAGCAGGCAAAGACATTCTCAAATCTGATAACTGGTGAGACTGTTGCAAAAGGCCTCAAGCACTGACCATGTCCATCTACAACATGTGCTCGTATAAACAACTTTAACAGCTTTAGGATGAATTACAGTAATTTTAGGGCCATCTGGCTTTTCATTTAATGCAGTAATCAGATTCTGAGAAGGTTTATGCTTAAATACCAAAGGAAGCCTCCGGTGCCCTTACGAAAATGACATGAGTGAGGCCGTTAAAAAGTCTGTTGCCTATAGTAACCTAATTGAGATTGAACTTATTTGTTTTTTATTAAAGTTTTCGTCCCTTTGTTGTACTGATGTGTACATTGGAGTGCCCATTTCACATTCATTTGGTTCTTTTGTGCCTTAATAAAGCAAAACAGTCTCACAAAAGCAACAGTAGCACTCAGGAACTCGGTTGCCTGACCTGATTGCAAAATGGCAGCTCCCATGTCTTGGGGTTCAGAGGTGTTGTTTCTGTACAATAAGAGGGGACCATACAATCACAGCATCTTCCCCGTTTAAGGCCAAAGATTGTGTCATAAGTTGGCTAAGAGTGATTTGAAACTGCTAACGCAACAACTGGAAAATGTAACAGATTCTCTTTTTGGAAGGCGCTCATAAATCAGGCTGCTTACGCTGTCTGGGGTTTGTGTTGTGATGTTAGATAAGTGTCTTTAAATCATTTCAGCCCTTAAGATCAGCAAAGCCCAGCAGATTCAGATAAAAGGATTCACGGTTAGCATGGCTGGCAGACAATGGAACCACATCACATTCTCTATGGTGATTACACTCCCCTAGTGTTGAATTCCACAGCGGCAGAGCTGAAGAGTAATTCAGAGGGACATCTTGGTTAATGGATTGAGAGGAGCAGGAGTAACTCATATGCTGTTGGTGACATAGTTGGTAAGCCCGAGGGATGGAGCAGCATATCAGCAGAGGGAGATTAAATGTACTCTGTAAAACAGCCAATTACTCTGAAATAGAAAACAATGATTGCCAGCTTTTATTGGGTTTTAGTATCAGGAGCAATCTTTGGATAATGCCGGGACATTTCAAGGGCGGTACGTGTCAGGAAACAAGGCAAACGGTTGCAGATGAATTGTGCTTTTGTCCTGTGTAGCCATGTGGAAAGAGGGAAGGTTAGGTAGAGAAGAGGCAGGTAAAAGAGCTGCCTGTTTAAATTTCTATTATTCTGTCGAGGCCTCTCTGATGTTTAAACAAGTTTTAATTCATTGGCAGATGTGCTTGTGAATTTCAATTTGTGGAGAGAAAGAATCAGTTATTCACATATTGTGTAATTCTGCCGATACAAGACATTGTAAAATAGTCACACACATATTCATGCATCCCAAAGAGATGCTTGTATTATTATTATTATTATTATTATTATTATTATTATTATTATTAGTAGTAGTAGTAGTAGTAGTAGTAGTAGTAGTAGTAGTAGTAGCCAAAAAAAAGAACTGTTGCTGTTCAGTCATTCAGTCATGTGAAGGTCTGTTGTGTTGAATTGTATGAAAATGTGATGCCAGAACTGTTAGTCAGGCAAGGGAAGTTGTGAGCGACTTGACAGGCTCACCTAAAGGCTTCGATGAGTCTCTCCACTTTTTGTGCCTCTCCCTGCACACGAACATGAGCCTGGAACTTTCTCAGGGCTTCGTCCAGCTCCATGCCCGAAAAATCCATCTCGTCCACGACGCAGCTGTAAAGGGAGCGACAAAGAGAGGACAGGGCAGTGAGAGACAACGAAGAAGGGCATTTGGGTTTCAGATAGTTTGTCGCGCTGCTCAGAGGGTGTGTGAGCTGATGCCGGTGTGTTTCTGTGTGTGTATGTGAGACAGAGAGAGAGAGAGAGAGAGAGACTATAAAAGGGTATAACTGCTGATGGCAACTATTACAGTCATACTTCCTATACAAAACTACTGACCTGGAAGATGTGCTTAAAAATATGTTTGCACACACACACACACACACACACACACACACACACAACACACACACACACAGGATTGTATAGCTGGGTTTGTGGAGTATTTACATTGATTTTGGATTTTCTGCATCCATATCATGGATCCATATCCATATTGTTTATTTTTGTCTGTCTCGTTTCTAGTTTTGTTTACATTCTTTTGTGGCGTCTGCTTGGATTTCCTCAGTTATTGCCAGGGTTTGGCCTTTGCTTTCTGTTTTTAGTGTCTCCTCCAGGGTTCTTTCATGCTTCTTATGTTCCTGAGTGCTGGCTGTGCCACCACTTTTGTATGAGCTGTGCTCTTCATCATTTCTTTGTGAGAACACCACATACTTGCTCATCTGCATCATTTCTCTGTGTTCCTGGTGTTTTAATGTGTTCTGATCCACTCAAACCTTTAAAATGCCTTTTAATTTTGAATAAACAGATTTTCCCTTTTGGGGTTATTAACCTGTTCTGGACTAATCTTTTGTGTTGACCTTAGCTATGACTCAGGGTGTCTGCCTGTATGCATGTAGGGTAAAGACAAATGTGGACCTTCTCTTTTTACACTAATTTGTACATTTTAACAAAGTTGAACTCTACATAATTTATGCCTTGTTTTTTTTTCACTTCAATGATAGAGCCCAAATTCTGTTCCCACAAACACTGTTGGATTGCATGTTAGAATTTTTTTATGTAAAAAATACATGTTAAAAGCAACGAGGTTGTACGCACAAACATATGCACCCGCGCACAAACTGGTTGCTACAGTATCATTATGATGATATTATGATGTGATAAAGGAAGTGCAGTTATGCATACATTTATATGCCATGCAGAAAGGAGTGAGAAAGACAGAGTAGAGTGCATGTCTGTCTGTCTGTCTGTCTGCCTGTCTGTCTGTCTGTCTGTCTGCCTGCCTGCCTGCCTGTCTGTCTGTCTGTCTGTCTGTCTGTGGATGTGTGTGTGTGTGCATGTCTGTGAGGTGACCTAATTCTACTTCTTTGTATCATCTTGAGAAGAGAAATCTTTTACATCTTCCAATTCTTTGCTGATGTTGTCTTTAGCAGAGAAACATAAAGTAAGTGCATGTTTGCACTGATCTACTACATTTGTGCATAGGTGCTTGAAGTCTCTCAAACCTCTACCTTAAGAGTAGAAGCCGTAGTTTCTATATCACTACTGACTGATCAAGGTTGTTTAAAAGGACAGCTAGGAAGCTGTATGATGGGCAGTTCAATAAACACAGTAATATTGAAACTATCAGAGATACTCTGTAGGACAAACTGGTAATTTGGTGAAGTTAAGAATTGTTTGCGGAATTTGTTAAACTGATTTTTACAAAACTGGTGAATTATTATCAATCTAGTTTGTAAGTAAAGGCAAATTATTTAATTATATCTTCTAGATTATATTAAAGCCATGTGTGAAAACAAATGGGAACCTCAACCTACTGCCATAATATTAAAATTCTATCATAGAAATTAGTATTAATTAATTATTGATGTCTGTCTAATAATAAAGTTAATACTTACTCTAAGACATCCCTGTTGAATTGCAGTTTGCTGTTTCCCAAGAATTCTCCAATCATCTGTCTGCTCAGGCCCTTCCTCTGCAGCAGGAAGTGTGCTACTCCGATGGCCGTGTCCGGGACGAAACCACGCGTGATCAGGAAGTGGATGCCTCGTTCTGGGTTCCTGCCCGTGAATAACAAACACCACATTAGCCATTGGTGTTTGGAGTTAGGCGGCGGTTGTAATGGCTTTTGTGCATTGAGGCATCAAAGTGTGAGGGCCAGAGTGAGAAAGTAAATGCTTAGCTCTACGTTCATGCTTAACATGTATTAATGTGTGTGTGTGTGTGTGTGTGTGTGTGTGGTTGTGTGTGTGTGTGTGTGTGTGTGTGTGTCTGTGAGAGAGAGAGAGAGAGAGAGAGAGCAAATGAGGGAAATGTGCATTCGTATGTACACCATCATAGTTCATCAGACCTACTGATGCATGCGAGTACATTTATATCACTTTGTGTTTGTTAATAACTGTGAGCCATCCGTGGGCTCTATTTATAGAGACTGATGTTGTCATAGTGCTCACGACCTCCTTTTTTTCCTCTTCAACTCTCCCTATACCATTTTATCCATTTTTTCCTTGACATCACAGATTCTACTGAACAGGCAGCTCCATCCAACTGTAGCAAAAACTAATGAGTAGCAGCTCGGTGCTGTTTTCCCGCGCTGCTGGGAATGTTAGACACTAACAGTAATAAGTGTACTTTTGAACCCTGGGCCAAAGCGCACGGTAAAATCTATTTTTTGGTCCGTGATGCCCTGGGGTTGTTTGTTTTTCGGACCACTCACACGTTGAAGAGGTTGAGTCCGATACGATAGAGGCGTTTGCGGTGAGTGTCTGTGGACAGGGTGGGCGAGCGGCATGAGGATGGGTCCTGGCAGCGGTCCCTTGGCAGAGAGACGACCAGCGCCTGCAGAGCCTCGGGGTTTTGCCCTCCAGGGATCTGCTGAGGATGAGTGTAGTGGTACTGCTGGTACTGGGTGTAAATCTGGGCAGGATGCTGGCTAGATTGGACTGAGGTGGATATAGAAGTAGAGGTAGAGGTAGAAGTGGTGGTGGGTCCCAGTCTGTCCGAGCTGCTCTCCATTTCCACCCCTTCTCCAGTAGGAGCTGGAACCGCTGAACCCCTCCTGGATCCAAAATCGGCCATTTCCAACTCCTCACTGGGCGGAGGTGCAGGAAACTCTGGTTCTTCTGCCAACGTGCCGTCTCCTCCTCCAGAAGTGCCGCTAACAGAAGTCTTCCGACTACCCGCTTCTTTCCCGCCTGCATTGCCCAGAGACGTGGTGGTGGTAGTAGTGGTGGAGGAGATGGTGTAGGAGCTATTGCTGTCAATGTGGACTGTGACATCTCTGTAGGCCATAAGCAGCGAACTGGCACTGCGGGGCAGACAAGCGCTCTCTGCAGCTGCACGAAGGGCCCCAGGGTCCATCAGCAGCCCCTTTCCTTCTCCTCCCTCGGTCAGGTTCCAACCACGAAGGGCCTCATCAATGGACTGAGCCAAAGAATGCAGCTGAAAATATTTAGCATATCAAGTTACATGAAGGAACCAAGCATTGCATTGCTTCTGGCAGGTCAATCTGATTAACCTACACTCCAAAATCTGAAGTTTTAGATTTAATCCAACATAAAATAGAACATAGTTGTCAGGTGAACCACACTGCTTTGCTTTTGATCATTTAGTGATGATAGTACAGTTGTAATGAGGTAACAAAGGGACTCCTTATCAGATCACTGATCCCTAAAATCAAATATCTGTTGCGATTTTATATAAATATATCTGATATTTGTTTTTATATTTAATTATAGAGTCATTTTGTGTCCCAGTTTCATCTGATGGGATCTCTATTAGATGTTAAACCACTTACTTGCTCAGAGAAGCAGTCCTCCAGCTGTGTGAGCGATGGTCCTGGAGACTGAGGGGGCACCGGGCTGGGGCCAGGAGAGGCAACAGGGGGTGGGGCAGATGCAGGAGAGGGAGGCAGAGAGGTGGAACGGCATGGGGGTGGAGGTGGAGTTTTGGAGCGTAAGGGTATCTGCCCTCCTCCAGGATGCAAGCTGTAACTGTGCCTCTGGGTGGCATTCCGGGTTCTACCAGAAGGGCTCGGCTGGCGCAGGGAGATCCGGCGGGGTAACTTGCTCTCTGACAGAGAATTACGGATCTTCTGGAAGTTTTTGCTCAGCTGGTACTGGCGGAATGCTGTCTGGATGCGCCGGGCTGCCCTTCTTGCAATGAGATGGCCACCGTACTTCTGCTCCATCTCTTCTATCTGCAAGGTGTGATGAGAGCAACTTTAAATATCATACATGCTTAAAAACCCACAAGAGGAATACTGGAAGAGCACACAGCTGTCAGGGAAAAGGCCCTTCCCTTCCTATTTAGTAGTCTGTTCATTTAAAAATCAGTATGCTTTCAAGGTGGTAAAATCAAAGTAAACACCGCTCAAGCACTAATGCCCTCTAAAGGGGCAGGGGAGGGAGGCAGATGAGGTGTGACAAAGGTATTACTGAGAAAATGAATAGAAAAGTAAACACAGGCTAAAGCCTATTGCTATGCCAGTTGTTGGAGGAGCGGCTCAGCCCAAAAGCTCAGCTACTCCAGAATTTTCTCCTACGTTCTCAGCAAGAGGAAGATGGGGGGGGGGGGGGGGGACTGGAAGAGGCACGGAGGAAGAAAAAGGAGGACAGCCACATATAGGTGCGTGTCTCCTCACACAAGCATGCCCACACATACACGAGCATGGTGGCAGCAAGTAGCAGTAGCAACAGCAAACCCTTCAGCAGTTTGGTGCAAGAAATAAAGACATCTCCATCCGCCAGAAGCAGTTATTAGCTGTTGCTATGACAACCTAGCATCTTTCGTGTTCCTCTCGCTGCGGTGGCAGATTCTCTGGTGTTCCTTTTCATGTCAACACGGACAGAAATAGAGCTCAATGGGAGTCCTTTCTGTTAGCAAAGGTGCCACATCAAGTGATCATCCAGAGCAGCTCTTTATCCTAAAACAAATGGAGACGGACTTGTCCCACACATACTTAAATGTATAAATGAAACACACCTGTTTGGTTTTATTCTCCAGCGTAATCTCATATTCACTGGGGCCTTCTCTCTTCGTCCTCTCCGCCTCCTGTCCACCACCAGAGGATGTTCCATCCTCCAGGCTCAGCAGCTCTCCCCTGTAACCAAAATAATAAGTACAGGAAGCTATTAGCACTCCCTGCTGACCTTCAAAACTCTGCTCTGGGAGGTCATCAGCTGTGCGGAGCGTAGGGAGGTTCATGATTGAAGCAGCAGGTGGAGGGAGAGGGAGAGAGGGGATGTGGGGGGAGCTGTGTGGCTGGCTAAATTGGCTCGGGGCAAAGATGAATGAAATTATGTGTCCGGTCCGATTTGCTCAAACTGTAAATTGCAGATGTGAAACTCTGGAGAGGTGGCCAGGATGACAGTATTCAAATCACATAAGCTCTCATGGTCCTGTGGGGTCGTCTCTCACATATGAAAGATCACCCACTTATATTTGGTGCTCAGACATATACTGCAACATAAATTAAAGAAATAATGATTTTACGCAAACCCAACAAGAAAATAGATCCTGTGTCTGATACATAATTCCCTTGTTAAAGTTGGTAATTGCCGACATATTTTCCACTAAAGAATTCACAGCACCAACACACATAGGGCTTGTTAATCCTACGGTTCCTTATGATCTGCTTAATTAAAAACTCCACACGTGCACAATCTGTCGAGGGCTGGCTGACACCGTTTTGATCCTCATGATGGAAAAAGGATTACTCACAGTGATAACAGCCACAGCTTGTTCACAGGACGTCCAGCTACACTTGTTAATGTACTCTTTTATAGTCACTTGGTTACCGGTATGTTATGTATAATTGTATTTACTGCTCTTAGAATGCTTTTGTTTCTGGTTTCTTGGATGCACAAGATCCCATTTACAGCTGGACTGCACCAGACTGTATCAGATCAGCAGAATAAAGTCGAACCTAATCTCAGAGGAAGGGAAATCTTTTTCCTGTAGTACAGAAACTGCACAACCCAGAAGGGAAACAAAAATACATCTTTGTCTGAATTAGACTGAACAAACTTCAATACCGAGGCTCATTTGCTGATATCGCTCGCCCAAATATATCACACTGATGTAATGTTAGAGCATATAATGTATCATCCCCGCCTATTTGACGCTTATATATTGTCCTGGGTTTAAAGGCTGCATTGCAGCATGGTATATAAAGAGGATAAACTGATATTCTAAGGTCATACGACCACTACTGCATGTGGAAGAATGCTGTTTTACGTAACAGCATCGTCATAAACCCGCGTTTCTTCCTCCCCTGAACAAAGTACAGCAAAACTGCAATAATTTAGACCGCCGTCTCAGGTTTCTGACCGCAAAAGAACAAAAGATACGATCAGCAACTTTTAAATGGCCACTGCTACCTGAGGTCAGCGCAAAAGGTATAATCAAAACGCAGATCGGTTCCATAATGGTGCATGAAGCCTGTGTGCGCTTGATCCTGTTATCTTTGTAGTTGTTTTTTTTTTTTAGATAATGGTTACTGTAATCATTTTTACACGAGGGTGGGGGGTTCATGCATCAACAACACCGACTAAAAAGCCTACTCATGCTTAATTAATGAGTGCATCGCTGAAGCTCCTCTTTGTTTTCTTTGATTGCTGTGAAAGAAAAAATTCTGCATCTGCAGCTAAAAGTCTGCAACAGGGGATGAGAAGCACATCAATGTCCTAAAATGAGATAAAAGTTAGAGAAAAGGATGATGAAGGGGAGGCAAATGGATGGGCTGATCTGGAAGAGCAACTAGGAACATGAAGACAGAAAGGGAGAGAGGGAGGCCATGATGGTGCATGCACACTGGAGGCTGTCTCTATCAAAACCTCTATTAAAACACCAGCGAACCACTGTGCAGCCTCTGAATACATTAGTGTACATTAGAATGCATTAGAGGATTTAAGAGCAGGAGTTGAGCTATTAAAGCATCTGGACAGCCAAAGCCTCCCTAGTCATATGGGTGCTACATACACGCACACACACGCACGCACGTGTGTTAATATGTAGTGGCAGCAAACATTCGAGGCACCCACTCCCACTCTGTCTGATTGTTTAATGTTGTGGAGGAAGAGGTGAGCCGCTCAACCAGCAGCCCAAAAGGCACAACACATGCACGCTTACACAGAGGTGAATACAGGAACGAGGAAGCGAGGGGGGCTATGACAGAGGTCTCCTATAGCTGTCCTCTTGCATCCGCCTCACTAGTTAATGTTTCTGTTCAACTCGGGTGTGAACTGAGGGGACGGGGCTGCATAGCGCAGCTGTTCATTTGTGCGAAAAAGGAAAGACAGAGATGAGACGCAGGCAGAAATGATATTAATAAGACTTAATATGGAAGCCTCTGAGCAGAGGATTCCAGAAAATATCAATATTTATAAATACATAGGATGAATATTGAATTCGCTGAGAGCAACAAAGGATGAAAGGAAAATGATGGAGACAACTGTAAAAAGAAAATCAAAAAACGAGTGAACAGAGGGCAGAGGATCAAAAAGGCAGGAAAGATCCTGGAGTGGAGCGCAGAGACTAATCATAGAGAAACACAGCCCCATCAGATTTTTAATATTTTACAAGAGAGGTCTGCTCATTCATCACAAATGGCGATACGCCTGTTGAGGCCGACGCACCCCCTCACATATGGGGGGAAAAAATGAATAAATAAAATAAAACGCGTACAACATTGCCTACACAGAAACAGATGGCAGGAGTGACTTCAACAGATCCTCGAAGTTAGATGTTCTGCAGTTACTATGGCAGTCGTAACTGCTCATATAGCGTCATCACTGTGTTGCCATGGGCACTTCTGTAGTGGTAATAACAGCTCATACCCCCCAACCCTGCATCACCTACACACCCCTCTCCGTGTCTCTCCATATCCTTGAGGCACTGGGAGCCATAGGTTTATTCACACAGATGCACACATGCACACACACTATTCCCTCTCCCTCTCTCTCTCTCTCTCTTTCTGTCTCTGAGGCTACAAGCTCCACGTATCCAAATATAGTTTAATTCACACTCACACGCTGTGCACACCAAAGCGTGCCACAACGTGATTCAGTGACATGACACAGGTGGAAACACAAATATGCCTGAGCAGTGCCAAGTCTGGAAAGGACACTTTAAATATACGATTTTTTAAAATGAGCATCTGAGGTTATCGCTCTTACCGAGATGAGCCGGTGGCGTCGGCCTCTGGGTGTTCGGGGGCGGGACAGCAAAACTGATGCAGCACGGTCTCGCTCCTGCAGGAGAGAAGGTGAGGTATAAATGAGAAGCGGTGGACAGAAATTGAGCGCAGAATGAATTTCGGCTGTTATTGCCGGTCGCTGCTTTTTCATCCTGTTTGCGTCCATTCTTAGTCCGGCATCCTAAAGGATCCCACAGAGGCTCCATTAGACTCATCTAGATTATTTCCACAGTTTCTGTTTAGAATTTGGCTCTGATCCAGTAGTAAATACCCTATGTAGGTCAACTGAAGGCTGAGAACACTTACGAGTGTGAGTATTTATATGCTTGTGCATTTACTGATGCCTCCACAATCTGTGGTTATTTTCTAGAACTCCCAATCCCCATCTTGACAGATGTTACTTGAATTTCCTGCTCCGTATCTTGTTAAGTTCTCTCTTATTCGTCTCTCATACATTTTGCATTTTTTTCGAACATTTATATTTTAGGCATTTCTACAGCGCTCTCCCCTTGAGCAGTTTGGATCTTTTTTTAAAAATAAAAAAATCATATTTAAGCTGTTGCATAAAACAACTTTCCCCCTCTGGATGAAGGATGAAAGCTTGATCGCGTCTTCAAATGTCTTTGATGTCCATTTTAAAGAGAAGTGGGTGAGACCGCGGGCTATGGGGGCCATAACAATAAACTAAAAGCATTCAGTTGACACTAAAGTCTTGGCTACGCTACAATAAGTCTTCTGACCTGGGATCAGTGTATTGCTTGTGACAAAAACCCACAGTAACAAGCATTCAGTGTTATTGCAAGAGTGGATGTGGCAGTCTGAGCTATAAAAAGCTACCAAGGTTAACAGAGATGATGGTTTTTATCCAACTTTATTTTTTTCATGCATTTTAATCCATTCTGTATAGCAACTAGTAATTCAGGAACCTTGTTTTGTATATATAAATATATATGATTTATTCATTGTTTTTTGCAGCTTCTAACTCACCAGTTTTTCAACTTGACAGTTCCCAAACCCTAGAATAACTGCTTTCCTACCTCCTCTACATGCAGGTCTATCTACAGGATATTTACTCTGAAAGCAAATACATTAAAAAGAATTAATATGGACTTCCTCTGAGACAGATTTAACCTCTTTTTTTTAAACGTGAAAACGCAGAAACAAATGGTTTATCTTTCCACATTTTTGCCCCTGCTGCCATCCCCTGATCTGTTGTTCAAGCTTTCGTGGTTGTGTTTGTCCAAATAATTTGCCATATTTCTCTGATCGCTTAATATTCAGTCGAATTAAAATGGGCACCTATAATTTTCAGCAAGACCTCATCACACTGGGGTGAATATAAAAGCTTACAATTAATCTCATAAAAGACACACCTGGCTGATGCAAATTTTTTTTTTAAAAAACCCCAAAAAACATGGTTTCTTTACGCACATAGTTTCTGCACTGCAACCTCGGGATACATTAGCGTTAGCAGTGCCTGTCTAAATGATGTGAGCCGATAAGGTTTCAATACTGCTAAATGACAAGTTGACTCATTACTGCATTAATCTGCCTTCATTCAAAGACACTGTCGTATTACTAAAGACATTTGCATAAGATTATAGATGCCACTCATGTGCTGGTACAGATAAAATTATGTCAGCAGCCAGTTAGTTTAGCACAGGGTTTTTCTTGTCCCATTGTTCTGGCCCAGCAAATGGTTTTAAAGGAGAAATACTGAGCTCTAATCCTTGTTAAACCACAACTCATTTCCAGTAGAGATTAAATAAACTAGACATGTTATCTGCTGAGCTTGAGGGGCGAGTAAGAATATTTTTCTACCTTTAAACCTTAAAGCGTGACGTTTGCTTTTTCACCTCTTTTACCTGCTTATAAGCTAGATTATATTGGCAGATTGGTAGAAAAACAGTTCAGCCAAGAAGAAACGATGCGCTCTGCCCATCTCAAACAACGTTTACAAAGGGAAAAGGTGAATATTTTAACAGTACATTCCCCCTTCTGTTCATCCGTGTTTTAGGTCTCTGAGTGCCTCACGCGCTCTCACACTCTGCCCTACACTGGGAGAGTACTTTAAATGTAATGTGTTTCATCAGTTTGCAGAAAAGAACACTGACGTGCAACAAGAGCAGCTCCATTCAGACACGAAACCAGAACATGCCCGAACATTGTGCGACGCGTTTGCAGTACGCTGCAGGACGTTGCCGCTTGCATCCGGTCACTCAGAAAGGCCACAGGCCACTTCCTCGGCACCTTCTTTCCCCCGTTTTTCTCATCTTTCATTTTAGTTCATCCCTCTTTCTGCGTCCCGCTCTGAGATTTTCCACCAGTTTTCTCGTCCAGCATCTCTGTCGCCCTCTGTCCCTTTCACTACAGTCCACTCGAGTGCCATCCTCAAGCTTCCTTCTTCCAGACGCCTCTGAGGGCTCCATCAAAGACAGCGACAGAGCTTGCATCTCTAGTTTTCTTTCTTTCTCTCTTCCTTTTTTTGCTCTCCTGAGAATGGCTGATTACCGTTCGCTCCATGGGCTAAGTGGGGCAGATACAGAGGCTCAGCTGGAGAGGGAGGCAGAGAATGAGTGGAGGAGAGGATGCTGTCTCTCTCTCATTCACGTACACAAGCAACGCTGTCGATATGAAGCACTTACAGGCCACAAGTCATTTATCCATAAGGTGACCTGGGAATTAGTTACAAACATAGGCGAAATACACATGGCCCACTTTTTGTGATAAAGCACGTATTCTGAAACACACAGGCCAATATATGAGTTGTGGAGCATCCCGCCATTAGAGCAAAAACCTGCTGACACACAGGAAGTGGAAAGCAGTATAAAAAAGGGGGGGGAAAATCAGATTCTGGGGTAGAAGTACGACAGCAGGGAGAGATGGGACAAGTAGTGGCCTAAAGCGAGGACTTCGTACCTTTGGCCTGCACAATTACCAGAGCAAATACAGACATGGAGCCCCAGCTTTGGCTTCAGACAAATAAGGATGCAAGAAGCTGCGTTCAAGGACACATCATCAGCTACAGCCTGAGCAAGGCTGTCTAATAAACCGCTGATGAGAAGCAGTGCTGCTCTCTGCCTGAGGTCTTTTTTAATAATAATTAATCTGCTGTAACTTGCTCACCAGTAAAACTAATTTAAATTGAAAACCACTGGTGTTGCACGGATTTCTGTCACATCACAAAAAAGAATTTAAAAATAAAAGTTGCCACAGGGTGCGGCTGAGAGTGCGGCAAGGTTACAGGAGAACGAAACAGACGCTGGCATGCACAGGCAAAGCAGGCACAAATACACTTGGCAGGTGGGGTTAATATCAACTAACAACTCATGTTTTTGTAGAAAAGCATCCCCTTCTGCTCTACCCTGCTCTTCTTAAGTCATCCCCTGCTCCTTGTTGCTTTACCCAGCGGGGGTGGAGTCCCAGAGAGACCAATCACGACTCCTGCAGGGGTACAACTTATGATCGAAGTGCGTGAGCGCACGTGCACGCGGGAGAAAGATGGATTTTTCTCTCATTACTGTTGGTGATGATGCGCTGATACGTTATGACGTACTGGCGCCGTGCAGGGGCTGGTCATGTGTGTCTCATCTAACGCGGAAACATCAGAAGGCCCAGAGGTCCCACGAGACTTCCAAGATCGCGCTCTGTAATTACCCCAGGAACCCGCAGCATCGCGGACAGTCAGTTGCCTCTTCACCGCCTGGGATGCTGTGTCCTGTCTCGAGCCCCGCGCGCACGCACGCACGCACGCACACACACACACACACACACACACACACACACCACACACACACACACAGTGGGCCTATAGGCCTACAGCTGTTTGTTATGTAATGATCCACAGTGCAGTGATCCCGTTTCTCATTTGAATAATCCGCCTCTTCTGATCACACACTTTACCCAACCAAAAAAAAACAACAAAAAAAACCTGGCCATTTCTCAGTGACATTTCCAATAATTACACACACCTTAATCTGCAGGACACGCACGCACTAGAATAATTATGCAGTTTTACAAGGAAAAGCGGGCGATGATTTCTTTTGAGGAAAGGGGGAAAAATACACTGAAATCTGAAGAATATGCAAAATGCACGAGTCACTCACGCAAATACAATCAACCAAATCCCATACTCACTCGGATTTTCTGGACAAGGCCAGGGATCGACAGAGGGTAGTGGGGGTCATCGGAACCAAAGAGCGGCAGCTTTGGTAACTTCCGGCGTTTTGTGGATCGCTCCCTACCGGGGAAGCCACGGCCGGGTCAGCCGGGACCAGCTGCATGTCGCTTGGGTCCATACTCTGAGTTGTCGACGGCTGGACCACCGGAGTCGCTTCGACCTTTGGCGCTACTGCTGCATGTTCTGACAAGCACCCCGCTGCGGTTTTGACTTGGGAGTCTGGGGTTTGGGGGTGGTGATGGTGGAGACAGCTTGGGTCGGGGTGATGGTGATGGTGGTGATAGTATGGATGATGCTGTAGTACCCTGATGTCACGGAGGTGCCTGTTTTCACCGATGAGTTCGTCCACCCGCCGGTCAAGCTCCTCTATCCGGGAGCGCTGCGTCTGGATGAGACTCTGCTGGTTCTGAACGATCGTGGTCAGTTCCTTCAGGTACAGAATCGCCTGCATCGGATTTTCGAGCAGGCTGGAGCTCATCATACTCATCATAGAAAATGAGGTGCATAAAAAGACAACAAAAAAACAACTGGACGGACGGATCGTGGATAGATGGAGTGAGGGTCGGTGGGGGGAAAAGGTGATGCCCTTCCCTTTACCTGTCTTTGATTTCGGCTCGGTTGTAGCTGAGGTGACACCGATCGAGCTAGTGTCCGCTTCTTCGGTCGTTTCCCCTCCCACCCTCCTCCTCCTCCTCCTCCTCTCTCTCTCTCTCTCTTTCTCTCTCTCTCACTGCGTTGAGTGGTGCTGATGAGGGGAGCCTGATCCAGATGTGACGGGGGAAGGAGGTAGGGAGAGACAGAGGCGGCAGCATGCGTCATTACGCACATGCAACACAAGGAATCCACAGCGCAAGGACGCGCCCTATAGGCGATTCAGAGTTTCAATAGTTGCAACGTCTCTGCTCACTGCATATTTTGTTGTATTTTGAACTGTGTTTACTTTACTTTGAAAAGATCTTTACTCTTCCTTATTCTTCTACTCCTAAATAATACAATCCATCAGACATATAATGTTGGTGGTGGCAGTAGTAGTAGTAGTGCCATTAGTAGTAACATGAGTTGTAGTTGCATGAAATAGCAGCAGCAATGGTATCGACAGATGTTCAGGGGAATTAAAGCACGCCGTGAAGGCAACGTGACGTCTGTAGTCACGTGACACAGGGGTGCGGAAGTGCCGAACTGTTGTTTTGCTAATCGGTAGCTAAAATGATATCTCAGCTAGCATAGCGGCTTCTTGTAAAATCTTTCGTGTTGCTAGGACCGACTAAACATCACCAATGGTCAGGTAAGGTTTTTAGTACATAAAATTGAAAAGGTTTGTTGGTTTAACATGTGTTTATTGATATCGTTCAACTAAAGGCTCACGGCTGTGAGCTGTATGCATTACGTTCAACACATTTGTTAACATTGCATTTTTTGTGTGTATTTGTAAGCAGCTATTTTATTCATTTATCCGCACAGATCAACTTGAGAGCATTTCTACACACCCAAGTAAAAAAAAACATCCGCTGTCCTTTTATTCCTCAGAAGCTGTAACGATTTATGTCAGCCAGCCACAGTCATGTGAGAGTCAGAAGGGTTGAACTACTCGGTCAAAGATGCTGCTAATGGTTAACACGCCATCATGTGTATCACGCTGGATCAAACCATTGCACTGATTTTAGCCTCACAACTTCTGCTGATTTTTATTTATTTACCCTGTCCATTGTGATCATGCCAGGGATCTTGAAATCAAAAACATGGTTATAAAAGCGCTAAACTACGTCAGCACTATACGTTTAACGTTACCGTATGTCTGCTGTCTTTAGAATGACACACAAGCATTACCTGGAGGGCCAGGTGTACTCAGTGCCACTCATCCAACCAGACCTTAGGAGAGAGGAGGCTGTCCACCAGATAGCAGATGCATTACTTTACTTGGAGACCATTTCTACAGATATTTTCAGAAGGCAAGAAGGCACTTTTTTTTAGCACGAGTACATTTACTATGCATTTTAAATTGTATTTGTTTAAGTAACATTTGTATGTGTTAATGTGCACATAATTCTTCTGTATGCACGTTGGTCCTAGGGTGTCTGACAGTGTAGAGAAGAATCGCCACCAGCTGCAGCGCATCGGTGACCGGATCAGACTAGCTCAGGCGCGAGTCGATAAGATCAAGGGCAGTAAGAAGGCCACCAAGGTAAAGCAGCGCAGACAGCTGGCAATGCTGAATGTTGAGCAATGCCTATGGTGGAGTGACAAGCAAGGGGTCTATCTTTGTCTATAGGTTTTCTCCAGTGCCAAGTACCCAGCCCCAGACCGACTCCAGGATTATTCATCCATCTTTACTGAGGCGACAGATCCCTCCTCACATATCCGGCCCCGACACAGGATCCGGAATAAGCATCGACCTTTTGATGAGAAGGCCTTGCAGGTAAGAAGAACGTGTTAAACTTTTTAATCAAACGAGGATATTTAACGTGTGGTGCTTCAAACTTTACAACAGCAAACTACCACATTTTAAAGATGCGCTATGCAATCATGCAGGGTTTCAGCATAATTTCATTTTATTCTCAAATGGATGACGTCTCCCTTTGATCCTCTAGCTGCTTGCCCACTGAAGACTGTTGAATACAGGGTACAATCAGGGTCTTACACTGGCGTGGTTAATACTTTTCATTTAAACCACTTGTATTTCACTGCAGAGAAGGGCAGCCATCGCAGGACATGGAGGCTAGGCACTGAAATCTCCGCTGGTCATATCACTGTGACTATTTCTGTCTAAATAGGAGACACCCTCTGCCTATTTCAGGCCCTGGATCTTGTTATATGACATCCACTGTCGCTGTGATTCACATTGATGCAACGTAGGTGTGAAGATTAGCTAAGTCTGTGGGCTAATTGCTATGTTGCAACCTTTAGCTCTTATCTCTGAGCAGTGGTGAGTGACTGAAAGAATTAACTTGCTGTCACTCCTAATGACCTGCCTTAGCTGGATGCCCTTAGCATTAAGTTGAAAAGTTCACACAGTTGGAGAAGCTGGAAGTGAACAAGCCTCCTTGATAATGCAAAGGAGCCAATTGAGATGCGAGCTTTTCCGGTGGTTTTAATCATTTTGTCTGGCCTGGAACATCAGGAATATGTGGGATTATGTCCCAGTAAAGTAGATTAAGACTGCCTTGTCACCTAGTCTTCATCATGTCTGAACAAGTAGAGGATAAGGCAGCACTGTTAAGCTGCTATCTGTGTCTTGTGGAAGCCGGAATAAACAGCTAATATCAACTTTGAGAGGAAAGTCTAAAAAGTCTGCTTTACAACCTTTTAGGGGCTAAGTCATTCTCTGCCTTCAAATTACAGCTTGTTGCCACAGAAATGCTAATTGTTCCAGGGGTAAAACCAGCAGAAGTGTTGAAAAATGCCCCTGAAGTATTCTGTTGTTTAGAGCAGCTCTGCTTTATTCGGCTATCCTTTTGTTTGTATTTCTGCAGGTTTGACAGTGCTGTTGTTATTTGCCCTCTCCTTCCCTCCCTCCCTCCCTCCCTCCCTCACCCTCTCTGTCCCCTTTCTGTGTGTGAGAAAGAGGAAGCTATTGCATTATTTACAGACAACACTATCATTTTTCCCCTTGCCCTCTAAAGCAACGCTTTAGGAAACCTGTGTACTTGGTATTGGGTACAAGTGTAGGAGGACAAATATGTCTGGCTGGTTGCCTTTTGAATTACACAGTATCAGGAGCTGTTTCTCTTCCTCTTATACTTCAAAAGCCTGCAAGCATCTTTGCAATAGTGAAGAGCATTTTTGAATCTTGTTCTAAAGCTGTGCTTTTCTTCCTTATAGGACAAGTTAGTTTATTATCCAGTATGTGTGAGCAGGAAGAAAAAGTCTGAGGATGAGACTGAGGAAGGTCTGGGCAGCCTGCCACGTAACATCTCATCTGTCAGCTCCCTGTTGCTCTTTAATACGACAGAGAACCTGTGAGTTCACAGACACACACACACACACGCTTGCATGTTGTGTGTACAGGCTGACGCCGCTGCTGTCAGCACTTCATAAAATGTTTTCTTCTCATGCTAGATTTTGTGTGTTTTGGCAGGTATAAGAAATATGTGTTCTTGGATCCTCTGGCGGGAGCGGTGACAAAAACGCACACAACATTGGAAACAGAGAAAGAAGAGAAACCGTTTGACGCCCCGTTATCTATTGCCAAGAGAGAGCAGTTGGAGAGACAGGTCGGGCCCAACTTCACGCCTCATTTAGAACTCTCAGATGTGCTCAGATGTCATAATGAGTTCTCTTGGTGACATTTTGTCTCCAACAGACAGCAGAGTCTTATTTTTACGTGCCAGACCTGGGTCAGGTACCTGAGATTGATGTGCCCACCTACCTGCCTGACCTGCCAGGCATTGCAGATGACCTTTCCTACAATGCAGATCTCGGGCCCGGCTTCGCCCCGTCGGGACCGACACACAACATTCCCGAGCTGCCCTCTTTCACCGAGGAGAGCAGCCTACCTGGTACACACAGACACACACACACTCCCCCCCGTCATACATTTATGCTTGATGGACCATTGTTCATGTCTTTATTCAAGGATCACAACTTCAACCCAATGTTCCGCCACCTCCTCCTCCCCCTCCCCCTCCCGAACCTGTTGCAACTGCTGCCACTGCTGGAGCTCTACCGCCACCACCTCCTCCTCCTCCTCCACCACCTCCTCCTCCTGTTGAAGTCGCTCAGGCACCAAGTTCAGGTTTGTTATGTTCAAATGGTTGTACTGGACATCATAGACCTTTAACAACAAAATCAAATCTGAGCATGCACACTTCAGTCTGTAAATCCCAGTGGTTGCGTGTCTGTGTGTAGGCCCTGTGTCAGGCGCCCCCACCGAAGTGGTTCAGCCATCAGACGGTCGCGCCAGCCTCCTGGAGTCCATCCGTAACGCCGGAGGCATCGGAAAAGCCAAACTACGTAACATGAAGGAGCGCAAGATGGAGAAGAAGAAGCAGAAGGAGCAAGAGCAAGGTGGGGGGGTGTGGCTCTGCTACACGGTGCTTTGAACAATAATGGGAAAGGCATTTAATCAGAGCAGCTTGTGACCACTTCTGGTTTTCATTCATCATTTAGTAGAAAGGTGCCACACTAATGTGTGCTGATATGTAGGTAGATGTTGTTCCATGTTCCTGTAGGGAAGTTTTCCCTTGGATTTGTGCAATCAATCAAAAAATAATGTGATCCACATAGAAGCACAATTTTATGGAAAGAATTTCTTTCACTGCTCTAGTCTTTTCAGAAAAAGGGACTTAATATACAGTATTAATTTTGCGGTCTTTGTCTTGCAGCGGTGGGGGTGGCATCCAGCGGTGGCGACTTCATGTCTGACCTCTTCAATAAACTCGCTATGCGAAGGAAAGGTGAGGTTCAACTCTATCATTGTTAAAGCAGGAGGTTGGGAAATTCCACACGCTAAATCACGTCCTTTTGCCACTGCAGGCATCTCCGGTAAAGGCCCAGCAGGCGGCGAGGCAAGTGACGCTCCTGCTTCTACCGGCGGTGCGTTTGCCAGGATGTCAGATGTTATCCCGCCTCTTCCAGCCCCTCATTCAACAACGGATGATGATGATTGGGAAGCTTGACATAATTCGTTAATAGCAAATCTTAATAATGGCGATAATAACACCGGTTGAAAGTGTTTTTTTGGTTAAAAAGCATAATAACATAGTGCAGAACCACTTTATTAAACCATTTAATTTACAACAAAACACTGTATTAATACAAGTCTTGTATTAAAACACTTATAAAAGCAGAATATTCACTGAAAATCATTGCCTTAATGTCACAGTTAAATAAGTTATTTTTGCATTATGCAACACTTTGTGCTTGAGACAATGTGATGAATTAACATCTGACCTCCATCCATTTTTCGTAGTTCAATATTTCACGATGGCGTTTAGGGCCAGAAAATGTCAGTGAGTTAAAGCTGAACAGAAATATGCAAATAAATTTCGAGGCATGTACCAAAATCGCCCTCAGATGTTTCAAAACGAGCGAAGCGCTACGACAGGCTTGTGGGGAGGGACCTTTTCACAGCATTGTTATGTACATTGGCAGGGATTTCATTTGATGTGTTGCTTTAAATTGCTGTTTCCGAGTGTGTGTTTCTCCTTCGTCCTGGGCGTGTCAACAACTCGGAGGAATATCAGTTCAATTACACCTGCTTCCGCTTCCTCTCATGGAAGAACTGGTTCAAACAAACACAACATGGTTTGAATCACAAATCCTCCGGTTCCTTCACACACAGTGTCTGATTCTTACCTTCCGTAAGGTGGCAAAAGCTGGCCCAAAACTTGTGTGTGTGCTGGTGCGATCTCTGATCCATGCGGGGAGCTTGGCGAGCGTCGCGGGTCGCGAGTAACGCCGGTCACACAGCACCATGGAGGAGTAGTCGCCACGGTGACGGATCGCTCTCCCTTTGGGCAGATGAGGTCAGTTGTTAACACTGATCTCGCCAGCAGGGTTGAATAAACAAACTACTTTTATATATGTTGAATCATCACCTATGGATTGATTGACAGCCTTCATACAGAGGTTTTCTATAAGTGCTTGACCAGGACTCTTCCCGCCATTGTGAGGCTTTGAGAGAGAAAAGGGAGATGAGATCGATGGTGACTTTTCAACGCTCGTCTGATCATTTTTCCATAGATTTGGGGAAAAGATCGCACCAAGTGTTTGTCCAGATAAGACATCTTTTCCTGCAGCTCTGGGGACTTGATGTTGGGATATGGCATTCCCACCATCACGACGCACCTGCCCAAGTCGTCGGAGAAATTGATGCCTTCGCTCATCTTCCCTCCAACTACAGAGAACAGCAAGGCTCCCGTGAGAGCGCCACTGTCTGCAGCACACCTCTGATGAAGGGAGACGATGAATGAACATAATGCTTGAGAACTGACTCAAAACTGGAGCAGCTTCACTAGCAGCTGAAAACGTGATACTAAAGTCAATGCAGTATTTACAGACGCATAATTTGAGGTCACTTGTTATTTTTCAAGCCATTTTCACCAAATGAGCTTTCAAATTTCATCTATAAAATGCACAGCTTTGCAGATAAAAACAGGAGCTCGAAGGATATTGCGCATTAGCGCCCCCTCCTGTCGTTAGATGACTGATCAATACATGATTATCACACTTCACAAGCCCTTGTTCTATATACGTAATTCCGTCTATTTCTAACTGAATTCCCATTATAGAGTTCAATTCATTAACCAAAGAAAACACATTTAGTTGATGCAGAAGTGATAAATAAACTCTTTGGGCAAATTCAGCCCTGATATTACCTGGATACAACGAGAGAAGTCTTTCAGCACCTGTTCGACCAGATTGGATTTCTTTGGCTCATGAAAAATCTGAAGAGAAAAACCCTTAACTCAAGAATCAATCCATGCTTAATCTATCCTTAAACGTATATTTTCAGATGGTTGTCGCTGACGTACCTTCTTTTTGTTAGCGAGGCGAGCTAAAGTCCCATTAGTCTCCCAGTGTGATGTTATCCGCCTCAAATACTCATAGGAAGGAAAGAAGCACACGACCCCACCCGGAACCACATTACAGATATTGGAGAGAATGCGCCCGGTTTCGTCCATCTGTTGGCATACAATAAACAACTCGGCACCATGAACTGCAACCACAGCAAAGAGGGACCTTGAATCATGTGTGCTTTCATTACCATGTGAGGAGAGTCTCTGTTCTGGAAAGTAAAATCCAGCTCCTGCCCGGATGGACCGTTGCACAAGACGAGCGGAAGAATATTCTCAGGAGGAATCACGTGACCTAAGGAAATGAGTGACCAAGTAAAAATATAAATACATTTACACATAGTATGTTAAATATGAATATGTCTGATGAATTATGAATAAGAAAAAGTACTTCTTCAGAAAATTTCCATTACATTATCTCTAAAAATTAAAAAAGATCTATATCAAACTATTGTCAATATACAGTATATGCTGTCTCTTGTATAGAACATATAATATACAGTTTCCAGGGTTTTGTGACTCTTGTATGTCCTCAGCCTGACTGAATAATCCATACTTTGTATTCCTAATCAAACTTCTGTTATTTGGGTTTCCTCCAAACATGTCATCACTCATCAAACAGAAATATTGATTTAAAAAACTGCTGTGAAATAAAAGAGTGACTCAGAACCCAACTAGACGGGAACCGCCACGATGTGCTGCAGCGTTAGAAAAAGTGCCTCTCACCACATGAAAACTCGACGATGCGCTCCTCTCCCACTCCGGCAGAAAATAGTAGCTCCTGTTTGAAGTCCGAAACCTTCACAGAACATCTCTCAGAATTATTAAACACGGGCAGAAAAACTATGTTTATCGTGCTTGGCTTTGTAGTGACGTACGGGCTGCATGGTTCCACCTGCAATGACGACTGCCCTGCACTCCTTCAGGATCTGGGCAAAGTGGACCGCCGGGTTCAGCAGCAAGAACTTAACGCTGCTCTCTGACAAAGTTTCTGCATATGAAAACAAACACAGCATTTTTAATCAGAGGTCTTTTAGAAGGGTTTATTTTGACTTGTGCTTGGATGACTATACCTTGGTTGTTCACCACCACTCTACCATCTGTGTTGCTGCTGGTGAGAGCCATGAAGAAACCCTCCACCTGCATCATGGGAGAGGCAGCCAGCGCCTTCTCTGCCTCTAATGACCCCTGCTGGTCAGCTGCTGACACTGCACATGTGGAAGCCAAACAAAACAAAAACTAGGAATTGCTCAATAACTCGTTCTAAATTCTGTAGTAATATGATCAAATAATTGCTATTGATAAATATGATAACTCTATCTAGACACTGTCCTACCTGGTGCAGTGCGGTTGCTCTGTAGTGTCTGAAGGTAGTGGTTTAAGCCCTGAGTGCGTCTGTTCTCCTTGTTGGAGCAGCTCTGAGGGTGCAGAGTCATGCCTGTTCCTGCGTACTTCTCCACGAAGCCCCCCAGCTGCAAGAGTGGTGGGACCATTATTTCATGAAGAAGTCAACATTTAGAAAGTCCAAGTCACATACCTTTCTGCTGATCAGGCTCTTCTCAAAATATTTCTGTAACTATAATGTGAATGAAGAACCTTTAGAGAAGGTGGCAGCCAGGATTTTTCATGATGGTTCTTGTTTATTACCTTAAACAAGTTGATGTTGTCGATCCCAGCCTTGAAGAGTAAGTTATTGATGGTGAGCATTTCTGTTCCTAAAAATGAATAAAGCATCAGAGATACATCAAAAATGAATTTACCAAGTGATTTTCAGTAATTCTGTTTGAGCCTTTTCTACAGAACGTAAACAACAGCTGCTTGAAAGGGAAGATTTTACCTATTCTTGACAGATTCTACTTCGTTTTGTGACATTTTCTTAAAAAAAACAACAACTGAAAACACTGTTAAACAATTACTGGCTTTCTATGTTGCATTCACTGACCTGCTTTTGTGGTCTGGCTCTGTGGATTCTGGCCCACTTTACCTGAAATATCAATATCAAACAGTGTGAGTCTGACACGAGTGTGACACGAGTACTGTCTAGATCCTGATGGTTCGCATGCATTCACCTCCCAGCACCCGGATGAGCCCCTCAATCACAAAGAGAATCTGCTTGATGTACATAAGGTTCTTCGCCTTCAGCCTGCTCCTGATGTCGCACAAACATAAACACGCAGGATGATTAATACGCAAGTGCGGCGTGCAGGTTGTTACATATGCGAGTCTGAACTCACTTAAATCGATGAGTGTACTGGGTGAGCTGAGAATGGGCGCGGCAGAGCTGAGGAAGCATTCACACATTAGGGAACGCATTATTTGCACCAGAAATGTGTATTCTGTAGGTGTGTACCTGAGCCCCAGTGAGTTCTGCACTGTAGATACAGGAGAGTGTGTCACTTAGATTATGGGCTTCATCTATAATCACCACCTGCAGAGACACGCACGTGTTTTCACGGTTCAGAACGGATGCAGGAAAAGCTTGACTGCAGCTCTGGGTGGCTTTCAGCCAGTTCTTGATACTTAGTGTTAAAATGTCTTTTTAATTTCGTTTGCTCTGACAGTTAAGTCCTACAGTTGATCATCATTTACTAAAGAAAGCCAAATGTTTAAATTTACATCTACAGCTTTTATTCCTTTTCTCATCATAAAAGTGCAGCAGCTGACATGTTTTATAACTGTATTTTCCATTTAGCCTTGTGTGCTAGAGATAAGGCACATAAGCTAAATAAAGAGATCATTTAGCTGCACCTGTCCCTTCAGCTGCACCCCCGCGGCCCTTCTGGTTGCCTCGTGTAGCAACATCTGATAAGGCAAGACCACCAACTGCGGACACCAAACAGACAAATGATGCAAGATTGTGATAAACTGATAGTATTCACTTTTAAATCTCATAAAATCATGGTGCGGCACAATGATGCAAAGGCGCTGGTGAGGATGTTGTCACCTGTGCAGGGGGGATGGCGAGGCGCGTGGAGTAATAAGGACAGGAACGCGTCTCGCTGCCCAGCTTTAACAGCTGCTCGATGTCCTGGACCGCCCCCAAAATTTTATCCCTCATGTGCTGCAACGCCGGGGCCTTATTGTAGGGACACGTGCTCTTCGCCGGGCCACGCTTGCGTTTCGCGCCATCTTCTTGGTGCTGCTTCTCTGTGAGGCGAAAGCAGAGATGACGCAGACCGCAGACGCCCTCCCGTGGGCATCGGTTGATGTGTGAGAGGGTCACCGTGTTTGTTCTTCTGCATCTCCATGCAGCGGTCGTTGATGTGTTGGATGCTGCCCAGGCGACGAACCTCTTCATTGATGCAGAGATTCTGGACAGTACAGCAGACACGATGGGTAAACCCGCTATTTGTGTAGAGGTGGATAAAAACATCTGACTAAAAATGGAATAGAAACAAGTGTGTGTGTTTACCTGCCGCGAGCCCAGCGTGACCAGACTGATGTCATTAGCGAAAGGACTCTTTTGAACCTCGTGGACGAACTGGGCCAGCTGGGAGTGTGTGCGGCTGCAGTAGTAAATCTGAAAACATGTTTCCCAACACCTATTGTGATCACACACATCAGAAAACATGTCCTATAAAAACAACGGGAAGTGGGGCTTTCACCTTGGTGATGTGTTCTTCCACCAGTTCATCACCCGCATCATCTTCATCAGCGCAATACCTGGGCAGGGAAATCAACAGTGTTCCTCTGTTTGCAGTCACTTGTCATTGACATCGTGGAACCAGCTGATGGCTGCCTCTACCTGCTCCTGGTCTTTGACTCATCGTCACTCTGGTACTCCGCGATGACGAGCTCTTCATCACCCTCATCTCCTCGCTCTTCTGTCCGGTCATCTTTGCTGAGCTGCAGAAGTTGGAATGCTTCATCATCCTCACTGCTCTGCTTACGCGCACAAACACACATACACACAGAAAACACAAAGAAAACACGGGTTTGAGTCCACTTTAAGGACATTTTTTTTTAATTTTGGCTGTTTCTGTAAAGGACTGCTTACTTTTCTTTTCATTGCATACTTTAACTGAGCGTTGCCTCTGATCATTTCCAGCCGTTCTTCACGCTTTTGTCTCTTCAATTCATCATCCTGAGGAAGAATCCGTCAGTCAAGTTTTACAAAACCAACAAAATGATCACCTCTTTACCTTTAACTTTGACACCAAGTCACGTTCTGCCTTCTTCTGAACAAAGTCAGTGATCCAGTCGGGTTCAGCGGAGGAGCTGGTTGAGGAGGACGGAGCAGCGGAAGAAAGAGACACTTCTCCTTTCTGCAGAAGAGCAGCTGTCTCCTGTCTTCTTTTCTCCTCAAAGTCGGTCAGCCAGCTCAAAGCCCCACATATGAGGCTCAGAGACTTGCCCTGTGTTAAAAAAAACACATTTTGAAAACATAAATCCTGCAAAACAAAGCAACTGTTTCTGCTTTTACAACGTGTCCAATCATGAAAACATACCGTTCCAGTGGGACTTTCAAAGATTCCAACTTTGCCCTGGTCCAGGGCTGAGTACAGGGCTTGCATAAACTGCTGCTGGATGTCATAAGGCTGGTACGGAAACGGAAATTGTGTCCTTCCAATGTCCATCCTCAGAAATCTGCCAGAAAAATGACACGTTCAAATGCCTTCAGGCTCACATTTGACAGCATTGGACTGAAGCTTGTGTCAAAACAAGAGGTCAACCAGACGTCTAACCTACCGAAACAAAGTAACCACTTGAAACCTTTTAGCCACGATTCGTTGATCGTCGCTGTAATCACCAAGAGATCTCACAGAAGAGCTTCTTGCGTCTCTGTTACTTCACTCCCGGCTTTACGTCCCGCCAACAGATAACAGCGAACACAGAAACTGACCAATAGGATCACAGATAATTCAGAATGCGCGTGTTTTATGGTACCCGAACACTTGAGTGGGCGGGTCGTTACGTCCTTAGGTCTTTTCCTTTAATTGGTAGGGTAAAGCTAAAATAATATTTCTCTATTTGTATATATTGTGGAATAAATAGACTTTAAAAATATATGACTGAAAACGGGAACTAGGTACGGATTTGTTTTTTAATGTGCACTACCATCCGGGAGAAGCAGGTATAAAGAACGAACGAACACCGAGTGTGTCGTCAGTGTGTTTCCTCTCTGAATGTCTGGAATATTCTCTGCCCTTCTTTAGGTGCTTGCCAGACGCTGGGCTGTCCGACAACGTGGAGTTGAAGCTGTCTGAGCAGAAGCCCTTGTCCTGCTCCTGAGCAAGCCCGAGCGACGTACAACGGCCGTGCATTGTCAGAGGAGTTGGCCTGACGTCATTATTTTACTTAATAATCAAGAGCGGTGGAGATATTTAATCTGCGCGTGTTAGCTAGCCTGCTAGTGTTTTTCTCAGCCAGGGTGCTGCTTTGCTGTTAAGTTAGCTTTAGCCAAGGTTTTTCAATATGACAATGACTGCAGACGAGATGAAGCTTGAAGGACCACAGTGCACCCCGATAGAGGGAGAGGACGTGACACCGAAGCAAGACGGAGGGGTTTTGAAGGTATGTTTTGTGCACTGTCGATTTCAGGTTTAGCTGTCTGCGCGGTGTTTCAAGTATGCTTGTTTCTAGATGATTCTGTAATCTTGTATTGCAAAAAAAAACAAAAAACCTTAAGACTAATGGAACCTGTAGATCACTGATATGCATATGCACATAATGATGTGATAAAAGTTATTAATCTCCTGTACATACGTTACTACCGTGCAGGGCGGGTGCATGAACGCAACAGTAATCAATGGTGCTCCAATGGCACAAACGAATGTCTTTCATTATAACCTTTGCAACAGTAATAAATGGTGCTCCAATGGCACAAACGAATGTCTTTCATTATAACCTTTGTTCATTTGGATGAACCTCCGCTTTGCTGCACATGTTCCAGCTGGTGAAGAGGGAAGGCACAGGCACGGAGCTGCCCATGACTGGAGACCAAGTATTCGTGCATTATGAGGGCAGGTTTCTGGACGGAACTCTGTTTGACCACAGCAGGTCGAGAAATGACTGGTTCTCCTTCGTGTTGGGCAAAGGTTTGTTTCATGTGAAACTATAATTGAAATGTTCCTTTATTGCCAATGGTAATAACAATCCCTCCTTGTGCCCAGGTCAAGTAATAAAGGCATGGGACGTCGGGGTGGCCACGATGAAAGTTGGAGAATTGTGCCAGCTCATCTGTAAGCCAGAGTATGCATATGGATCTGCAGGCAGCCCACCCAAGATTCCCCCAAACGCCACTCTTGTTTTTGAGGTGTGCTGCAGCAATATCCAGGCAGTTACAACGCGTGTCACACTAATCATTTTGTGGATATGAAGTAATACCTTTCCCTTTTTGTGCACTTGTAGATAGAACTGTTTGACTTTAAAGGAGATGACATTACCGAAGATGAGGACGGAGGAATCATCCGTCGAACTCTCAACAAAGGACAAGGGTATTCCAAGCCAAATGAAGGAGCAACAGTTGACGGTACCATGTTTGGTTTAACTGCTCATTGCACTTTTTATTTTTGTGTGTGGATTTCAAGGAGTCTTGTTATTTGTGAATTTAGACAGTTATCTTCTTGCATTGCATTTACTGACAAGCTAGTGTTACACTGGAATTATATCATGCTGTGTATTTAACTGACCCAGCTATTAATAGGGTGTCTGCAGCGCATAAAGAAATGTGACTCGGACAACAGGCATATTTGGACAAGCTAAACACACGTTTCATCTTCTTCAGTGACTCTGGAGGGTTCCTGGGAGGGCCGTGTGTTTGATAAGAGAGAACTGAAGTTTGAGGTGGGTGATGGGGAGAGTCACGGCTTGCCAGTTGGAGTAGAAAAAGCCATTGCAGCTATGGAGCAGGAAGAGGAGTCCTTTTTCACCATTAAACCCAAGTATGTTTGCTTTAAGCCTGGCTGTCATGGTGATAGTGTCATTTTAACAAATGGCAAGGCTCTTCACAAATTCTTCTTGCTTGTTTTGAAGTATTCCCCTTCACTAATTTAGGGTGCAACAGTATTTAAAATGTTTTTTTCTAAAATTGAGTATTGATTCAGGAAACTCCAATTCTCTATATTGTGAGGAAGCACCACTGCTATATTTTTCCTTATAAACTGTGGACAGGAATGGACAGTTGTCATGTCAGTGTTAGCTCTGCAACCAGGGGCTTAAGCTAACCCTGGATTTCAAACAAACGCAGCTAGACAAAACTAAGAACTGAAGATAACAGAGCCTGGGATGGTCTGCACTCGTACCGTCTCTCACATATACAATTAACTGGAAAAAATCCATCCCTTGTAAATCTTGTATGTGGAATGTCATTGTTTTCAACACCCTTTTCATATTTGTCTATGCATCATTCAATTTCAATTCAATTTCAATTTTCAATTTCCCCACGGGGATGAATAAAGTACATCTTAATCTTAATCTTAATCATGTATCACAAGACTTAACTTTACAAAAATACCCCAAGAACAGCTCATATGAAGCAAAATTTGTTCCTTGAGGGAAAATACACAACAGATACTCAGCATGAGTGTGTTGAAGATGGGTACAAAGTCTGTGACTTCCCATCTTTTCTTATCACATTAAAGGCAACTTTAATCCACAAAAATGGGCTTTAAAAATGGGAATGTGTTGGTTATTGTGCTTTAATATCAGCTGGGTAAAGCAGTGATGTAAAAATTTCTAGTTAATGTTGAATTGTGCATTTAATTCTCAGGTATGGCTTTGGGAATGCAGGAAATGCCACTTATGGCATTCCTGGAGGAGCAACACTGCAATACAAAATTAAACTAAATGCCTTTGAAAAGGTAAGGAAATTAAAACAAATAAGTTGGTCCATTTTTTTTAATAGCTGGTGATGTCAAAATGTATTGTGTCGTTTATATATTTGTTTTTTAATAAGACCAAAGAATCGTGGGAGATGAACTCGGAAGAGAAACTGGAACAAAGCTGCATTGTCAAGGAGAAAGGAACACAGTACTTTAAGGTTAGTATTTATACATTTTTATAGATTTTATGAATGAAGGGGTTGATTTTTCACACTTTGCATGTGTTTATTTCAGGAAGGTAAATACAAGCAGGCGGCGTTGCAGTACAAAAAGATCATTTCATGGCTGGAACATGAATCTGGGTTGTCGGAAGAGGATGAGAAGAAAGCCAAAGCACTGCGACTGGCTGCACATCTCAACCTGGCCATGTGCTTCCTCAAGATGAACGAGCCCAACAAGGCTCTGGAAAACTGTGACCAGGTATCGCTTTCATGGAGGGCACGAGAAGACAGGAGATGTGAATGTGGACCAGGATAGATGCTGGCAATATCTTTTTTCCTCATTCTTATCGATCGTCAATATTTGGATACTTTGCTTGTGTTTTCAGGCCCTGGAGTTGGACGAATCCAATGAGAAAGCTCTGTTCCGCAGGGGGGAGGCACTCTTCGGTTTGAACGAATTTGACAGGGCCAAAAATTGCTTCCAGCAAGTGGTTGAGCTGTACCCTGCTAATAGAGCTGCCAGGAGCCAGGTAGGGAGGCCAGATATCATTAATTTATGAACAGAAGAAGCAAAAATGTCTCTTAAATTTGGATCCAAAAGAGACTTTAAACCACCCCCCTTTTTTTTTTCCTCATTCACATAAATGTGATAATATTGATTGCGGTATTCTTTCGCTTCATTAACTGGGTACCAGAAGTACAATTCAAGGACAATGGCTAGATTATAAGTGCAAACTGCAGTTACGTTGACTTAGTGGTAAAGAGGTCAACAGTAAGTTGTAGGCAGCATATTGATTTAAGAAATGTCTCGTTTGTCCTGAGAATCAAACAAATGTCACCTTTAGATCGTTTAGAGGTCCACTGTCTTATATTGACTTATATTGTAATTGCTTTTTTTCATTCACTCTGGAGTAACTATCCCCTTCAATGGTTACAAAGAAGTTTGACCTTTAGCATAAAAACTAAAATTTAGACTGCATGCTGCTCTACTGCACCAACTGTAGCCGCTGCATTCTGGTTTGTCACCACTAGATGTCACCCAAGACTACACAGGAGCCTCTCACTTGTTAGTTCTTTTTGATTAGAGCATTAAAGTTGATGTGCTTTTTGAGTTGTGATGATGAATGAAGAACTCAAATGGCGTGATTATTCATTGCCTTCTCCCCCTCTCTGCTAGGTGTCAATTTGTCAGAAACGCATCAGGGAGCAGCACCTGAAGGACAAACTTATTTATGCCAACATGTTTGAAATATTTGCAGAGAGGGACTTAAAGGTGACGCTTGTTTTTACTCTTTGAAACCTGAGCTCACAGGTAAGATTCCAGACATATATTTAATCCTCTGGCTCTGTTTTAATGAACAGAAGGATGTGGAGAGGGTGAAGACTGACAACCAGCAGAAAAGGGAGGAAGCAATGGAGATTGACAAAACGGAGAAGGAAGTTGCGAGCAAAACCAAGGCTTAGACGAGGCTTTGGAAACCACCCGGTTAATCTGTTCTTTAGACTTTTGTAACTTCAGCTGTTTGTGTTTAAGGTTGCGAATGGATGTTGGCTCAAGCACGTCGTCGTGAGCACTAGCTTTTGGGTGTGCTTTTTGTTTCTGGGCTTTTCACTGTGGCTGTTAAGGCAGGTGGGGTCTCCCCAGTTGGCAGCTCTGTGGTACTGCTTTTGTAGCACACTCCCAACCCACCCTCTAAAATCCCCACACGCACACACACACAGCTTTGAAGTGTTTGTAAGTTTTCAGTGATCCTGGGTAGGAAAAGGCATCAAGGGCAGGATTTCAAACTCTTACCCATGAAGGGCTAGTTCATTCAGATTGCTCTGTCCCCATCTCCACCCCTGCACATTTTAAGCCACCCATTCAGTACTTCTATGGGCCTGTTGATCAATTGTTGAAGTTCTGATAGCGTTGTGCCTCTAATTGAGTGCACTTGTCAAAAAGTAGGTATGTAGCAGCACTGTGCACAGGTGGAATTCAAAGATGCTGACTTCTTAGGTTTGGAGCGCCCCCTGTAGGCCGCAGTGTAAAGGACTGTTTACCTTTTATCTGAGGGAGAAAATGTTCTTTTGTGTTGTTAATTGTGATTCGTGTATTGCTCTTAGATGGAAACAACCATTTAACTGGAATGTGTACTTCTACCACTCAAAAGGGTTTTTTGAGTTTTTCTTCTGGATCTGTTCAAGTAATAAAACAGTTGCTTCTTAGTCTTAATTTACGTTTTTTCAACTGTACACGTATGAACATTTGTGTTGTCATTTATTTACAAAATGTGAATGGCGGGGTGATTCAGAAGGATTTCAGCTCTCTGTGCACATGTAGAACGGGGCAGAAAAATAAACTGGGGACTAATTTGTAGTTGGGGTCCTGCTGGGTGGTCCGGTCTGCACTGAAAAAGGCAAAATAAATGGCTTCAGATTGATTGAGACGAATATTCCTTTTATTTCATCAAAGTACCCTTTTCTCTAAAATGTGCTCAATTACAGTTTGTTCACATAAGAGAACATGCTCAGGCAGAAGAGTTGAGGGAAACGGCACTGTCCGCATTATTAAGTCTAGCTGTAAACCCATAGTTGCAGGAAGCAGGTTGAACAGGATGGGATGGGATCCAACAGCTCCCACAAGAACACCGGTGTCATCTTACGGCCGTGGTCTCTGTGGTGCGATTACTGCCCAGCACTACTTGTTCTCTGTAGGTGAAAACAAAGGGGAAGTGCTTATCAATTATTAACCTGTAAGGCTCCATCGACTTTGCATTGTTCTTAGACTTTTGAGTTTGATAATATTACTTGCTCAATAGGAACAGAGAGCTCTGGGAACACCTGCTTGGGTGTAGTTTACCCAAGCAGGTGGACTTGTCTTATTTTCACAGCACTCTAACCAAGAGGGTGGGCCTTTTGTGTCTATGCTGTCCTATATAGAAGCATGTGCAGAAACATAACCACTTTTGAGCACGTTATTTGCTTGAAATAGGTTTTTTAACAACTCGTAATAGTCAAATACCGCGTGACAACGATCACGTATCACTGTGTATCATCCGGAAGAAAAGAGAGAATCTATAAAATGTGTTAAAGATCAAAGTTTAATTGTAATTGTAAGCAGTTTCCATTGCCAATGCTGCTCGTTGCCACCCTTGTTCACCGCCTCCTTCCAATCTCAGCGCTTGAGGTAAAAGTGTAAACAAATAGTGTTTCCGTTTGATTTCAAAATAAAGGACATTGGTTTAAAGACATCAATATTACGTTGTGTTTACAATTGCTGGATCATCTATAAATTATTTTCACTCGTGAAGACCCTTAATATATTAGGTAATTTTTACGTAAGTGATAGCTAGTTTTGTTCTAGTAGCCCTCGTGCTTTTATTTTAAAGGCAGATCTGTCTTGTTTCCGGTATCTTCCGCTTGTTTTCAAGAAGTTGCTTGGAGTAAAGGCGGTGTAAGATTTCACTCTTCTGTTGGGTGTTCGTGCATCTTCGTGCACGCTCACAAGTGCTGCGAACAGAGTGGAGGTCGGGACGGCTGGAAAGCCCAGGCAGAGTTCGAATGAGCGAAATCCCGCAGCATCGAGGGCCTGATAAACCGGGTCACGACGGGGTTTCTGTGGGATGAAAGCCACCAGGGGCCGCGCCTGTGGTGGATACCCAGGGCGCCGGTAGTGCGCATCCATTGGGAACGAGCGGACGCGCTCTCGGTGGGGGTCGGTCCCCTCCTGAGAACTACGCTGGAGATCCGACCGATGACCCTGTAGGAGCTTTCACCCGAAAACTACGATGATGGCGACTTTCTTCCCCTTAAAGAAACTGCGGCGGAACACCAGACATCTTCTGTTCCTGGCGATCTTACTGGCCGGACTCGCCGCCGTCTACCATGAGATGGTCGCTTCCAAAGCGTGGAGCAGTGACACCAGTAAGTTGGAGCTCCTCGCTCAACAAGTGTTTGGTCACCTAAACTTTTCTCAAAGTCTTGCATCGCTTAGTCTGCTTACCCCCTAGTGCAACTATTGCAACCGACAACAAACAACATCTTATTTTTACATCGAAGGACACAAATAAATAGATAAGGCGTCAGGTTGGTCTTGTCTTTTTTTTAAGCGCACCATCGGAGGAGAAACTGGCAATAAAAGAGGCCAGCGGGCATTGAGCTCACTTCTTTCACCCTTTGACTACTCAAATGAGATGTTCAATAACCAAATTTATCCTTAGAGCAAATCTCAGAAGGCCGCATAGTCGCATTATCTCTAATTTTGTTGAGGCAACTACTCTAAGATGGAATCAGATGTTTCAAATGACACAATTGTATTGCTTTTAATGTAATGTTGCACAATGTTACCACAGCTGTGCTGCTCTTTTTGTGTGCATTACTAAACCCACCTGTCTAAACTCACAAGTACCATTTTCTAATGCATTTTTAAACCAGCGTGCAACAGTTGACTTCACCAGAGGTTCGTCGACGTTAGGGCCACATTTAAATTAAGCCAATGTCCACAAAAATGCTTTTTAATGCCAAATATAGAGGGGCTGGGGGAGGTCATACTGCAGGTTTACACACAGAAGGAAGTCACTTCTCACACCAGGTAACTAAATATCCTGCCCTTTGCTTTCAAGTGTTTGCGCCCTAAACTAACATCTGTTGCATGACACTCTCAACCGATAGTAAAGATAATGGGACGCACCGCAGCACTGCCACGGGTGAGGGTAAAAACACAGGAAATGTGCCATTTGGTGTTTAATCCACAAGGGAGGAATTAAAAACAAAACATGGCACAAGCGCCTTGGAACAAAGCTTGACAAGCAAACACATGCCCGGGATGTGCGTTCGAGAGCTCACCTACAGTGTTCAAACATTCCTTGGCTGCAGCCCCCCCATCATAGTGGGAAGGACTCCACGAGAGACTGGATCAAAGTGTGACAAATGCCGATGAAGGCACTGTTGTGGGCACTGTTCTGGGTGTTTTGTGGGAGTTGAGCAGAACTTGCAGCATGTGAAGGTGTTTGGTTCCAGTGAGGCACAACATGCACATCATTTTTTTAAATCAACATAAAGTTTATTTGGCATTTTGTGGAGACCTCACGGTTCTGAATCGTCTGCCAGTCTCAGTTTTCGCTCTGTTGATTTAGGAGTGGAGAAAAAAAAAACATTTAAATTTAGATTTTATTTTTGGCACATTTAAATTGCTTGAAACATTTGGGTTTTTTCACATCTGTCAGTGTATATTGTGCATCTGGCGATGTGGTTTAAAAACATCAATGAAGTTCCTGGCATGACCCAGATGGCTGTATGACTAGTATGCTCTGCACATCCTTGTCAAGATATCAGTGTTTTAGGGAGTCTTCAAACTCGGGCTTTGATTAAACATTGGCAGTGTACCAAGCATCACATGTTTACATATGGCCAACCAATGGCTCAATATAATACATGTGATATGTATTGGTTTGTTTTTTTAACCATCTTTTGCACGGATGCAGCAGTGTCCTGTAAAAAAAAGGAAAAATAGCCAGTGCGCTGCAGGCAAAATCCAGCAACTCCAATCTGGAAAAATACTTTCAGAGCAGGGCTGCATCAGGTGCAGAGTATTGCTAATTTCCTATTCAAAAGGTGATCTAAAATAAAGAAAATGCCAGACTAATAACCTTGCAAATTACATCAGTCTACAACATTGGGACAGGCCTAGTTCTTCTTACATATTTATGGTGTTCTGCCTGCAGAAGTTGAGGTTTCCTTATTACGTCGCAGAAGCGAAGTGACCTGTTCATGAATTCTAAAGCGTAGAGGAGGAAGTGCATTATACCGTCTGTTCTTGGATTTCTTTTTTTTTTTTACATGTTGGTAAGGTATGATGTGCTGCAGTTAATACAATTCCTAATTCCACTTTCTCCCACATTTTTGAAGAATTATTTACTTGTTAAACGAGAGACAGAGTTCAGATGGATTCTAGTTAACTGCATTGTTAACTCCCAACATGTGCAAGGGCCTCTAATAATTAAGCCTTTGCTCATCCCACAACTAAAATAATATCCAGAAACAAAGGAGAAATGTGAGCAAGCAAGATGGAAACATCTGTGTTTGAGATAAAAATACTGCTGTCTTTCTTTTCTTAAGTGCTGCTCTAGTATTACACAGGTTGCCAAAATTAGCCCCCTGTGTCTAAAGAGTGTGTGTTTTGAGATCTCCACCCTGGTGATAATGACAGACTCTGGATTTCACAGGCAGCGTAACCCCAACTCACCCAACGAGAGTGCGGGCTCGTTAAAGTCCAGGGAGCTTCTCTTCTTAAAAGGCACCCTGTAATTTGAAATGGAGTATGTTAAAGAAATGGCAATTCCTTTCCTTCGGGGACTTCTGCCCTGGCGGCTCACTGAGAGCTTGTGACTGTGAGGTGTCACATTCAGGGGTCATCTGCACTCGCTCGGAACGGGGAGTGGGCAGAACTCCGCTGGGACACTGAGCGTCATTGTTCCTGCAACACAAACCTGGCAGAAATGGCGCGTCTTGTCGTCCCGGGAATAGAAATCGTTTTCCCCGGCACGCAGAGCCACAAGTGAATTCATTTTTATAGGACTGTTCATGATTTTTGGCACAAAGCACTAATGGCGATGGTTTTGTTTTTGTGCCCTTACCTTCACAGCTCAGCCTGGGAGGTCACTGTTTTGCCTGCGTGAAGAAGCCAAGCTAGCAAACATTTGATTTTGAATGCCATCTTTCAGCTCGGCGACTGAATGTTTTTGCTGTCCCTGCCCCGTGTTGATCTGCCCTGTTTTCTTTTGCTTCCTCAGGTATGACTTCTGACGGCAGCAGCTGGAGACGAGCCACGGCCGATGAAGGGGTAGGGGCAGCGCTATTAACAAATATAGTGATGCAAGTGTTTGTACGGGGAGGTGATGGAAAACAAGATGAAGATTCTGAGTATGTGTGTGTGTGTGTGTGTGTCTGTGTGTGTGTGTGTTTCCAGGTCAGGAGGGGCCAACCAGTGAATTCTGTGGAGGATTCAACTGCTTGGAGGTTTACTAATGCTCAACAAACCTGGAAACCAGAGGTGGGTGGGTGTGTGTGTGTGTGGTTGTGTGTGTGTGAGAGACTCTGCTTCGCTCGTGAAACTCTTACCTTTTGTGAACTCTGAATAACCTGCCTGGGCTTGCAAAATCCCGTCCCCACTGCCCCATTTTGTCTGTGTACACACTACTTCCTGCAGTAGAGTGAGCTTCAGCAGCTTCCACCTCATTCACACCAAACTAAACACACATTCACCTCTGCCAGTTGCTGCACCTTCTATTTTATGTTTGTAGAACATGTCCCAGAAATCCCAGTAATCCCAGTTGTGTGTCCGTTAGTTATTAGTCATCTAGATACTAAATTTAAAGGCTGAATTTCTTGGCTTTACTCCCACTTAAGAAGTCTTTGACCAGACATGGCCGAAGTGCTGGTTAAATAATTAAACGATGTAATGTTTTTGGTTTTTTTTTACTCAGGGTCATATTAAAAATTAACCCTCAGTTTAACCACTCATGAAAACATATTTCCTTGAGCAAGAGAAAAATTTTAAATGCAGATTATATGCACTGCAAGTGTTGTGATGAACCACAGGTCAATTTACCCAAATATTGTCTTATTATTTTCAAAAGGGATGGAATATATTTAATTAATTAATGAGTGAATTGATATCATTTCTGCCAGTATAAATAAATTTGGTATTCTGTGTAAAAAAGCAAAATGACTTAATAAGTCTTCAGGAAAAAATACATGGAAAAACTCCATTGGCAGGTTTCTGTTCCAAAAAGCATTGTTCAATGACACAGGTCATGTGACCTCAACGATTTCTCATTGTTCTGTCAAGTGGTGCTGTACTGGAGGAAGTGTGTGTTTGTTGGTTTTTGTTTGCTGAGCGCTGAAACCAGATGGTGAATTGTTCTGGTGCTGATGGGAAAGCCAAACCACAGAACCAACACTCTCTCCCCCCTCTCCACTTCCTGCAGTACAAAGGACAAGCGAATCTGCACGTGTTTGAGGACTGGTGTGGCAGCTCTGCTGTCGACCTCCGCAGGAACATGCACTACCCGCTCTATCCTCATGTGAGTCGAACGCCTGTTCGCCTGTCCAAGAGACACGACGTGCTCGCTACCGTTCGCTGACAACTTTGCATTGAATCTTTGAATTTTTTCAAATATGTGCAGGCTGAAAAAGAATTTGTCTCAATGCTACATATCTCATTTGAGTGAGCTTTCAGTTGACAGACAGGCTTATAATGGGATTAGATTAGATTCCTTTATTCGTCTCTCCAAGGTAAATGGATAGACAAAGTCTTTTTGTATTACCTGTACATAGAGAGGACCTGAAGAATATACATATCAGAATATATAATATTAAGTGTGTGCAAAATGGTTGAAATGCAATTAGAGAATTAGCCCCGTGTCTCTGACAGGGTAGAACTGAACAGTTGATGTTGGAGTCCAGATTCAACTGGCTTAGCCTCCCATAAACCTCTTTATTTTAAGTAAGTTCAAGTAAGGAATGGGCTTTGTGTAGTACATCACATTTTTGGTCTAACCTTTGTTAGTCTAGTTTCAAATTAGCCCACAATATTATTAAGAATTACAGGTATTAATAATAATAAGAAGAAGAAGAATAGTGGCAGTGTCTTACTGTAGAGTTGGGTGCATTGAGATGCGTTCGGGTGTCCCTACACAAGCTCGCAGGGTTCTCACTCAGAGGTGCATTCTACACCTACGTCCTAGCTGCTTATGTCTCGCTGAGTGTCAACAGCATGGCTGATCTCTGGCTTTAATTCCAGTCCCGGACAACTGTGCAGAAGTTGGCTGTCTCTCCACAGTGGACCAACTACGGGCTCAGGATATTTGGCTATCTACATCCATACGCTAATGGTGTGTTGATTTATTTCCCCATTTTTTCTTTATTATAGCTGCTCTGCCTCCCCGTTCTATCCTAATCTCCAGATTTTCTGCCTTTAGGAGAATTTGTGTTTGCGCTGAGCTCTGATGACAACTCTGAATTGTGGCTGAGCACAGATGACTCTCCCCTTAATGTAGAGATGTTGGCATATGTTGGAAAAGTATGTTCCACTCGGGCGTTGTTTTGTTTCCATCCTGACTATTATGACTAATATTTACATTTCCTATAGACCGGCGCAGAATGGTCAGCTCCCGGGGAGTTCACCAAATACTCCAGCCAAACCTCTAAACCAGTTTTGTGAGTGGAATGTTTTATTGTTGAGTCATCAGTACTTAAACGGAAAATGCAACACGAGTGAGATAAGGGGTGAGGTTGCTGTCAAGTGGTTGAGCAACAAGAAAAATCACTTGAACCTCTAATGTCTTCTCTGTGGTGATATACCCGCCCTCAACATGGAACTTGGTTTAGTTTTTTGTTTCTGTAGTCTGGGCTGACATTCAGCCCTTAAATTGGATTTGTGTCAAAACGGTGCTATGCAAACACACAGTTATGGGTCCTCAGGCCTTATTATAATCTATGACTCATTAACTGACTCATTTACTGTCTTGACAGGCTGTCCATGCAGAGGAGGTACTTTTTTGAAATCATTCACAAGCAAAACGACAGAGGGACGGACCATGTAGAAGTGGCAGTGAGTGGCTGGGCTCGCTGCTGTCCAGTTGTCTCCACCGTTCAATTTGTGCTGCTTTTATCTCTTGTGTTTATGCCTCAAGAGCGATGCTGTTCTTTATCTTTTCACACAGTGGCAGCTCCTTTATCACGATGTGAGGTTCACGGTGATTAGCTCGCAGCACATCTCCCTATATGTCGGTAAGTCGACAAACATCCACACACAGTTTTGCAATCTGATTCATTCAAAAGCAAAACAGCATATAAGAACTTGACGTTTTGTGGCGCCACTTCCTGTTGTCTTTGACTTTCCCACAGATGAGAGCGCACTGTTGCTGACTGATGTTGCCCACATACCACAGACAACTGCAAGCCACCGACAGTCCCCCGCAAAACAGCAGGGTCCAACAACAGACGCGCAACGGGAAGACCGGCGAGACTCTCTCTACCAGGGTGTGAGACAGTTTCACATCCAGCAGAGAATGAAGATGATGCACAGCACATTTCCTTCCGAAAAACTGCACGTAATCTGAAATCATTGTTTGTCTGCAGTGCCTTTGATTGACAGCAGCTTCCTAAAAGGCATTCTGCCCGACTGCGTGTACAAACCCAGCTACACAATTAAAGACTTTCCTCTGCAGCGCTACCAAGGACTACAATTTGTATGTATTTATTTTGTTTATTCCTTTTTTTTGTTTTTACACTTTGCATGCTTAGATAACAGGCTATTGATTCACACTTACTGTCATTCATTTAGCACCCATGCCAAATGTCTTCTTTTCACACATTGAAAACCACACATTCCATAAAATTAGGGTTAGGGTCATAAAATATAGTACTGAAAGATCAAAAATATGCTTTGTTGCATCATGAACGTTTTCTTTTACTTCTGCTCTTTTGGTGTAAAAACATTTATATTGTTCAGATGTTGATTATAGGAGCACTTATTAACAATCAGTAAGCATGTGTTGTCTTGATTTTCCAGGTTCACATGTCCTACATCTACCCCAACGACTTCACGCGACTCACACACATGGAAACGGAGAATAGCTGCTTCTACCCAGAGAACCCCAGCTACATGAAGATGTGAGCCACAGAATTTTTTTATTGGTTCCAAATGTGGAGTTTGTCGGAGCAGATGCCAATCGGACTTAACCAACGCATTGCAGTTATTAGCTTTAGTTATGGGCAATATGTGTATTACATATAAGCGTATTATATAGGAAAATGTAAGTTATTTTTGCACATCTAATCTCACATGTCAACTAAACCTTGACATTTTTATCACCTAAATTATATTTTGTGTTTTGCTCCTCAGGTTTGGTTTTTCCAGATACATGAGATTAGACCGTCCTGAGAAACCGTCGCAGGGAAAAGGAAAGTCACTCCGGGGTATTTTTACTTTTCTGTCTTCTTTGTCTTTTTTTGTCAAACTTCTCAGTTTTTGGAGGGTTCAAAATCCATTTTTCCTTCACAAGACATCCAGGACCTGATGTCTTGCTTGAGTTTAAAAAAATAAAAAATAAAAAAGTCAGCTCCTTAGACCAGGGAATCAAAGATTTATTCCCTCCCAAACTTTTACCTTTAAAAAGCATTTACAGGAGTTAAGTATTTTATACAATTCATAAGTTGACCAATTTATGAGCTATACCTGCCTTTGAATGGTTTCATTATTAATCTCAGTTTTAAACAGAGCAAATAATGTCTAAGGTTATAAAAGTAATGTGTGTCAAGCTTTAATGCTTCGCTCGCTTCTTGTGGTGAATCTTAGATTTTGGTTTCCAAAGGAGGAAGTCGGCGCTAGAAGGCGATTATGCCCATGACGTCTATCACAGAGAAAAAGAACTCAGCCCGGAGAAGAAAGACGATGCACATTTTCCAGATTATGGTGATGACTATGATGATTATGTTCAGAGGCGAAGGCGGAAGCTTTTCTCCGTGTTTACCAATGACTTTAAAAGCACCTTGGAGAACACCACTGGTGCAGGGCCTACATGGCAGGGGAGGCAAAAGCAGACTAACGTCACTCAGAATGTCTCACAACCTCAGGCTGAGTCACAGAGGCCTGCCAAGCCTGTGAAGTCAACCATACTACCAACTTCAAAACACCTCCTGCACCTGCAACAGAACCCCAGCAGGGTGAATATAGAGGACCAGATTAAAATAATAACGCCTTTAAAACCTAAGAGAAGCTTTGGACAAGCAAAAAGAGCAAAGGTAGAGACAGCAAAAGAGCCAAAACCAGTGATAGCATTTGGCAATAAGCTGCATCATATCAATGGAGCAGAAGAGCGCCTCGGTCCCAGACAGCGTCACGTCCAGAGAGCCCAGAAAATGATAGAAGCCCAGCAGAAGCTCAAGCGTCCTCAGCTTGAAGAGGAGGAAGAGGAGCACCTTGTCAATCTTAAGAGAGGTCAGCCAGGTGAAAGCTTTATTCAGAGGGACACAGATGCCAGGAAAAATCTCAGGGAAAAAGAGATCGAGATTAACGTGCCTCTACAGAAGGATGTGGAAAACGGCATCCGCAATCCAGTGATGATGGATAAAGAAAAAAATGGGAATAAATGGTCAGAGCCAAGAGATGAAGACCTTGAAGCATGGGCAGAGGAGGGAGATAACGGGGGTTTAAACGAAAGAGGAAACAGGAAGCGTGGCAGAGACTCTGTGTGGTCACTAGGAGATGACTTCAAAGGCACAGAGGAAGAGGACCCCACCCCCCCACCTGTGTTTGATACTGATGTCAACTGGAGCCAGACATTCCAGGTCAACCACCTGGACCTTCAGGCGCATCGATCCGATTGGATCGACCTGCGGTGCAACGTCTCGGGCAACCTGCTCCTCGAAGCCAGTCATGCTCTGCCCATCGTCAAGGCGTTCGTGGAAAAACTTAATGAAAAGCACAAATGGTAATTACACATTCTATGGTAATCTTTTAATCTAAAAACTACATTTAACCGTCACTGAGCATGCCCAATTGTTGATACTCACTATAGAAACAAATCAGAGTGCATGCACGAGGGTTAGGCAGCACACCTCACCTTCATTTTCCATTCTCATGGTCCCTGCAGGCAGTTTACATTGGTGCGTGTAGTTAACGTGGTGAAGCGAATAGATGGCGTCCAGGGAAGCCGATACCTGCTGGAGCTGGAACTGACAGATGTGCGCGGCCAGCTGCTCCGTCTGTCACATTACATCTACGCTCTGACTCGCTACAGCAGGCACCCCGGAAAGGATTTCGGCTTTGGACCAGTGAAGCCACAGCAGGTGCTTTGCAATCCGGTGGGCTTCCGCTGGTATCCGGCTGCGACGGTCCACTTCATAGTGCCAGGTAGACCCAGCTGAGACCTTGTTTGTTACAATCTGCATCTTACCTTCTGTTTAATTTTAGTGTTTAGTGTTAAATAGACTGTGCTGTTGACAGCTGCTGACATAACAGTAATCAAGCTTAGTGGTTTTTAAACAAAGAGAACATCGAGAACAACACACTCGGTGAGTGTGTGTGTGTGAGTGCATTTGTCCAAACCACAGTCATGACTAACACGTGACATTTGCTGTGTTTAACACGGCAAACCAGCACGCTGTTATTTCCATCTGCATTACATCGTGAGAGGATCTATAGGTTGACAGGAAGCGTGAGTTGACTCGAATGTGGTCATGATAAATTCAGTACATTATGGTCTGTATCCAGAGCAGTCTAAGTCCTAATCATCAGGACTGTCCCTTCGTGTGCTTGATTATCACATTTTTACGATGCGTCATAAATAAGCAGAAGTTAATAATACAACATTTCAACTATACTCAATTACGCTTGCGCAATCCTTGAAGTAAATGTTGAGTTTTAAGTGCATTTCAGGCATAAATTAAAAGTTTTCTTTCCATTCAGGAACAAATTGTTGATTATGGTGGTGAAATTTACTAAAGAAATCTGGTGATTAAAGTAAGACAGGTGAATTGACCCATCTGTCCTGGTCATCCATTTAGTGTTCTAAAAGTCAAACAAGTGAGTAATAGAATGGTCTAGAAGAACATTAGTTTATTCTCTTAGGAAGGTATGGTCTTCTTCACTTGGACCTAATAAGTAATGTGATGTCAGTCTCTTATCAGTTGGTCTATAGCGCCACCATCAGGGGCTTTAGCTCTTATACCCAGATGTGAAAGCATAGCAGAGGAAGCGCTTTGTTCAACGCTTGACATAAAGCCGCCTCCAGTTGCGTTATTTCTAAATAAACGATTGATCTGTGTTGCGTCAGTTAAAAACCAGGCTCGGTGGGTGCAGCAGCTGATTACTGACATGGAGCAGCTCTTTCGAGTGACTGGAGACATCAACTTTAACCTCATCATCACTGACTACAACAGCACTGACATGGATGTGAGGAAGGCTCTGGAGAAATCCTCGCTCCCCAGGTACGTACAAGCGATTCTCTTTTGTCCTGGAGCAAAAGTACCTCTATCCGGTTAATACACCTGCGTATCCCTCAGATACGAGTATGTGAAGCTGAGTGGAAACTTTGAGCGCTCCGCTGGTCTGCAAGCAGGCATCGACCTTATAAACGTGAGTGTTGAAGCCAACGGAAATAAGGCACGGGGCTGAAAGTCACAGGTGTTTCACTGGAGCCTAAATAGATGTGTGTCCTCATCCTCAGGATGACCACAGCATTGTGTTTCTGTGTGACCTTCACATCTACTTCCCTCCATCCATCATCGATACCATCAGGAAGCACTGTGTGGAGGGATACATGGCTTTTGCTCCGATCGTGCTGAGGCTGGACTGCGGCGGCGACGCCATCAGAGGCCAAAGGTAGAGGCAGAGGGGGATGGTTTATATTTTAATAAAAATAAAGAGATTAGAAGAACTCTTTATAGGTGGTGTAATTTGTCTGGAGATGTTGTCTTTGTTTAACAAAGAGGTGCATTGTTTGAAGAAAAATGACAAAAGAACACGGTGCTATAAGCAATTTTAATTGATGTGAGGTGATTTTAAAAAAGGATTGATTTAGAAGTGTCATGGCCAATGTTATGGAAATATGTCTCTGTGTTTCAGGCTACTGGGAAGTGAACGGGTTTGGTCTACTGGGGATCTACAAGTCAGATCTTGACAAAGTGGGAGGAATGAACACCCGTGAATTCACAGATCGCTGGGGTGGAGAAGACTGGGAACTCCTCGATAGGTATATTCCTACAAAGCAATAACAATATTGGATGTGTATTATTTGTTGATTTGTCTCGGCAAAGAAAAGCCTGTAATTTTGAATTAATCTTTAAGTATAGGTGTAGCATCAGAAACCTGCCTGGAATTTACCTGTGGTCGTCTAAATCTGAATCTAAATAAAATGAGCGAAAATGGGCTGAACCTTCATACCAGTTGTCATCTCCTCTGTGCTGCAGGATCCTTCAGGCAGGTATGGAGGTGGAAAGGATTTACCTAAGGAACTTCTTCCACCATTATCACTCCAAGCGTGGCATGTGGAACCGGCGGTTGCTGCCCAAACGCACGTGACCTCGTCGCACACCTGCCGCTGCGCCATGACAACAGTCGCCGTGGTTCCAGCCACTGATACCTGAGCACTTTACAGCTGGATCAGGAGTCCCCTCTGCTAATGATAATACCTGCTGAAAGACTGAGATGGTGGCGCACTGTAGGGTTGGATTCTGCTCTCTGTCGCCTGCTAAAGAAATACTACTGATGTGCTCACAGTTTACTTTGGTTTGTACACTGTTGATGGAGTCGACGTCTGATAAAGCGTGTGACAGTGACAGTACTGGCGTGTACATGACTGATTCATAGTGAGGAAATGACACATTTTGAAGATGAATAATGGGCCACACTCCAAGGATGTGTACACACAAGCCTACTAAACCATAAAGATCAGTCTTGCACACGAGTCTTAAATGGTGGAGGGGAAAGTCTCTTGATTGCAATGAAACGTCTGACTGCCTAGTGTAAATTTAAACACAGCCCTACTAAATGTCATATTTATTATTTCCATTTTGGGTGTTTTCTTTCAATTTTAGAAGAACAATGTTTCAAATAGGAGTACCTCAACGTAGCATTCTTGCCTCTTTATTCATTGTGCCTTCTGTTGTGACTTCAGATTTTCAGGTACTGGGGCCCCTGAGGGCTCCTTTTCTGAAGGAAATAAAATGGAGTAATAATTTAATATTTAATGTTTCAGATGATGATTCTGGTATTCTGTGCACTGCCAGTCACCAAAAATGATAAACCTGGAGACCTACTTATCTCTGCATTAGCAGGGTTGCTTGCTCAATCTGACAGGCAAATATTAATAATTTCTTTTACTGTTATTTATGTCCTTTACCGGTAACTGTTGAATGACGTAACCGTGGGCAACATATTGTTTCCATTCCATTGTATTACTGCTCTCATCAGTACATACAGACTGAATGTGGTTGAAATATGAGCTTACCTTAAACAGGTAGTGTTGTCTGATTTGTCCCTTTCCAGCTTCGATAGTTTTTTGTGCCTTTTGTAATATATTGAATTTGAAGTTACACCTCCATCCATTTCACTTGTAATTTGCAGGAATTAAAACACTATTTGGGACTGTTGGTGAATTTAAATGTTCACCATTGTTTAAGTCTACAGCATTAAAGGTTCCAAAGTTTGATTTGTGGGGAACCTGAATGGTAAATTGGAGTTACACCTCCACCTGTTTGGGTTTTTTTTGTATACCTCATCTTTTTGACTGTGCTGGAAGTTAACTTTTCCCTTATTTCTGTAGTTTCTCAGGAAGATTTTTTTTTATCCTACTTTGCCATATCTGAGGAATATTTTTGTCATCACGTTCTAGTTTTAACTTTCAACATGTTTGGAGTAAATAAAGCCATATTTGTGACAATTCTTCTGATACAACCCCCGCGTTTATGGGTTAATCTCTATATAACAGTTTTATAAAAAGGAGCTGAGTCAGTTGCTAATTGGAATGACTGAAATGAGAATGATATTTTAGTGAAGCAGCCATTGAGCTTTAAAAGTCACATTTATCAGTTATGTTATTAGGCCAATGCTGTGAATGTGTGTGATAGTGACACACTTGCATCTGTAATTTCCTAAAACGCATGACTTTTGCTTTGCACACAGATGTGTAGAAGCAGCAGATACTGTATGTTAAACTGCTGTCAAAAACTAGTTTTGTTGGAAAATGCGTGTACAAGGATCAAAAATACGATCAAGGCTTAGTTCTACGGCTGACATTGCGTTCCAGGAAGCTGGGGTTTCGATAGTTCTACATTTAGATAAGTAATGGTTTTAGTCAGCTGTGTAGAGTGCTGATGATTTCTATGTTTTTAACGTCTATTTTCAGGAAACAATCTTCACACTGGCGACAAAATGGTAACAAGGGCTGTATTCACAGGATGCCTCTAAGCATTCAAATTCCAAACAGGCTACAGACGTCTTCCAATAGCTCTCCATTGTTTTAGCCTCGTCTTCCCAAGCATCATTGAAAGGACAGATATGGCAGTGTCTGACATTTATTACTTGCGACTTCATTCCAACCAATAAAAGTACATGCTGTAATCAGGCATCAGGCAAAAGTGGACAAATGTATGTAACATGGCAGCTTAATGTACAGATTAGGATTTTTATAGTATAGATATTTTTTTGTGGAGAAACCAAACCTTTTCTTGTTTGACGTGTTCTTTTTTCAATGGCTTGAGGTTGGCCCTCAGATGTATCTCAGGACCCTCTTAATTCACAACATTGTGCATTTTATTTCTCACCAAATATAAGTGTACATCAAGCTTTATTTATCCAGTCATTACGGGTAGTAGGTTCGAATACGGCGCATGCGCACTACAAACTCCAATGCTGCCTTCACGTAGTGCCGAAATATCGTTGTTTATTACGGTTTTACCATTCTAAAATAAATCATAACCGAATAAAATCTATTTAAAATTGTAATTACGACAATACGATACTATTATATCCTTTGTAGAAGGTTTAACTTTAAATTCCCAAATTTAAAGTTATTATGCAAGGAACATTTGTTCGTATATTTAAATCGAAGCGCAAATTTACGTGGTGGTAAAAACGCTACACATGCTTCAGAAAGCTCGGCATCACGAGCTGAATTTTGAAGCTAACCGCAGGCGATGCGAGTTATGAAAACAAGTATGAATGATGTTATAAGTTTTTTATAGGGTCACCCAGAAACTTTATATTTGGCCCTAATATGCGGAAATGAGTTCTTCGACATTGAGCGACACATCTCTTTGCAATGTGCTGGTGCATAAAATAGCGCAGTATGACAGAGACATGGAGGTCAGAAGAGCGGTGGGGTGTCAGCAATAACGTCCGAATGAAACCAGCCTTTGACGTCTACCTTTTATATTAAAGCACTGGTAAGAATGGTGCATTTCAGAGGCAGAAATGTTCATTTTTGTATATGGGTGATGGTTTTGCATCATGGTTGTATCATCGCCGATCAGGTATAGTCCTAAGGGTTGCGACTCTAATGCAATTTACCTGGCCTAAATGGCTTTTCCTGCTAGCCTTGCTTTGCTAACACACGCTAGCTAATTGACATTTGCCACCGTGTTCTCTCCCTGGAGTACAGTTTCTTAGTCCAGCGGAGAACTTAACCAATTGGATAAGCTATTTAGAGTTAAGCTAGCAGATTTGAGCTGAGGCAAAGCTAGCTTATTAGCTTGCGGAACCTGAGGAGGGGGCTCTCCATAATGTCAACCACATATGTTCTGGAATCACCGATTGTCTTTCTTTTTCCCTTTTCGAGAGTCGCCTCTGTCGTTTATAACAGCCAAAACCAGACTGGTATATTTGTGAGTGGTGTTTCTATTTTTGTGCACTATTTAGAATTTAAATCATGCCTGGAAAACTGAAGGCCAAAATTGTGGCAGGGCGCCACTTGCCTGTGATGGACAGGGCCAGCGAGCTGACTGATGCTTTTGTAGAGGTGAGTGAAACTTGTTTCACTGTTTGTGCTCGACTGAGACTAATATGCATGGTGCATTCTTGTTTTCAGGTGAAGTTTGGAAATACAACTTTCAAAACTGACGTTTGTCCCAAATCCCTAAATCCCCAGTGGAATTCAGAGTGGTTCAAGTTTGAGGTAATTGCAAACCCTGTCGGACAGTGGTAATTGTGTTGTAAAGAGAAATTAGAGCTTGAAGTGTGTATCTCTGATTTACTGTTTCTTTTACTCCGCTTGCTTCCTAGGTTGATGATGAAGACTTGCAGGATGAGCCGTTACAAGTCACGGTTCTGGATCATGACACTTACAGTGCCAATGATGCCATAGGGAAAGTCTACATTGACATCGACCCACTCCTGTGCAGTGAGGCTGCCTCTGTTATTTCTGGCTGGTTTCCCATCTATGATACTATCCATGGTACAATAATGAATTAAGCAGATGATAAACCCTTTTTTTTTTTTTTTAAACTTTCCTGTCTATATTTTGCTATTTTTTTTACTATTGTCTCCTTTCTTAGGGATACGAGGGGAGATTCATGTCTTGGTGAAAGTGGAGCTTTTTAATGATTTAAACCGCTTCAGGCAGTCGTCCTGTGGGGTCAAGTTCTTCTGCAGTATGTTATAGATGATCTTTTATATTGATTCAATTTAATTAACACCATTGTGTAATTTGTTGAAACAAATTCCATTAATTGTACATCACTGTCATAATCTAGAAGTTTAGAAATTGTTTAGGTTGAGGTGTATACCATAGGCTTTAATATATTGTAAATTTAAAATGAGTTAACGGACAACACCATCCGGTCCGATCAACGTGATCAATTGTACCTATGAAATGAAAGAATAATGCATGATAAAGTCGAAACATCCTTTATCTGATATTGATTTTACTGTGTTTATTAGCCACATCCATTCCAAAGTGCTACCGGGCAGTGATGGTACACGGTTTTGTTGAGGAACTTGTTGTAAATGAAGATCCAGAGTACCAGTGGATTGATCGTATTAGAACTCCTCGGGCTTCCAATGAGGCTCGCCAGAGACTCATTTCACTCATGTCTGGTGAGGAAAAATCGGGTTATTTACTTTTTATATCCTTCTTATTTCTTATCAATTTGTGTATCGCCCCATATTTAGGAGAGCTGCAGAGGAAAATAGGTCTTAAGGTTCTTGAGATGGGTGGAAATGCTGTGGTGGGCTACTTGCAGTGTTTCGACTTGGAGGGAGAGTCTGGCCTGGTGGTCCGGGCCATCGGAACTGCCTGTACACTGGAAAAACTGAGCTCTGGGAGTGCTCCCAGTACCGCAACACACGTGCACCCTAGCACAGCACCTGCATCCAATGCCTGCAATTCGCCTTCCAAAGATGGAAAGGAGTAAGTATGAACAGGCATGCACACTGTCGAGATTGTGAGACTGGAAGGAGCTAAGCGTGTGCATGAGAAGGGTGAGAATGAATTCTCCCATACATCATGTCTCTTTATACTCAAGCCTGTGTGTGTCTCGGTGTCTTTGATTCCGTTTTGTAGATTTTGGGTTGAATTTTGCCAGGTGTTGCGTCGTAGAACTAACTGCACACAGCATATCCTGAGACACACACATGTACAGTACACACACAGCCACCGCCCCCTCTCAATTTTCTGCTCTTTTCTGCTGCTCTTGCATGATTTTCTCCATGTCCACATTGTAGTGCTACACCTTTGTCTGTAGTGACTATTTGATCCTCAGAATCTTCACAATTGCGTGCATGCTTTTTTGCACACCGTGTCCATGTGCACGTGAAATATTAAATAGCGGCTTAAAGTATTGCCCCACTTATTTGACTTGTAAGATTTTTTACTTCCTGCCTTTGGAATATTATATAGAGAAATGTTATTTTTATATCACTTTATATTATATTGTAAACTGCTAACCTTTGGACCTTTGTCCCTTTTTCTGCTATGTTTGAGTGTCTGCATGAATTTATGAGACTGAAAACTGAGCTAAGCATGACTTTCTTGCTGATGCAAAGAAAAACATGTTTTCTCCCCATTTTTGTGTCCCCTCACACTAATACAATGATGCAGTGGTGTTGGTTCTTGTGTGAATATTTTCTTTCCTGTCTGGCTTTCTGGCTACATTCTCACTGGGACTTAACTCACTGTTTGTGCTCAAACCGGCCGCGTCTCTTCCTCCCCACGTGCTGACCGGCCCAGGTCTCCCCTCGCCCACGGATGCCGCTCCACCCACAACAGCCCTGTGCATTCGGCCTGCAGCTCCCAGAGACTGACCCAGAACTTCTCTGTCTCTGTTCCCACGCTCATCTTCACTGGTACGCAGAGGCAGGGTTGAATTTAAGAAAGAAAAAAAAAAAAACGCTATCGAATCGCTTTTCGTCGTTGCTGGAGTGTAGTTACATGACATCCACGCAGCGGTAATAACTTTGTGTAGACATTGTAGGAGAGCGACCAAGAAACAGGTTTGTAGTAACCTGGAATCCCCTTCCTCTGCCATATCTGGTTTCCCACAGGAGCAGGAATATGGTTGCATTAATATGCATTATTATTATTATTGGCTTTCTGCAGCAAAAATCATATTTGTGGACCTTCTTATTTGTGGGCCTGTGGACTCGTGATCTCTCTGTTGTGACATATGGTTTAAAATCTCCTGGGACACATGCTTCAGCTTGTCATCCTCTGTTAAATCTGACCTTTTTGTGTGCCATGTTTCTTTTTTTTTTTTTTTTTTTTTAATGTGTTGGTATGTGTTTGCATTTCTTTGTCTTCTTCTTTATGCTTTCCTTTTCTGTTCTCCAGCCATCTGTAGCACCTCAAACACACCTCACCTAAAGCAAACATATTCAAATAATTCCATTTGTACTCGAGGCAACACTGACCTACTCCCATAAGCGCACACATACACACGCTCAGAGGGTGAGGTGGTGACTGACGTGAGTATGGTTATGTGCAATGTTCTCCTGGCAGGCCAGTATTTGGCGAGGACCTCCTGTCGTCCTCCGGTCCACCAACCCCTTTCAGAGCCCTCCCCACCACCTCGTCCTCTCCTCCCCCCTTCTCTCCCTCCAAGCCATGCAGCCGCCAGTCCTCATCATCAGAAACAGACCTCAGTTTGACGCCCAAGACGGGTAAGAACACTTCGCCCCATCCACCTTTCCCATTCCCATCCATTCTCTTCCACTTCATTGTGGTGCTACTCTTGCAGTGCTTTTGTTATTTATTTATTTCTATAATTTTACCATGAATGAGTTTACCATTATATTACAATTTATATTTGTCTGGGTCTGATTCCTTCCATCTTCACTGGCTTGTTGTGTCTTGTGCCACACCATTGGAAGGTTTTTATAAATGTTCTGTGCAGTGTGCGGACACACCAGGTCAGTGTCGGTCAGTGTCTTGTCCCCTGTTATTATGGCCTTAAATTGAAGCACTGTGTCTCATGAGGGTTTGTTGTTGATCTAAGGTCATTACCAGCAATTATGTTTAACCATTGACAACAAGGTAAGTGTAGCTAAACTGCAATGACAACATTTTAACACAGTTCTCAGCTGAACATTTAAGAAATTAGGAACTTTCTTAACCGACCAGCTCCTTTGACCAGCCATTTGAGAAAAGCAACCCCCCCCCCCCCCGACAGACTCTTTTTTTCCTGTTTTTTGTACTTGCACACCTACTTCTCATATTCTCATCCTTTATGGATTGATTCCTTAACTTTTCTTTCATAAGTTTGGTTCCTTAAAACCAATTACCTCTCTAGCCTGGCACAATATAAAAGTTCTATTTATAAAGAAATATAAAGCTATATTTCTGTTCCGTTCATAAATCTATTTGTAGTTTCTACTTCTTATGTCTTTAGCAGATACATCACTCACCACTGAGGGATTAGGATAAAATGATTGAAAATAAAGATCCAATTAAGTTTAATATGTGCAACTAGCCACATCTTCCCATCACTTTCTTTTCTCTCCTTGGTTATTGTGCTTCTCATTCTTCTCAGTTTTGTTCTCAGTGTCTCCTTTTTTTTCTCTGTTTGCACCTCGTCTGTATCTCTGCTGAACAGAGGGGACCCAGCCAGTGAGACACAGGCCTGGGATCTTCCTCTGCCCCAGCTCCCCCACCCTGTCCACGGACACCCTCTCCCTCCCCGGTGCTGGCTCTTTGGGCTGTGGAAAAGGCTCTGCCTCCAGAGCTGCCACATCACCCCATTTATCCTCAGTGCGCTCAGACCCTACCTTGCTAAGAAAGAGTGTGTCCTTTACTGAGGACCTCTTGCTGGGAGAATCTGGTACAGTTGCACCGTGTTGTGCCTCTGGGGTGAACAGAAGGACTGTTGACACCCAGACCGCCTGAAGTGTTTTTACCAAAAACTTTAACCCAACATGCATGCCGTCAATGCTCACAGATCATTGTACTGATTCTTACTTTGACCTCAGCATGTGGTGTGATGTGTTTGGCAACTTCAGTCTTTTCAAATCAGATCAAAAGTACACAGTTTAACCAGTAGCCATATAATCTCCTCGACACCTTTAGGGCACTGTCTGAAGCTCCAGCAACTTATGTTTTGTTTTATAAGTGAAGTTATAGTTGTAACTGCTGTGTGAAATTGAAACGGCAATTGAAGTCAGTTCTCTCCTCTGTGATCAGGTATGGGCAGCGGAGGCAGCGCTGGTAAGGAGGCAGGGCCTCTAAAGACCCTCCTGAGACAGCAGACACAGACTGCTCTGGAACAAAGGGTATGAGGACACCCGATACCTACTGTATCTGTATGCACAGATGTTTGTGACTGAATTCTAACCAGTATTAAGTGCAATTTGATGTAATCTACATGTATACATGCACTTTTATTGACTAAATATAGTATCATTGAATGCTACTGATGTTTTATAATGATGGAATCTAAAATTTGGAGCATTCTGCATTTGTGATATAGTTTTAAAACTTTTCTGCAGTTATTTGCTATTACAAAGCATTTTCAAACCAGTCATTCCCAGCCAGTTAAAGGCACTCAATGGATTGAACTAGAGATGGTCACTTTTTTGCAATTTTCAAATCACTGTATACTTTTTTTCCATGAAAGCAACAGGTGGTGGGGGGGTTAAATGTTTCAATAGGACTAAAATTGTTGAAGAGCAAGTTAATGTTCACTTTTTTTCCTGTCCTTTTTGATTACTTGTGCCACTCAGGGAGCGTCCTCCTCTGGGTTATTTTTAAACTCCAGGGTATGTCCCATCAGTGTGTCTCTGTCTCTCTCTACCTTCATTTTCCCTCCCTGAACCTCCTGAGCAGCCAATGACCACCATCAAGTCTGAGTAAATTCCTAACCTGTTCCTCCACTGCCGTTTGGTTGATCTCATAGGGGCGAGGCACCATGGCATCGGGCTGTTGTGTTGGCCTTTGTGTTTGCATAGGATCCACTGCACTCTTGAAAGATTCAAACATGTTAGCAGGAGGGCTGGATGCTTGGAGTCGTGCACCTTCTTGGTTTGAAAGGGTGGTTCAAACCTGTGTGTGTCTGGGCACCTTCTGGATTCCCAAACGCCCCCCTCCTTTCTGACTTGTTTTAAGCCTTATTTGATTTTCCTGTAATGGGAATGAGCACGCTCATTTCATCACCTCATTCTTGTCCTAATGCTCTGACTGGGATGTGAACTTAACAGAGTACTCGCCTTCCCATTTGGAGTACTGGCCAAGAAAGAAACTTGAGCTGTCCCATATGATTCCATGTCAACTCATGTACCTGCATGGATGTAAAACGGATGTTTTCTTAAAAGTGTGTGACCTTTTCAGCCTAGAATCTAGATGTCTAAATCCACCACAGCGGAGCCCAGTCGCTAGGATGTGCATTAAACAACCTCCTGAATATTTAAATTTGTGGCTCTTATAAAGAAAAGGGGTATTCTTTGTGCAACGTTTTTTATAAAAACAAGCCCGTTTAGCGTAATGTGTCATAAACTTGTTATTGGAGATAAATCTGTTAAAATTGTCTCAAAGATGGATTTATTCGCTCTTTGCCAAACAGCGATATTAAGCCTTTTTTGGAGTTTTCTAATTTAGCAGTTCCACAACATGCCACCAACTTGCCTTTTAAAGGATTGTGCTGTTCCTGCTGCATTGTATTTATAGTTTTTATTATATAACTGACTGTATGGATTAGTTGACAGGCTTGGTTTTACTGTCGGTTTCAGATGCACTGAAGAGTTTATACAGGTTTAAAGTGTTGAATTATTTCCAGAATCTGACAGGTTGGGTTGTAAAAACCTTGCATGAGTGGGAATTGAAATTCACTGCATGTTGACTCCTTTCACACATTTACCATCAAGATCAACACAGTTTATTACATCACCAGTTATTTGAAGCTTAATTGCCGCAAGCCTAAAGGAATGATTAACATTTTAATTTTGATTCTTTTTTTTTTTTAATGTATTTCCGGCATTATTAAATATTTTATGCTAAAATGTTATTAGTTTGGGTTTGTTTGCAAAGCCAATTAATACTTTTAGATGCAAGCTCACCCATAAAAAGATATTAAAAGATTTTAATCATAAATTGTAGCTTTTATCCCTACGTATTGTAACGGCTGTTTTCTGTCTGCAGGAATTTCCTTTTTTCACCTTGGCGTCTTTTCCGCCTGGTTTTCTGGTTCACGTTGGTGGTGTGGTCAGTGCTCGTTCAGTGAAACTACTGGACCGTATCCACAACCCCGGTGAGTTCAGCACACGCAACACACTTCCACACACAAAGTGCCCTAATGTTTTTTGTCCATTGTCCAGTCGAACGGTGTGAGTTGAGCTTCATCGACCTGCGATATCGTGTGAGTGTTCTGTCCCGTTGAACAGCTGTCCATTATCCCCTTTGGTGTGGCCGGAGTTTAGTCTGTTTATAGACGTTGTGGAGAAAGATTCTGCAACACATCTGAAAGTTGGGTGTGGTTACTTTATTTTAAGGCCGTATCTTAGCAGCATTTAATGGATGGGACAGTATTAGTCATATTCGCCAGGAAGTTTTCTAGACAGGATGTGATTGTGCATGTGTCTGGGTGCGTGCATGCGCGCACATGTTCTGGTTCCTTGTTCCAGTGTGTGATGTGCAGCGATGGTGCATGGCTCCAGTCTTTTTGCCTGCTGCTTCTCTTGTGTAGTTGTGATTGGCTGCAGGTGGCGAGGTGCTGTGGTGTCTCATGTTTGCTCTGCTGCCTTCAGTTATCACGTGTTCTTGTGTCGGATAGATTATCTTGAGTGTAGGACATTTATATACACTTATTGACTGGGTTAAATAACTCAATTCAGCAGCGGACTTTTGCTCAGTTTACTGGAAGGTTGATACTAGAGGATTTTTGCCAGGTTTACCCCCCTCCCCAAGGTATTTTGATGAGAGCCACTGTTAACTAACCACACATTATTTCATTTACAAATGATAAAACTTCCTAAAATTGCAGCTTACAATGAGACCCATTCTCTAAAGTGCTGTGTTCATGTTATTGCACCTCAGCTCTCAGCTATTGTGACGCATCATCATGCGCTAGGGCTGCACACATCTGGAAAAAATAGAAATCACACTTTTTTGGCTCGGAATTAAGATCTCAAATCTCTGGCCCTTTTTTCCCCCTCACAAAATGTTTATTAAAGTGATGAACTCTCAACAAAACAATGGAAACATTTAAATAGTCATCTATCTAGAGATTTCCTTATACTGCCTAGTAGATGGTCGTACAATTGGTTTGTTAGCAGTAGGAGCAAATAACATTCAAATATAGATCTTAAGATGTGATACTTATTTATGTGAACTCACCTAAAGACATGTATTTATTAGGTCATCAGCTGGTTGTTGAGATGCTATGGAATCAATTAGATGCCGTCAGTTTTATCATTGTGGCTATAGCTATTGCTGCTGAGCATAAAAAACTGAGATATACGAATTATGGGACTTTCTAAGTTATGTATTGCTTATATGTGTGTGTGTGTGTGTGTGTGTGTGTATAAATAAACCATTTGGCCAAAAAGTACATTGTGGTGTAGTGTATAATAATGGCAGGAGGGGTAATATTCCTGTTGTGTGTCACGACTGGAAAATGTGGGTTGGTTAAAATAGGTAGAGGACAGTGAATATACCTGTGTAGCTAGCACAACAGGGTGCTAAAGTTTAGACTATTTGATGAGGAAATAAATGTTTTCCAACTGCCTTTGGGTAAAGACACGTGATATATGTGTGTACCACGTGTCGGACATTGACACACATGAATCATTACAAGCCTTGAAATATTTCCATAATGGCAAATGCAAAGCTTTTTTTTCGTGCACAAGTACAATTCAGGCAGGCGACCGCCATTTGGGGTTTTGTCGGCATCCATTTAACACTCCTTACCTCTGGTAGCGTTTCCTCCAACTTGCCTCCGCTTTAACGCTCACTCACTCATTGCTAACGCCCAACTCAACCATGTGATATTAAGAAGCTTCATCATAGATTACAGGAGGAGGCAGCTGCAGTGATGCTTTTGGGGATCTTAGAAATCTGTGAGGAGACTAAGAACATTTGTTTGTGGTAGAGCTCGTGAAATAAAATGCTAAATCCGCACAAAATTGCAGGTGCCGTTCGGATTTTTCTAATATCAGCATCACAGAATTAAATCTGTCAAAAAGGCAAATTAATTGAATTTATTAGTATTACAGTTGGACTACCACATGATGCCTTTTTTGTGTTTGCTTTTTTCATCACATCTTCTGAAGATTCGAACTACACTCGTAGCTTTCTCGTGCATCTTCATGGGCCTGACTACTGTGTAACTGTAAAGTGCTGTCTGTTTTTGCATAGTGACCGTGGAGTGCTGCTGTTGTGCTCTGCTTGTTTGTTAGATCTCTTTTCCTTCTCTCTTTTTTCTGTACTAACGGTGTGTTCTGGCCCAGCCTTGGGTAACACGCGCTCATACAAACTGCTAGACTGGAATAGTGTCACTGCAGGTATTTCTTCCCCCTTTTACTGCTCTCACCCAAAGGAGCGATGGCAGCTCAGTGAAGTTAAACCTCAACCTATAGCCACCAGAGAGCAGCGAAATATCTGCGTCTTGTACGGACGTTAGAAAGTTAATTGCTGGATTTACCAAATTCAGTGAGCTGCCATTCTCTTGTCTCAAATCTGTGTGGGTGTTTGCTGAGCTGAGTTAAGCATGCGCTGTGTCCCCCCCCCCCCCCACCACCCCCATCCAGCCTGGCACTGCCCCCCCCCCCACATAGCTCTTCCTGCTTCACAGAAGAGTTGCAGCTTTTCCTCGAACATTGTCCTAGTGCTGTTTTGATGCTTCCCAAATCAGCATCATGGTCAAACCTGTCTAGACCAGAGGAGGTTTAGGAGGTTTCTTTGTGAAAGAAGACCCACCGACCAGGCATGTGCATCCTGAGCTCATTGGGCCGTATTCATACTGAGAGAGAGCGAGAGAGAGAATGAATGGGTGGATTCGTGGAAGATGGATTATTGGATGGTTACAGTTTGAGGAAAATTCAAGTGAATTGTGGGTATATGTTCGGGATCAAAGGAAAGATGAAAGTCACTCATTTGATGGACTCCGATAAATGAATATGGCCCTTCTCTGTCCATGAGTGTGCACATGGTCACGAGCGTGCACGTTGGTGAGCCTGTGATCGTCTGACATGCTACTTCTAGTTTAAAAGAACCCCCCCACCTTTTCAGCCTGATGCCTGACCATCAGCCATTACTCTTCATCCCCTCTCTTACCCCACATTCATTTCTGCTCATTAACACATTTTCCCTATTTCACAGAGCAACTGAACTTTTTGCTCTGCCTGGGGGCTCTGTCAGCATGTGGCCTTCGCAGGAAGTCATGGAGTGCTGCTCAATACTCTAATGTTGCTTCCTTCAGATGTTTAGTTCTTCAGAGATTCAGTTGCAATTAAATTCATAAATTGGAATTAGGTTTTTAGAGCGTTTTTAACAAAACACTGGGAGTATTTGAGCTAAGCCTCATGGGACTATTGAAACACACCCAGCAGGGTGAAGGCTCAATCAAAATAGCTAAACTTCTGTCCTTTTTGAATACCAGAAATATATTTTTTATATTGTAACCACAAGAGGGAAAAAGAAACAAAAAAAATATGTTTTTTGGCCAATACACACTGAAGAAAGGCTAGCAAGAGCACACTAGCCAAACCATTGCCTCCTTTGTCATCGTCACATTCTTCTGACATTATCATCAGTTTATTTCCTGAACTATTTGTTTTGGCTTGCTTTGTTACACCATTTAACAACATCACAATATACTCTTGCTTTTGTAATCAGATTAGACAATTAGGTTAAACATTAAATTGCAACATTTTTTCTTTCTTTTTCAGATTTTAATCTGTAATGTGTGTAGCGGATAACCTTTAGTGAACTGCTAACTCAAGGTTAAGCTTGTCCATCTAGGGAAAGCTGTTTGATGCTGAATTTCATGTTTTGCAGATGAGCCAGAGACACGCGATGCCTGGTGGGAGGAGATACGACAGGAGATCAAATCTCATGCCAAAGCCTTAGGTTGCCACGCTGTTGTGGGTTATAGTGAGAGCACCAGCATCTGGTGTGTAATGCACTACTACATTCTGTGGAAAATACTCTATTTGTGTGAACTACATATATATTTCCTCAAACACTCCTGGTGATTTAGTGAGGAGGTGTGTATCCTGTCAGCATCTGGCACTGCAGCCATCCTGAATCCTCGGTATATGCGTGAAGGTTGCCTGGACATCGGAATCGACCACAGGTGTCGTAAACAAGTGACCCAGAGTTAATCTTGTATGTATGGTGTTACTTTGAAGTTGACAGTGGATGGTGTGATGTTCACCAGGTTTGAGGAGCCATCTCCACCAAGCTGTGGTTTCTGTCACATCCCCTATGATGAGCTCAACATGCCCTTCCCCACTCAGCTCACCTACTGTTACCACTGTAGGCGACAAAAGGTTATCACCATCTCATTCCTGGCTTTTATTTTTCAGGTGAAGTTTGCTCAAAAAAAGGTAGTAAGATCATGTATTTTATCATCCAAGGTTCCTGACGTGCTCTTCACAACAATCGATCTGCCATCAGAAGCAGCTGTCACAGGAAAGGGATGCTTCATCCAGGCCAGGTAAAACACCATTTCAATATAAATGTATTAGTTCTGCCCTTTTCATGTTTATAATTTTGTGTTTTCCACAGCTGAAAGTTGGTAGCAGAATATTTCCTGAGCAAAGCCTCACACAATGTCTAAAGTTAATGCTACTGATGGTGACTCTTATAGGCTGTGTCGCCTGAAAAGGAAGGCCCAGGGTGAAGTGAATGCTACAGCCATCTCCAACCTGCTGCCTTTCATGGAATACGAGCTGCACAGTCAGTTGATGAACAAACTAAAACTACGGAACATGAATGCTCTGTTTGGCTTACGCATCCAGATCAGCGTCGGCGAGAACATGCTCCTGGGTCTGGCTGTAAGTTAACGTGCCAAGTTAACAGTGACTGGTTACATGCGCTCAGTCTTTTCAAAGTGCTTCTCTGTGTTCAGTCCGCCACAGGAGTGTATCTCACAGCTCTACCAGCACCTGGGGGGATCCAGATTGCAGGGAAGACCCCCAGTGACTTGAGCAATGAACACCACATCCTGACCATCCAGAAAAGGATCAATGACACCATAGCCAAAAACAAAGAGATTTATCAAATTAACCCTCCGGTGAGACAACACAACATAAGTCAGTTCTACTGTGACTAGTTTGCAGGGATGTTGTCGGTCCTTTTTCCCCTTAGTTCCTGAGACATACTGTAAATGATAAGCTCTGTAAGTGTTTAACGTTTCCACATTGTTGCTCAGATGTTTTGGGATTCATGTTAAATTACTTGGTTCTTGGGTCCAGATCTAAAATATTTTCAGACTTGAATGTTGAGATCATAACATTCAAGTTTTTGGTCATCGGTTCCTTAAGAGTTATGATTTGGTGACACCAATTATAAGTCAGTGAATCGTATACCACTATTCTCGAGTAAAATCTGTAAATTGAGCTTAGATTGTGAATATATAGGCTTTGTGAAACATACATTAATATACTTAACGCTGTTGTCTCTTTTCCAATCATTGAAGAAATTATTTGCCGTGGACCCTGAGGTGTTTGGCGGCATAAACATGGTACTGAGCAACTTTTAGCTGTGTAACACAGCAAGCATGACAAATACCTCACTATATTAATGGCAAGGCTCAACCACTTTTAACGTACCCGTGTAACAACTCTTAACTGGGGACGTTTGGGAGAAGGACAGTGTGTAACCCACTCCAGTGTCACCTGAGGGCATCCACCTGCAGATTGTTTGCGTTAACAGCCCTGTATTTTAATATCTGCCCGGTCACATTCTCACCTATACATAATTGCGTGTATGTTGTGTTTTCACCTCTTTTTACTCTTCCAGATCCATATTTAAATTAACACCAGTCATGTGTATGTAATTGTGCAGCGAATTGGTTACTTGAGTGAGTGTGACATTAACATAGTTTTCCTACTTGCCGTGCAGTCTGGACTGTTGTGAAACGCTGATTTGAGCTTTTGATGTGTTTACTTTTTTAACAGACACTTACTTTACCTTTTATCTTTTTCGTGCAGGACTTGACAGAGGAATACATAGGCTCTCCCATTCCTGAGCCGAGGCAACGGTCCAGACTTTTCCGCTCCCACTCGGAAAGCTCGGATGAAGTGTCAGAACTGGACCTCTCCCATGGGAAGAAAGATGCCTTTGTCCTGGAGGTGTTTATCGATAGGAATACAACAATAATAAATAATAATTGTTGTCTGGTCTTACCATTCGCGTCTCTTCCGTAGATCGATGACACTGATGCTGTGGAGGACATCCACTCACTTCTCATCGATGCACCAGCACCCACAGGTTTGTTCCATCAGCTCACAGCTCAGCCACAGAAGTACACAACGACTCTTACAGGTGTCATTGTTGTCGAATACATTCATTCCTCATTCACTTGTCTTTGTTCAGGTTTCTACAGCTGCAACACTGAGATCATGCCTGGGATTTATAACTGGACGTCCAGAGTTCAGGTGCGCATCATAGGAAACTTCTCTGTCCTCCATAGAATAGCAGTCACATTGTCACAATTTTTTAAGATCAAAATACAGGTGCTGTTAAAGGGAAAACACCCGAATGAATCATTTTTAAGAAAAGACTAATGAGGCAGATAACTTCCGTAATGATATTATACACATGTTGACAAAGAATGTCATAAAATGTGAGCGAAATGTCTAAATCTGCAATTATCCTGGGTGGTTTATTACTCATTTTCAGATGTTTACATCGGTGAGGGTCGTAAGGTTGAGTCACGTCAACCTTACAAATCAAGGCTTGAACAAGATCTTTACTGACCTGTGTGAGGACCTGCTGAAGGTATGAACAAAACACTGCTGAGTTTTTTACATCACATCATCTTGTGTAGTTGGATTTTAATGCAATTGTGTTTGGTGCAGAGTTTTTACTTCAAGCTGAGATCGATGATCCCCTGCTGCCTCTGTCACCTTAACTTCACTGTCGCAGTTCCAGAAGAAGAGCTCATACAGGTGACAACAGGCCATGATTTACCAAACAAATGACTGGAGGCTAAAATGCAAAACTCTCTCATATTGGCTACTTCCTTCTGACTCCCAGGTGGCCGTTACTGCAGTGGCCATGACCTTTGACAAGGACCAGACTCAGGAGAAGCCACCAGACAAATCCATCTCCAAAGGTCTGTCCAACACTTAGGATTCTTTTCACACACTACTCAAATTTCAAAACAATACTCTTTGTTTTTATTTTATCGTGTAAAATAATCATTTCTGTGTTCAGTCAGTATGCCCTCGCTACACAAAACCCCACAATAACCTTTTATTTTGTATTTGTTGGTGTAATGTCTACACAACCAAAGCATTGTAATCTCTTCTCAGGCTGTAGTGAGACTGAGGAGCAACTGCAGTTTCCCTTGGAGCTTTGTACAGAATCCTCCACCAACACTCAGCCATCATCCAAAATCTCAGGTAGCCATTTCCTTATCGCGCCTGAGACGCGACCTCCTGCTCCTGTCTTACTAACAGGCATTGCACATTTCCCCCACTAACGCTTTAGGGAAAGTCTCTTTTCTCACTCCAGCTGCAAAACTCTCCCAAAATCAGCTGGTTATGGTTCACTCAGCAGGTAAATCATTAGTGGTGTGTTACAGTGACTTAGATGGCTGTGCATCGTTGCCTAGATAATCCACCCAAGAAAGTGCTGGACATTGTGGGATCTTGTGATGTACGACAAACAGGTTGCAGGAGCTTGAATTCTGGCGGTGATTCTGCTCCCCTATGCTAGCCTACTTTTAATAGAGGCAAAATGCTGACGCAACCAGACTCCACATAACTGAGCTGACCAGAAAACACATTTTTAGCGGGATGTTTTTTTTTGTCTGTGACAGGTGTCATAGAGACATCCAGCGTGTCAACCAGAGGTAAGCCCGTTTCTCATTCCCGTCCCACTCCCCTGCTACCAGAACTACTACACTGACCTGTTTTGACTTCTCATCCTTTTGTCTTGGAGAGAACACCACTTCCAAAACTCATCCACTTTTATTCTTTTGGTTTGTTCATGTCTTGATAGTTTTTTTGGGTTTTTTTAATGTCTTTCTCTTGTCGTCCTTGTTTCGTTTGTGAATGTCTGGGTGTGTGCTGGGTTTGTGTGTGTTTCTCCGTGTTTGTGTGTTCTCTCCAGCTGCCTCCATTGATTACGGTTCCTTTGCAGACAGATGCAGCACCTGGCTAGAGCTGCTTAGGCTGAAAGCTCACACCATAAGACGCGGATCAGTTAAAACAAGTAGGAGGACACATTCTCTAGCCCACTCTGGTGATCATACCTACAAATTCACAGCAGTTCCTGCACACACGTGCACACACACACCCCTCCATGCATGCCACTGGGGGCGGAGCATTGTCAGTCAAGCAATCAAGCCCTGGCTTTTTTGGTTGAGTGTGAAAGTTGAAGCCCCGCCCTCCATGATGACAAAAAAACATTCCTATGAGAAATCTATTTATCTCTTGCACCATTACTAAAGCTGACTTTACACACAGACATCTGTGAGAGTGGCAGAGAAATATTGGAACTTGTGGGGCAGAGGTTTTCTCTAGTCTGGCATCTTTGTCAGTCCTGTGTTCTGTTTACTAAACACTGGTCTGATGTGTGGCTCTGAGCTTCGTGGCTCTGGCTGATTGTTAAAGGCACATCAGGTCAATTAGCCGTTGTCAATCATCTTTCACACTCCGGCTTGTGCACTTGCGGCCAGCTCAGATCACAGCTGTCTCTCTTTTCTCTATTTCTCAAACCCCTTTGACCAATGAACAGAAGCTTTAAATATCCTCTTTTATACTTCACTGTACTCCAAATACTGCATTCACACGTGTAAGTAAGTATACACAGCTGTGCCCAGGTCTGTCTGTCTGTCTGCAGACACTGTGTAACTGTCCCGTCTCTTCGCCTCGACTGCATGGCGTGCATGGTAGCGTATGCTTTACAGACGATTGTCTTTGTACCCTAAAACACATCCATGCCAGTTTGGACATGCAGATAACACACAAACAACAACTAACGGGCATCATGTTTGTCTTTTATGTGGTTTTTTTTGCCCTTTGTCTTGTATTTATTTATTTTTTGGTCTCCCTGTCCCCTCTTTTTGGCTTTCCGTGTTATATTTGTTTCTTTTTTTCCATCTGTTGGAACTCCTCTGGTACTCTCTGAACCTTCAGGCTCCTCTCTGGAGCGCTCCAGTCCACTACCCGAAGGGCGATCCCGCTCAGTCCGCTCCAGCCGACCGTTTGGGAGCAGTTCGGTCACAGTGGTGAAAATGACGCCGCTGTCCTTTCTCCCTGGGACACGCATCATCAAATACCTCGGGATCATTAATATGTTTTTCATCCGAGAGACGACATCATTGCGAGAGGTGAGACCACGAGGTCACAAACCCATGTTCCGGCATCAGAGTTATGGCGTGCACATCTGTTCATGTGATGTTATCCATCTTCTCCAGGAAGGGGGAGTCAGCGGCTTTCTCCATTCCTTCATTGCAGAGGTGTTTGCAATGGTCCGAGCTCATGTAGCTGCCCTCGGGGGTAACACAGTAGTATCCTACAGCATGAAGGAGTGTGTGTTCATGGAGAATCCAAATAAGAACCAGGTACACACAAAGCACCCTGTTAATGTCTACATGTAATGGCCTGATTTTAAATGTTTAGTATCCTCAGTTGTCACATTTACTGGTCTAACATTTTCTTCTTTCTTCTTGATTTTGCCCCTGTAGGCTCAGTGTCTTATTAATGTGAGCGGCGACGCAGTCTTCTGTGTCAGGGAAACGGACCCGGAGCACATCCCGTCACAGACTTGCACCAGCGGAACTGATGGGGCTACGTGACCCTGAAAACCCACTGTGTCTGCAGTGTGCATCGTCTGAGTGAACACACTCTTGTCAAGGCAAATACGAATCATTAATATCTGCTTTCACCTCTGTAAAGAAATCCAGTTACAGAAAAACTAAAAGCATCCTCACGTCCTGGAAACATGCATTTGTATTAATGTGGGGTGTTGGAGCAAGATATGTCCCTTTTTCACAATGGGAATTCGTCCAGGCCCAGATGTGACTCATTTGGAATTTTTTTGTTTTTTTTTCCAGGCAAATAAGCCAAAATCCCCCCTGCATCTAAAGTAGGGAGGGGTTGACTTTGGGTTACAGTATGCTGGCCGTCATGTGGTCTGGGAGCATATGTGAGGCTGGAGGCAGCTATGATTAAGATCTAATTGAGCTTTTTTGTTTGTTTGTTTTTTTTAATGGCCTTTCTCACAGCCTCAGATCATTTAATCCACAACAGATTCTCACATGGTGTGAGGTTATTTGTCATCTCTTCATTACAATATGGCTCCATCACATTCACCTCAGGCAAAGGCAAGTGTTACTTTTACCACTGCTGCTGTGCTACCTCACACAAGTTCAACTGAAAATTTGAACATTTGAAATTAAATTAATGGGTAAATTTTAGTATGTAAATTGTATTTTAAATAAGAAAGTTATTGTCACAAATATGAAACAACAAAGTGTCCTGAATGGGAAGCTGATTGAACTATTTAAGCATCTTTTAAAAAAAAAAAAAAGGATTAATTGGATTAAGATATATTTTAAGAGGCCAAGGAAATTTTGTTTTATAATAGTCATAAATTTTACAGTTTTATAGCTTTATATTTTTTCTGCTTATTCAGTGAGAGGCCAAATATGATGACAGTATGTCTTTAATTTTTGTGAATATTCGATTAAATGTTAAACTGTTGATTAATTTGCAGCTTAAAGATCAGTCTTGGGTGTTCTTGTTATGGCTAAATGGTTCTGTACTTTTTTATTATTTGAGTTTTTTGATTTCCTAACTAGCTCTGCTGATGTCTCAATATCAATATTTATGTCCGGCGCTGGAAGTTCTTCATGTGGAGGTGCCAGCTTAAACAACTGTGTAAATGTTCTCTGATATTAAAGATTGTAGTATTTTTGTAACACCGTGTCAGAGTTAATGGTACTATAATCTATGATCAGAATTTTATAAGTTTCCTTTTGTGTTTAAAACTTGAATGTACATAAAGCTTGTTGCTTTCTGATTCGCAGCATGCAGACTCACCTTTTCTTGCCACAAATCTGCATGCTGGCCTGTCATGTCTTGCACAATAAACTCCTCGTGTCTGTAAGGATTTTTTTTTTTTTTTTTAAAAACACCTTCTCACTTTATATCTTCACTTCTTTATAGCTCTCCTATGATAGAAGTTCACACCTACAGTATGAGTGCATACATGTGTGTTTGAGTGTGTGACAAAATAGAATATGTACTGTGCATCCAAACATTCATTAGCATATATAAATTCACCACAAACACACCCAGACCTTTCTAAGAATCATGACTAAACAGCTATTGTCTATTGACAAACCAAACACATGGATGGAAATAGTTTAAGAAACCATTTAAAACCAATGGTTAATCCGTAATATGATTTTATAATTTCTTAGTTATGTGGTTATGCCATTATTTTTTTTAATCAGAAGATAGAAAGCGTATTTAAAGCTAGTTTTAACTGACAAACTGTTTACAACCGAGCGTGAAATCATTTATAATGACTGTTAATTCCCGCGTTCCCTGAACGCCACATGCCTTATCAAGGTGCCGCAGCGCCGCCTGGTGGTAGTTTTGGCGAACTTTCCCCTCAAACGTTCACCGCTACGTGTCTCCGGCTGCGTTCAGTCCCGCTTCCCCTTCCGTTTGGCTCAGAGTTTGGACGCGGAGGGTCCTGCCTCGGGAACAGGGAACACCAGGGCGGTAGCAGCCCAGCGGCGTCCTTCCAAACGTCGGACATGGGGGAGATCATCCTGCCCCGACGCATGTTCCTCTGGTGCATGTCGGTCATTTATCTGTCTGCGTTTGTGTCTCTCTACGTGCAGATACCAGGTGAGCACCCTGCTAGCATGTTAGCCGCAAACTGTTGGTGTACAGTGGTTTAAAACAAACAAAAAAAGAACAAACCTCGTCTGGAAATGATCCTCTTTTTCGCTAACTTCCCCAACTAAAATCTCTAGGATAGAACGGGATCAGGAATAAAGCAATATGTTCTAGTCAGGCACAGACCTACAGAAGCTGTGTTTTGTGGTGTACCTGATTTGTTTTAAGTGTCAGTGGAATTCCTGAAGACGTCACCCACGCCCATGTTTTAATGGAAGTTTTTTCACTTCAAATGTAGGTACCAGTGATGCCACCACTAGGTGTCGCTAAAGCTTAGATTTGGAAGCTCTTCACTTTTCAGCAGCTGAAAACTGAGAAGTGCACGCTGCCTATGGACGTTGTTTCCATTTCCATGTAGGTCTCTATGGTAACGAGGGGCTGCTGCCTGCCCGATGGCAGCTGCGTTACAGCGGTAAGCCTCTGGGGGAACAGCTGCTCGCCTCCCCCACCCTGCTGTGGCTGGGACCCCGGTTGGGTTTGGACACTCACACGGCCATGGAGCTGCTGTGCCTAGCGGGGGCAGCGCTGAGCCTCGCCGCCACCCTGCTGGAGGGCTTCAGAGACAGCCTGGTGTTCTTTTGCCTCTGGGTCTTCTACTTGTCCCTCTACCAGGTGAGCCATCCCTTGTCTGTCTCCGATGACTGTCTTGGTTTCCCTTTGCTGACCGGCTGATTTGTCATTTCAGGTGGGACAGGTCTTCCTCTACTTCCAGTGGTGAGTGTTTGGAAGTGGACTGCTGCTCCCTCTCCCCCAACGCTCCCCTAAACATGTCATTTCCTGTTGTTTGATTTGACTTCTTCTCTCTCAGGGACAACCTTCTTCTGGAGACGGGCTTCCTCTGTATCCTCATAGCTCCCCTGACATTAATCAGAGGTTCACGAGGGGTCCGAGACCACGACCGTGTCACCTTCTGGTTGATCCGCTGGCTGCTGTTCAGGCTGATGTTCGCCTCGGGCGTGGTCAAGCTCACGTCGCGCTGCCCCACGTGGTGGGGGCTCACAGGTGCGCATCTCTGCTTTTCTTTTCTCGGCAAATCGGGACTTGTCTCTTCATTCCTTCCCTCGTGGCGACTGTTTCCGACAGCGTTGACGTACCACTACGAGACTCAGTGCATCCCTACGCCGCTGGCCTGGTTCGCCCACCAGTTGCCAGTGTGGTGGCAGAAGCTGAGCGTGGTCGGGACCTTTATGATCGAGATCCCCGTCCCCCTGCTGTTCTTCAGCCCAGTCCGCCGACTCCGACTTGGGTCTTTTTACCTGCAGGTGGTTGAAAATTCAGGACTTTCGCCTAAAAATTATTATTTGACAGCAGACAGTGGCGCTTAAAACGTGCCGACTCTGCTTATTTATTTTATTTAATGTGCCTGCGTCAATTATCTCTGTATTTTGGATTTGTTTCGCAGGTTTTGCTTCAGGTTCTGATCATTTTGTCAGGAAACTACAATTTCTTCAACCTCCTGACTTTGACGCTCTGTCTGTCACTTCTGGACGACCAACACGTTCACTTCTGGTTACGCAAGAGGTCCATCGGCAGCGACGGCGGTATGAACGCCAACACAAACCTGGCTTTTGCCTGTGTAACCTCACACTTTTATCCCTTCTCTCTTCAGGCTCGGCCTCTGGGTCGTGGCTCTGTTACCTGCTGGAGTTGGTGGTCTGGTCTCTCCTGATTGCAGGAACTATTTTGTGCTTCGACATGCACCTGGATACGACTAAAATGACCATCACCTCCAGGACGGGTGCGCGCTTGTGCCACTATAAAGATTAAAACTTGTATAAAGCTAACGTTACGCTTCAAGTTGATGGTCCCAGTTTGTCTCTGGTGTCCTGTCCAGCATTCACCTACCACCAGTTCAACCAGTTTATGAAGACCGTCACCATTCCCTCTGTCTGGATCGGGGTCCTCTCTCTCACCTGGGAGTTGGTCTCCTCCATGTTCAGGTTGGACTCTTCTCTGTGTGTTGATGGTCCGCTGGAGGGAAAGGAGTAACGCATGTTCTGTGTTCTCGCAGGTGTGCCTGCATCTCGGGGTTCCTGAAGAGGTTCTGCGGGACCGTCCAGTGGACCGTGTTTGCAGCTGCCACAGCTGCCATGTTCACCGTCAGTCTGGTGGGTCATAGTCGTGCTGCGATCAACGAATCATTTCGTGGTTATAAATTTGTTCTTTTCCCCACCAGGTGCCCTTCACCTATATGGATTATGACTCTAATGCCAGATTATGGCCGGCGGTGCGTCAGGCTCACGAAGTGGTGGATCGCTACCAGCTGGTCAACTCATACGGCCTGTTCAGAAGGATGACTGGCGTGGGCGGGCGGCCTGAGGTCGTCATCGAGGGGAGCCACGATGGCGTCACATGGACGGTGAGCGTGGCTGCTCAGGTCAGGCTTTAGTTCCAAGGTTCCCTGGGTCACCGGTCTCCTCGATTTGTTGCAGGAGATTGAGTTTATGTACAAGCCGGGCAACCTAAGCGCACCTCCTCCCGTGCTCACTCCTCACCAACCCAGGCTGGACTGGCAGATGTGGTTTGCCGCCCTCGGGAGTCACACGCAAGCGCCGTGGTTCACCAGTCTCATGTACAGACTGCTGCAGGGAAAACAAGACGGTAGGCCAATTCAGAGCCAAACACTTTAGTGATGGTGGCTGTTTCAGCTTTTCATCAGGGGGTTTTGGGTTTATGCCTAGATTTATGGCATATGTGAGCCTGATTGAGGTGAAAGGTTCTAGCTCTCACTTAAAAATCCTTTGGCCGGGCCTCTGTCCACCCTGTACGACTATTGTATTCAATTCATTGATGATTTTTATTTATTTTTTTGCATTTTGCACGCTACAGGACTCCCTGTGTGTTTGGATGGATACCAGGTTTCTGTCACCTCATCACTTAAGTGACTAGAAGTCTGTGTAAAGGATGGGTTTAATATAGTGGTCAAATTCATTATCGTTATCTTCTTGGCTTTCACTGATCCACATCGGTGCCCCCTAGTGGTCATGTTTAGCAAGAGCACCCTGCAGAAACCAACCATTGTTCTGAATTTACAGTCAATATTATAACAATCAAATAATTAATGTGATGCGCTTTGATTTTGGTCAGTTATACATTAATTATATTCAGTTGTTTTTTCCACTTGTTACAAGTGATTGAACAGGAAATGTGTTCATTCCAGCAACCCTGAATCTCTTGCTTGATGTTTTTCAGTGATAGAGCTGATCCAGACAGATGTGTCCCGGTATCCATTTCATCAGCAGCCCCCTGCCTACCTTCGAGCCCACCGCTACAGATACTGGTTTACAGAACCCAAGGCTGATGGGTCAGTGTCCCAGCTCTGTTTAGTCTGAGGCTTTGGAAGTAAAACATCCTTCCTGTAATCTGCTCTTTGTTGGCAGTTCTTACCCACAGAGGTGGTGGAGGAGGGTGTACGAAGCAGAGTTCTACCCTTCAGTACACTTGGGCAACAGCTTCTTAGAGGGCATGCTCAATCAGTACGGACTGAAGGTGTGGTTCCATTTTTGCTGTTGTCTTTTTATCCAAAAGTTGTAAATCTAAATTCATCCAAAAGTCTATTGCAGGCCACATTCCTTAAAATGTACCTTGTTTGTAGGACAAATCGCCTCTACGGCGCATGTCCAACACATCTGTCGCTCGGACTGTCCGGTGGGTGCGGTCCCAGGTCAGAGGTGTTCCCACCCACACGCTAATCTGGACCATCATCGCCTGCAGCGCCACCATCTGTCTGCTGCAGCTGTTACAGGGCCAAAAAGTGGGCTCGCCTGCCAACCATCACCCTGAGAAGAAGCCTGACGGCTGCTCCGATTCCTACCAGAGGTCTGAGCAGCAGGCAGCTGAGGAGGAGGAGGAGGAGGAGGAGGAGGAGAAAGATGGAGATGAGAGTGAAAATGAGGAGCTGGAGGATGACGAAGATGATGGTGGAGGAGTAGGAGAGAGAGACACGCTTGAAGATGAGGAGGAAGAGGAGGAGGAGGATGAAAAGTAGTTGTAGGAGAATCCAGACTGTTCTCACCTGCTGCCTTCATGCAACATTACCAAAAATAACTGCTGTGTGTGTACACGTGTGCGTGCACGCGCCTGTACATACGTATATGTGTGAAAAGGCTTTTGTTTTCCTCTTTTTTACTGTCCTATCCCGTCTTTCTTTGCACTCCTTCCACTCACTCTTGTTTGGGACGACTTGTTGCATTTATACTAATTCTCACTTGCTTGGTGCACAGAATAAATGGAAGGTGACACCAATCACTGACGTATTTTAGATTTTTAGTAACGGGAAACGTCTCTTCTTTAGTCAAACATTCACATCAGCCATACAAGTGTCAGCCTAGATAGATAATATAGAAATAAACAGACAGAAATGTGTGGGTTGTTTTGGGGTTGTTTTTTTTTTGCAACATCAAAATAAAATTGGGGAAAATGCATTTGTGTTTTTCACTGTGGGTGCACAGATTTTCTTCAACATGTTGAAGGAACTCTACAAATGAGCCGGCTTGAGTTGTGGATCATCTGAATCATCTGGATTTCACCACTTCAGTACTCCCGGACAATACTTGTCGATCAGAGACTGGTAGTACGGCTTTAGCTCCTCGACGTCAGGCACCTCCGTGGTCTTGGTGTACAGGTCAAACTTGCTGTGCGGAGAAAAGAAAAGAGGCCAACGTCAGGTGACTGGAAGTCAGGCACGCGCGCTACGAATGACGAGGTGCTCACTTGAACTCCTGGACCCAGGGCAGCATGTTCAGATCTTTGTGGTTGCACAGATGCGTGTAGTCTCCGTGGGAGTGCCAGGGGTAGAAGGAATGGAAGCGAATCATGTACAAACCCTGAGGAGCAGCAGATCGAGAGACGTGGCTGCATTTCTGCGTCCGTTAAGCTTCTGTCTCATTTACCTCTTCTGGGATGGAGCAGTTGTTGAACCTCATCACCTGGTAGAGATACTCTGCCGACAACAGCGCAGAGGTCAGGTAGGGCAGAAGGTCAGACAGGGAATCAGACTGGATGTAAACATTTCTTTGCTGTGTCATTCATGGCTAAAATGTTAGAAGTGATTGTGTCATAGGAGCCTATTCGCAAACGTGATTCTGTGATGAATTTAAATTTCAAAAAAGGAAGCAGAATTATCACAAAGAAAATAAAAATAAGAGCTAACTGTACCGTCATGGCCCCAGGACATGTACACTTTCTCCAGCCCACAGTTGGGCGCATACATCCCGCATTCAGTGCTTAAAAAGCAATAAAAGAGACTTGTTTTAAATGGACAAGTGTGGTGGCAGTATTTTATGGGCAGATTATGATATATTTATACCCACATCATGATTAAAAGCTGTATTTGAGGTGTGAAGTGTGAAACAAAGATACAGACTTGTAGCTGGGATTCTTGTCATCAGGGTTGTCCTGGAAGCTGTCGTTTCTGTACACGATGGAGTTCTGAAACTTGCAGCCCACAGGGAAGGTGTCACCCACTACGGCCCACTGCAGAACACACACACACACACACACACACACACACACACACACACACACACACACACACACACACACACATACTGGTTTGGAATGTTTATACATGTCAGAGATCAGTGAAAATAAAAGTGCAGAGTTCTGTATTAGTCAACAGAAGATTTCCGGGACACGAAGCTGTGACCTGCGGCGCCCTGATTGGTTCCATCCTACCTGTGGCTCATTCCAAATGGCCATTATTTTCCCAACATCGTGAATGAGGCCCACCAACTGGAACCAGTCTGTGGAGGGAACACATATCATTTTGTTATGAAACCGGTGCATCTGAGCACGCAGTTCAGCCTCTCTCCATGGTTACCTTTGTCCGGGTGTGCTTGGCGGATGCCCTCGGCCGTCTGGAAGGCGTGGAAGGAGTTGGGGAAGTCCACGTCGGGATCGGACTCGTCCACCAGCTGGTCTAAAGCCATGATGGTGTCCATCATCCTCATCTGCGCGTGCGTGCAGCCATTCCACTCAGCGTGCTGCAGGAAAAGGAGGAGAGGTGGGTTTAATAAATAAATAATTGTTTTTGCAGAAATAAGAGGATCATGTGTCAAAAATAGATATGTTTAATAAAGAAGCATTCATCAAGCACAAAAGGTTGTGAGAATGTTCTCAGAGCAGGAGTTGGGGTCTTTATTTGCTCACCTTTTGTTTGACAAAGTCCACCGTCTGCTTGGTGTGCATCACCTTGTAGGTTTTGAAGACACGATCAATCAGAGCTCCACTCTGAAACACACAGGACAGAAAATGCATCTTCTTCTAATCTTGTAAGGACCATGGTCCTCTGACATGACGTCTTATCACCCATATGGCATGTGTTCTTATTTTTTCCTCTTGCGGTGGAGCAGTTGTATCTAAACCCTCCCCAAAAGTCAGTACAGTCTTTGAGTTTCTGAAACTTCAAAGTTCCTTTGGGTCACAAATGAAGCAGCAGATGATGAAAAAACATCCGGCCTCACCTCAAAATTTCTGTACTTCTCCTTCTTCGGATTGGGTGGATACTCCAACGAGGGGTCTGGTCCCTGTGATTCATATCAACCGTGGTGTATGTTTTCAAATTTAAAAAGACATTCTTTTAAAGAAAGCTGTATGTGTGTGTCTGCCCGTGTGTGTGTGAAAGCCAAACTCACCAGGATCTTCATGGCTGATGGATGGTGTCTGTGATGTGTCTCTGACGGAGCATCTGTGTATATATTTCCTGCTGGTTCTTTTTTTTTTTAAGCATTAATAGAACCCCCCCCCCCCCCCCCCCCCCTGTCCAATCATACTTTAACCCAAGTTCACACAGTGGGGCACCCTGTGTTGAACCCTGTGTGTGTTTTTCTGTTTCAATGATTACCTGGTTAGCTGTTTGTACAGTGACGCTGCAGCTTTTGATCCCGAGATTTTTAACCAACAATTATGTAATGAGCTTTAATAAACCTGCCCCGCTCCCCGCCACTGACGCCGGCGCAGGAAAAGGGGCCCCGGGAAGATTTTCCAGCATCAAAAACTGCCGGTTTATTGTGTCAGAAGAATAAAATGTAGAGCAGCTTCTGATCGATCAGGGCAAAGGTTTTTTTAGTGCGAACAAAGATAAAATGTCCCCAGTCACCTGTCGTCCTTGACACGCTGCTTATTATTTACTGAACCTCAATCGTTACATTAGTTATCATTTCCCGTTTGCCACTTTTACAACCCCCCCCCCCCCCCCCCCCCCACCCCCCACACACACACACACACACACAAACACACGCACACACAGACACACAAATCCTTGTTCTTCTATCTTTGGCTGAGGTTGCTATTGTGTGGACCCTGATACCTCAATACATAGCTTGCACCCACCCACTCACACACACACACACACACACACACATACACAGGACTGAAGAATCACCTGTGAGAACTTTACTGTAAGTAGAGCTCTGGACTGATAGTGAGACTGATAGTGCACAGACTCGCACGCGTGCACACGTAAGAACAACTTCAGCATTTTGCATTTAACCATCTGGAGTCCAGAGAAATTAAAGACGAATACAAGGTTTGTAGCGAATGCAAGGCTATGTTATTCTTTATTAGTTGTACTGTGCTGTTATGTTTTGTTATTTTTGATTAATCCATTCAAAAAGAATTGTTCATTTAATAAAAGATAAATACAAGATGTTACATCACAGGCGGTGACGTCTGATCGGTTGCATGAGCTCTGCCAGCCTGATAACCAACACAGGAAAACAGATTCTTACTGCCAGGAGGTAAAATGAGGGAATGAAGGCGAAAATAAGAGAAAGCTGTAACGTCTCGGTGAAGCCGACCTGCCCCAGAAGCATGTGAGCGCTGTGTGATGGAGTTTCATATTTCACTGCAGTTAAATTCCCCACGGTTCCCCTCGAAAGACAGAGACAAATATGTTTCCATATTTTATTTCATTTATTGTCTATTGAAAATCTGATTCCCTTGAAATGGGTTCCATGTGTTAAAATTTACAACTTTAGTCACGTTAACAGAATAAATCATTTCCAGTTTTTAAAAGACATCACAATAATATACTGAAACAGCATTACAATCAATGGTTCAAAACAGGAAATAATGTAAAGTTCTAGTACAGTTCCTGTGTTTCTGGTAAGGACAGTAAAAAATGCAGACTGGAGCTGTTAAAGTGATGAAGACCGTCCCTCCACCAGGTCTGTATTAGATCTTTCTAGTCTACAGAGGATCAGAATAGTGCAGCATTAGCTAATGATAGCCACTAAACCTTGAGCATTACCACTGACTCAGTGTTCTTATGAAGCAAAAATGGACGACATGCCGCCACCGTTCTCCTACGTCTATGCCTGCCACTTCCTATGAAAATGAGACCAAACCATCTCGCCATCTCGTGCTGGGGATGCTGGAGGTCTGCAGACGACGAGCCGAGCCATGCTCTCCACCTCTCCTAACTCTTCGTCTTCATCTGGGGTTTTAAAGACTAATTAAAACAAACACCATCATAAAAATAAATATCCATATATAGTAATAATATTATCTGAACATCCATCGCTTTACCAAGGGATAAGAAACATCTAAAGTTTTTTTTATTATTATTTTGAGATATCCTTCCTTTACTGCGGCCTACCACCAGAGGTTTGAAGTTTAGTGGTGGGTGTTCTCCTGTCGTCCATCTTTCTGCACCCTATGCTATCAAGCATCTCTGTTTTATCCCCAGGAAAGGTGTGTTGCCGTGTTTAGCCATAGCTGTGAGGACTGTGCGGATTCATGGGGGAGGAGTCCTCCTTCCCGCTCTGTCCAATCAGCTGGTATAGACGGTGACTGAGGTTCTGGACCTGACAGGTGCCCAGGACACAGGCCACCCTCATCAACTGCCCATGGCTCCTACCGCCACCGCCACCGTTGTTGGCATGGCGACGACCCCTTGACCTACCCCTCCAGGCCGGCGTGTCCCGTAACACGCGGTCAGTCTGGCCAAGCGGCGGGTCAGAGGATCCCAACAGGGGTTTACCGCGTAGCCAGGCCATCCAGATGACATGGCCGTCTCCCTGGGCGACGTGGTGGTAGGTAACCTCAGGGGGGTCAGACGCAGCAGGTCCGATCACGATAAAGGAGGACTTTGGGATTTTCAAGGTCCTGAGCAAACTGAACCTGTAACACAGAGAAACAGAGAAGTTCAAATACAACGATGAGCCGTACGTGTCGGAATTTATCACCTTGCTCAGCTGTCGGTCAGGCAGGAATTCAACTTGCAACGACTGTTAATATGTATTTCAAAGGTTCTGGATTTCTTGAGTCGGATTGGATGTCTTGAGGCAGCTGGAAAGACCACATCTGTGGAACATCGTGCATGCACCAACATCTCTTTAACAGTAGGGGGTGCTAGTCTGGGTATGTTGTTGGTGGATGGAGGGAAAGAGGCAGTTGAGATCATGTTGCTCCTGTTTCTGACACACTTCCTCTCAGCATTGACGACTTTGCAACCCACTGCTGAAGTAATTCAAGATCCTTTAAACCTTTATAAAATCCTTCATCTCCGTCCGCAAGAACCAAAACACCAGACAAGCATTTAATGGCCCCCTCAGTTAAAGAGTGACAACCTCTGCTTTTCTTCCCTAAACCTCTTATAATAAATCATTTAATATTCATCCCCGGCAGCGTAAACGTTTGCTCTGCTTCCTGTACCGATCCGATCCAGAGCAAAGTGGTTTTTAACTGGCGGTGTTCAAAAACACCTGACACTGTCAGGTCTGAGCCCCACAACATTTCCAGTTAATCAGCGACAGCGTGTGAGCTGACGCGCTGTAAACAGGGCCGAGACCAGCACAACAAGGCCCTGAAAGTGGCACAGAACAATGCAGACGGCAGGAAAAAGCTGCCACAGCTGCTCTTGAGCGTCTGAGGACGTTCCTTTCTCACCTCCAGCCGTCAAGCCTTTTGCTGTTTTCCCTGCCTCATTCACGCTTCCCGAGAGTTTCAAGAGTTCAGCTACTGCAAAGAGAAAGGCCCCGGGTCCACGTGACCCCTCACATATTATGCAACGCTCGGCACCAATAGTGTAAAGCAGTGACAAACGTGTTCCTGTTCCGAAACGGTGGAATTATTTTGTTTTTCTGAATCAGAGAGTGATCGAACACACTATAAAACCTCCTCTGCTGTGCTGAATGAGCCGTTTCCTGTGTCCGACCACAATATTCTACTTTCACGAGGTTAATAACAAATAATATTTGTTTGTTGTGGAAAACTGGGACAGAATATTTAATAATCCTTATCCTGGGAGTAATCCTGACTGGTATTCTGATCACTCCTCTGGGTGCCAAGCAACAAATTAGATTTAAATCTGCAAAAAACATACTGAATACACCCCTCGCAGTTGTAATTTCCGGTTGTGTTTTTCTCTGATACATTAAAATATGATACGAGGGGTGAAATTCAATTTGCTTAATTAGTGTATATAATACAATTATTACAATAATTCCTGTTTTTGGTTATTTAGATGTAAAATATTGACTAACATATTGATGCCAGCTCCTCTCCATGAGCAGGTAAACAGACTTTTAAATGCCAACTTCGCTGTACTTTAACATTTTGCTATAACCTGCCCCTTTTATAATGTAGCAACTACATTTAAATTTAAGTTTATCTGCACAATTTAGCGCATGTCAGAAGAAGTCATAGCGCATTTCATTTTGTTCCCTAACAGCTTCCATGTAGGCTCTCTGTCACTGTTGAGAAGGGATGTAATGGAGGAATTTCTAATAAATTATAATTCTTACACGCACATCTCATGCTGGACCTTTTAAACACAATGATGAATAAAGGCACAGGCAGTCAAAAGAGAGAAAAAAGGGGAAAAATGGGAAAATTCTTTGTCCGTTGCAATAGAACCACGTCACATTGGTGTGGAAATGCTGCTCTCTAGAGGACAAATCAGAATGCTTCGTTGCTTGTCAGCGTTTAAAGTGGCTGGAACCAGACGTGACCTTTTTATGGACAGAAAACTGGATTTGGTGTGTAACATAGTCGTTGAGTAACAAGTAGCTAAAGCTACCTAAGTCATTCACCACCAAAAAGGCAGCATTATTAACCGATCCAGCTCACAAATAAACACTTGTTTATACTTCTGTACATTTTCATCCTGCCAGCTGGCGAACAGCCTGAAGAAAAATCTGCTTATTCTTTGGACCGGGCTCCTTCTAGACCTGTTGGAGGAGCTTGGAACAAAGAATCATGTGTGAACACAATTATAAGAAGTGGTGACATCAAAGATGCCATTGTTGCTAAAGGAAGAGACGCTTATCAGCTTTTTGAAAAAAGATGCTGAACGTCTTTGTGTGTGACTGTGTGTTCTTGTTAGGACCAGAACATACATGTCCTTAGTCAAGTCGAGACATTTTGGCTGGTCCTCGCGGCCTTGTAGGGTCGTTTGAGGGTGAAGAGTTGGCTTCAAGGTCAAGAGTGGACTTGGGTTTAGTGTGTATGGGTGTTTATGAGGGGGGAGAGAGAGAGCGAGAGAGCACAAGAGTGTGTAAAGTAGCTTCTCCAACATTCCAGCCAAGTGAGAGCTCAGTATGGGGCTGTTAGAAGAGCGCAGCACGGCCATCTTTCTCTATCAGAACTAAACGTTTCCTCCCTCTCTCTGGATGTTCTATGTAGACATCTGAACCAGACAGTGTGCACCTTTAGTGACGCTGAACATGTTGTGACTGAACACATTTGAGCCCGTCTGAAGCGGTGGGACCCTCCAGCATGTTTTGGTTCTGGGGATCCCAGTGGCTTCGATGTGAAAAGCCTCAGAACCGGAGCCCAATTTTTAAAAAGGCATCAGGCGTTGCGCGAATGTTCATGGCGTTGTGCAAACTGTATTTACATTTACATGCGAGATTAAAGCGTTAGAAGCACAATGAATCCTTGTTCCGACCTCAAAGAATGTTCCCAGATGAGCGAAGCTAGAAGCCCAGTGCTGTTGCAGCTCTGAACCGAGCAGATCCGCATGTGACACCTCAGCTAATCTCCGTCCGTCTGTCACAAGATGCTCTCATTTCTGCAGCAAACTTTTTCTTTCACATTTAGTCATGCTGCTGCCTTGTTATGAAATAATAAAATGGTGGTCCATCCAGGACCTGAGCCAGAACTCTCAAGACCTCAGCCTGGGCTGAAGGTCCACCTTCCAACAACACAAGGACTCAAGGACCGGGAAAGGTTTAAGGAGGACTCAATGGTTCCAGAGTCCAACATCTGCAGGTGGACCTGGAAGTGTCCACCTCCAGTCGATCTGGTAGGTATTCTTTGCCACTAAATTAACAACAAAAAAAGATCCCTCAACAAACTCCAGTTCCATTTTCATTTGTCATCCTGGGGGTCAGATAAGAGGAAATTTGATGTGTTTTGTAGAACAAAGCTTCCGCAAATCAAAATATGAAGTTAATAAGAAATAAATAAGAAGAATAATTTACAGCCCCTGCAGGTGGGATGTTGTCCTGAACCCTCGTCCCAGATCCCTCTAAATCACCTTCACCTCTCTCGCCCCTCCTGCTGCTAAGAGGAATAACCTCCTTCTGCCACTGGACCTTTTCCCACATTAATAACTGTCGATACTCAGACCCCTCACAACACGCACCCACCGATGAGCAGCTGGAGCCTGATTACGTGACTTAAATGCATTTACCGAATATCCCATAACATTAACCCAGATAGCCCCAAGACTTGGCTCCTTGAATCACAATCTGAGCAGCGTAAAGTGCTGTTAGCGTTACCTGTGTGGTAGACCGAGGTTCTGTTGGCTCAAAGCCCGGGCCTGGACCTCCAGGGGCAGGAGGCTGAGCAGCAGCCACACCGGCAGCAGCACGCGCATGGCGGAGAGGTTAAAAGGCTCCGCACAGGGGTGCAGATCACACCAAAAAATCAAGTTCTTTTATTGAGTAAAATCCACTGTTTTGGACTGAAAACTTGTTTAGAAAGACGTCATCCGTCCTGCTTTGACCGGTGACCTTGACCTCATCGTCAGCCGCATCCTCTCCTCGTCCGTGTCCCCAGAAAGTCTTCGCAGGAGGAAAGGTGCCACCTGAGAAACGCAGCGAAGTTCACCCAGAGAGAAACTCGAGCCTCCAGCTCTGATTTATAAAGGCTTACTGAGAGGGGAGGTGGGAGGATGGGGGAGGAGGGGGGAGGAAGACTGATTGTCTGAAGCCTCCAATGAATCCAATTCAATTTCTATGTCCAATCGTCACAGTTGGAGCCAGAGATTATGGAAATTCTGGATTTTTCTGCGGTGAAGTCATGTCATTTCCAATCATTAAAAAGTGTCAAACTGGGACTAATGCGACTTCTGCTGCTAGAAATGTTAGATTTTAAATCTGATCGTTACAAAATCAAACTGAAATCGAAACAATAAATAAAGGACGCAGGTCTGTTTTGAATACCTAACAGCAAAAAGTGTTTAATCTGGACCTTTTTATGAGTTAATAAATGCTGAATATCTCAGGGTTTCCTTCTTGTTCTTGTCCCAACAGCTTCGACTGAGCGTCATGTGACATTTGAAAATATGATTATAAAATCTGACCTTTATCTGATCAACCCAGCACAAGGTTTGTCCCAGTGTAAACTACAACGTAAGACGCCGCTTCCAGGGACTCCTGTAAATCGTGCGGATTCATGAAATCTGATCGTACTGTCTGTTCTCTGCAACGCTTAATCAGCCTGCTGCAGTTGGCTGCAGCAGCAGCAGCAGATACATTCTCACGTGTTACCAACCTGCTGCTGCAATGACGCGTGATAAATACTGGGATGAATAGTTTCAGTTTTGGAGGTTTTGAAGGTGGAAACATCAGTGTTTTTTTGTTGTTTTTTTAAATCTAGAGGATGATCTGATATCAGCATGAGTAAAGTGGATTCAGGTCAGGAGAGGCCAGAGAGATAAGCATGTTCTCTTTTCTGTGTGTGACTGCTGTTATTCTGTCCTGAAGCTCTGAACCTGATTTAAGGAATGTTTTGTACAGCCGTACCTTAATTAAAGTGCTGAGTTTTATGTGTCCGTGACTCAGCAGTCTGCAGTATTAACTCCTAAGCTCAGGTTCTAACACCCTGAGATCCACTTCAGGTCCACAAGAACGCATCTCCTGTCTGTCTTTACAACAATCTTGTGTGTGTCTCAGTCTGAGCTCTGAGACTCCCCATTGAAGGCTTTAGTTTCATGTGTCTTGCACTACACCTCAGGCCAAAATCACAGGGACCATCTGATGCCCCAATCTGTACATTTTTAAAGTTTTGAGGATAGGAATTAAATTAAGTCAATGTTTTCAGATGTTAAAGCTGAGAAATGTGCTGTCTCTGTGCAGAGGGAAGTGCCTTTAAAAAGGTGACAGAGGGCTTACAGAGCTGGAGCTATTCTGCAGCTGAAAAAATCCCCCCATGCTGTGTTTTTAACAGCCCTAAAATAAAAAATCACAGCGTGGGGAGCTAAAAATTGCCCTCACTCTGATAAAAGATGATCGAGATTACCCTCAAACAAAACCTTAATGTATTAATCTTTTAATTTCATTTTATTAATATCTCAATCATTAATTTTAATAATTATTACATTTAAATTCTATTCATGGAAATAGACACAAAGAGTAGTGCTAATAGAGCCAAATAATAGTGCGAAATACAAATTAAAATCCCAATATTGGATTGTATACTGCCTTCCTGTGGTGAAATGTGGTATTACAGGCAATGCATATTCTATTAAAAAATCTTTACTGCTCAACATAAAATAACCTCTGAGATTTCAATTTGAGGACAGAAGAAGGAATTCTGTTTTATTCACAATAACCTTCCTTTTTTGTCTGCGCTGCATGGGCCTCGAACCGAGAACCCTCCCCTTCTCAGGCCAGTTCCCACCAAACTGAGCCTTGAAAAACGGATCTTTATTAAATCGTTTCAGAGTAGCAACAAAATGGTTTTGCCATGTGCTACTATGTGAATATTTTGTTCGACTACAAGAACAATGAAGCCAGTTTTGCCAAAACCCAGAAAGACAGTCTCGTTAAAAAACAAACAAACGTTTTTTCTAGTTCATATTAAATTGCGTGATCTAATCTGATAACACATTAAAACACAGTCTCACGTACTGTAATGTGTTGGTATTGGTTAAAAAACCTTAAAAGTTGCAATTCCTGCCCGGAACAGCGGGTGATATTTGGGCAGTGTCTGTTTTATTACTTTGACATCAACAGGTTATTGAACCTGGTGTTGTGCGCCAGAGACGCCGACAGGTGGTGCTGTTGTGCCTGTCTTCAGACGCCTGCAGACGGTCCCTGCACTGACCTCAGGACCAAAACTTCTCAGACAACTGTGACACGCTCCCTGAATGTAACTGACGCGGGTTGAGTTGAAATTGCATCTTGTTTATTTTCATTTGGCTCCGCTGGACATAAATGAGAAAACATTCCTTCACACAGAAGCTGCACTGCTCCATCCACATGTGGAAGGATAATGGCACAATGAATTATCCCTAACTATGTCTGTGTCTGGAAAACGACACCTGTTCAGTCTGAGTAAAACATACTTTACCTTCATATTGACCTTATCAATATAAAATAGTGCACACGTATGTTAAAACACACCAACATGCGATATTAAGGAATCACACGATTGCAATAACAGGAGAACTGGCTGCACCAGATCAGGTCTGAAATTTCTGCTTGGTTAAGCATAATAGTCTCTTCATCCTCCCACATACTGTTCAGTAACAGTATTTATATTTCCCTACTTTAAAAACAATTCATACTGTGAAATTTAAATGCTGAAATATACAATATACAGTATATGTTTTTGTAATCACATATAATAATTAAATAAGCGATGGAAAATGTAGAAATGCGTGCATTATGTGATTGTGCTCTATTGTCCCAGGGCTGTGATGAGGTCCTGCAGAGGCTCAGTGTCCTCCAGCTCCAGCAGGGCGTGCTGCCTGCAGAAGAGGGTGAGGTGTGTGAAGAGCGTGTTGAGGTGGGGGTGCAGGCCCAGCACTAGCATCTCTTTGTAGTGAGACCAGTAAATGTGAGCCAGAGTTCGGAAAAACAGCAGAAACACCTTCTGCACGAGGAAGATGAAGCCTGTCGGAAACACCGAACCTGCAAGAGACGGTAGAGGTGACGGAGACAACCTGCACAACCGGGAGGTGCGGATGAGATGTTTCTTTACCTGCTTTCGTGGGAAACACGTCTTCATCAGTCAGCAGGTCCTGAACGTACGACATGGCATAGTCGAAGTAAAGAGGGGCCGAGCACTTCAGCTTCCTGCCGTGGTCGTCGGTCCAAAAATAAACCCTGACGACAACAAAACACTCATTCTTTGACAGAGACACGGGAGAAAAATGTCTTCAGGCTCAACAAGTAATGCAGATGCAGGAGAACTGAAGCCTTTTAAACCATCTGTCAGGGTCATTTCACTCATTTTTATTCCAAAGTAGGAGCTATTACCCATAATGCAATTACTCTGGGGTGTGGGTGTGTGTGTGTGAGGGTTAATTCAACACTGCTGCCAATATTACTTGCAGAGTCAGCCTCTGGGTTTCTGTAAACCCGTAGAGATAATCTTGATTGGAACACATCCTATATAAATAAAGCGGAATACATTGAATTTCATCACAAATCCACTTTTTCCCCCTTCGAATATAAAAGGATTTTGCCCAGTCTGCTGGGAACTGAGCTGAGAAACAGAGGGTTCTAGGTTCGAGCCCCAGTGTAGACAAAACATGGAAGGGGTTGTGGGAAGGTGCCAGAGCACTGTCCAGGTACCCTTGAGCAAGATACTGAAGCCACAAATGCTTATATATGACCCCGAAAGGGATTAAGAAGACAATACAGTGTTTCTGTAGCCGGTAGGTTCTTATCAACTATATATGACAGTGATATACAGTATGTTCATATATCAGCTGAGACCAAGTAAGTAAAAAGCATAATATAGAGTATTTAGCTGCTTACAGGATTGTTGGGATTCGTGACTCGATTACAGTAAACATTAAGAAAAGCATCAGCTTGAACAAGACTGAGCAGCTAAAATACTGACAGTGTGAAAAATGAGAAGACCTCGTGTTGATGTTTATTTCAACTCCGGGGAAGTTCCTGCTGCAGCAAACAGCGCGTAAGAGAAATCCAACTTTCCGGCGGGTTGAAATTGCTGAGTCGACTGTCAATGACCTTCGACCTCCCCGCAGCAGAGGACTTACGTGTTGCCTGGTCCACAGGCGGTCGGGCAGGTGCTGGGAGTGCAGAACTCTGAGAGCGCGCTGAAGAACAGGTTGATGTTCTTGAAAAAAGCAACCGCTGGAAAGAAAGAATCAAGCTAAGTCCACGATAAGAGTTTCCTGTTGTTTGACGGGCTGCACTCACTGTTGCTGGCGAGCCACTCCGCCCTGTCGACGCCCGGCGGCAACGCGGCGAGGGGGGTCACGTCCGTGTGTGTGATCCGCTGGCTCACGTACTGCTGCTGCAGGTACGGCCGCTCCTCCAGATTGTTATTAATCCCCCTTGGAAAGACAACGCGGGGTTAACGAGGCAAGGAGGGCGAGGAAGACAGGAAATATGGCGGCGTGAAACAATCAATTGGTCAGTGGATTAATTCCTATGGCTGCAGCTGGTAGATACACTCTTTACACTCTGTTAGCCATGATGGGGCTGTGCACACACCCACCCACACACACACATTCATACTGTAACTGCAGACCTGATTCTTCCAATAAACCAGCAGTTCATGTAATGAAGGTAGTCAATTCTGAGCCAGTGTAATTACTGCTAATGAGGCTGGCTTCTGCAGGTCACTTCCACAGTCTAATGGCGTGTGAGATAAACTGCGGCCTGCTTCCTCCACCAAACACCACGTGGTGTCTTAGGAACATGGACTAGAAAGGGGGAAAAAAAACAAGCAAATAGCAGCCTGATTTGGGTTTATGCAAACTGGTTAGCGAGGCGCCACGCTGCTGCAGGCCAGACTTCGAAGACTCGCAGCGCTCCAGTCCGTCTCTTTTAATAGCGCAAATGTTTTTTAAGATGGCACTTTGGACTGAATATTTTAAAGAGTAGTGGAATCGAGCAGCTGCCACGTTCGGTGTTCAGATGTCTGCACACACACAGCAGCTGAGGGTTTGCTCAGTGTGACCTTGCCGGCCGCGATAAGAGAAGCGCCAGTGGCTCTCCGGGGGGCGTCGCTCGCCCTCGTGTAAACGCGTGGGTGGGAGAATTTGGGTGGCAAAAACAAGCGATCTTTGTCCAAAGTAAGAGGTCAAACAGTGACGAGGGAACGCAAACAGGAGCTGCGCTGAAGATACGATGGTGGAAACCACGATGACACGATTCTTTTAGGAACTCATGTTAACATCCTGTTCTGCTCCAGCTCAGGGGCGTTTATTTAATTACTGCCTCTTGACTACCAGTTGTCTCTTTCTCCCTCTCGCTCACTCTCACTCTCAAAAGAAAAACACACACACACACACACACAAAAGCCTGAGTGATTTTGTATTTGTGTAAACATGATTTTCTGTGACTGAATCTGCTCTCTTCGCAGCCATTTGTTTACCTTTACACACAGACACACACACACATGCAGGCAAGCACACACAGTGTACAGTTAACATACTCTTCATCACATCTATTTATAACTGTTACAGGAATGAACCCAAACCTGTGCAACAGTAAAATTGTTTGAAAGTCAAGTAATAAACTTTGTCTAATCTTATTTCCAGTCCCAAAATGTATCATTTGAATACCTAGAAAATTGCTAAATTATAGCTGGTTTGTGGTATTAAAGTCTTCTACAGGTCATTTATGACGCATGTCCTTTCCTGGCTACTGTAGAAACGTGGAAGGGCAGCTTCTGCTCATCAATGTTTGCATAAAAGTCTTAGTGCTAATTATAAAACACCATTAGTGTGGATGGTAATTACACATCTGTGTATATATTTGACCTCTGAAAGTTGAACTTCAATAGACAAAAGTGAAAGTTAGATGTTCTTCATTTCACACCAACGCTCATATTTAGCTTTTCAAACCAGTTTAGGGTTGTTTTTCATGTTTTCACGTTCAGAATAGAACATAATAACGCAATGCAAAAGTGTAACAACGTCAAGTCTGGAACTTTTCCCCCTACTTCAGTGAACTTTATTACCTTCCACCCAGTTACACTTATGTTGAGGAATCCACCTTTTCTGATGCCATCACACAACTATGTAAAACACACACACACGCGCGCGCGCGCGCGCGCGCGCACGCACACCCACCCACCCACCCACACACACACACACAAAGAGTGATCTGCAGGACATTCCGTAGCTTCCTCACTCTGTTTCCTCTCGTGCACACCAACACTCGCAAGAGTAAAGTTGGAAACTCACAGTTTGTCGCTGTCAGGAGGTTGGACCGTCCTTCCGTCGCTCTTTGTGGCCGAGGGGTAACTGTGGCAGCCCCCCATGGCTGGGCAAACTCACACAAAACCACTAAAAGCTGACTTGATGGCTCCACGGTTCCATCCCCAAAGCACTAATTAACTAACTAATCATCCACGCAACAGGGTGTGGGAGTTGCCGCCCCGACGCAAACATCTCTCACGCACCAGTGCGCGCAGCTGACAAACACATGCGCCCTCCTTATCCTGCAAAACACCCCCGTAGTCCCCGGGATTCGGACTCGCGTCTGCCTCTTCTCCCGAGGCCCCAGAGATCCAGTGTCAGTGTGTTTATGTCTCCTTTGTCTGGACTCCCACACCCGGCAGGCTCCTCCTCCCTCGGCTGCGAGCGGACGGGCAGGTTTCTCCACAAACCCATTCAAGTACAGGACGCACAGCTCCGCCTTCTTCCCTTTTTCCACCACACGCACGCACGCACGCACGGCAGAGCAGAGGCAGATGTGGATGCAGAAAAAAGGGTTTTCTTTTTTTGGGGGGTGGAGGGTGTCCAGGGTCTCTCCTCCATCTCCACCTTCATTTCTCCCCCCTGATGTGAGCTCTTTTCCATCTGTGATCCGAGTGTGTCAGTGTTGACTCTGGGGGGTGGGGGTAGAGGTGGTGTGGGTGCAGCCACATGTGCAGGAGACAAACATACAGTCAAGAACAAGGAAGCAACCTAATCCACAAGCTGCGATCTGCCCTGAAGGTAAACAGTTCTAAAGGCCGAGCTCGGCCGTGCACGTGTGCTCCTGCAGGCTGGAAACAGGAGATGAACCTCTGTCACCCCCCCCAGCACAAGATCATGAAGCTTGAGAGTAATCTTAAAGTCTTTAGAGCTATTAAAAGATGTAAACCGTAATTTCCTGTTTATCTCCATGCTACTCCAGGGACATCACACACACACACACACACACACACACACCGATGTGTAACATCCAGCTTGATGAGGTACTGGTGATAATGGAGTGGAGTAAGAAACAACCCTCGATGCGTCCTGGCAACCTGGATGAGGTGTATTCCTGGTACATGAGGGCACCAAGACAGCGATTAGGAATAAATACTTCCAGAGAAGATGGATGTGAGTGAAGGTTTATCCTCGCCAGGTTTTCTTTTTTTACAATTATTAATGGCTACTGAACATACATCCAACTTTGATTTTCCATAGAGGACCAAACCTGGTGGTGCAGAACTCAAAACCACTTGATTTAGGAGAGCGGTTTTACTCTGAGGTTCTAATTTTTAAAAATACGTTCCAAATTTAACTTTCAGCGATGATGTATATCATGTTTAATGTTTTGTTGTACATCAAACCTGCAGTATATTAATGTGCTGGCTGATTCTATGGACGTGCACGTTGAGATTTGAAGCACAAATCTCAGTCATCTTTGGATTAGATCTTTTCCTCACAGGAAAAAGGATTTAGGGAACTTTCTACTTTTTACTCTCACATCTTTACTTTGTTGTTGTGTTGCTACATTTAGTCACATTTTAACCAGGAAATAAATGTGCTTTTCCTGGTTAAAATAAGGTCACAGTGCCTGAATAGATGCAGTCTCTCCATCACTGAATCTCACTCTGATTGCTCTTCTTGGACAGATTTATTAGGTTCATATCTTAATGTACAAGCTAAATAGACAACAGATGACAGACACATCACTCTCTAAAAAAAAAAAAAACCCTCCAGCATCAGTCCAATTTACAAAAAAAAAGGCATTAAACATGGCTGTTTCTTTTTCAAACGGCTTCCCTCGGACACGTGGAACAACGCACACGCATGGAATGGCCCAAAAAGTGACTAGAATTATAGTTTCAGTCTTCTCCAGTTGTGATAGTTTGTTATACAATGCAACACACAAGGTAAATGAGGTGATGGTACTTAAATATGCATGTGTACTTGGAACCATCACACGTCAACCACATACAAACTAAACTGGAGGTGAAGGACACACACGCTCACACACACCTGAACGTTGTTCACGTCGGTTCTAGGATGAGATGGGAACATTTGACCCCGTCGTCTGACCCTGAACTAGGCTAACGCGTGCTCAGAGTGTTTGACGAACCAAAGCGAGACGGTCCTGAATCGCCGGCCGTCGACATGTGGCACCCCCCCGCCCCGATAACGCCGGAGAAAAACGCGCGGCGGCTTTAGATGAACTCTAGAAAAAGAAGAGGCTACTTCCCAGATATGAAAACCGAGTTATCCACTGGCGGGAAGACGCGCTTTGGCAGAGAGCGTTGAAGATTTGAAGGGTTTGAAAGTGTCTACGCGATCCTCTCGTTCAAGTCAAAAATGCTTCGAGTTGGAAAATGCAGCGGTGACATTTGACCCCGCCCAAAGCGAAACCCAAAGTGCTTCTTGAAAAAGTGCTTTCAAAATAAATACAAAAGTCTTTTTTTTTTTTTTTTTTTTTTAAAGATGATGCATTAACATCAGCTCCTGCCCTGAGAGAGCGACGAGGAGAAAAATAAAGTAAAGCGTGTCCATGAAAAAGCTGGTTCTGGCTGCCGCCACAGCTCAGGTCTCAAGCAGGGAGCGCTTCCCTGACTGACTAGCCTGCTGAAAATACCTCACTCAAGTACCACAAATGCATAAAAGGCATTTTCTAACTTTCCCATAGCTACACCCGTGATTATTTTCTGAATTAGACGAGTCTATAAGCATTAGGTTCTAGGTAAAACGGCCCAAACTGATGACTTACTCCCCCATGGCAGACCTGACCTCCTCCTCCTGTGGTTCAACAGATTAAAAGCCTGTCTCTGTATTTCCACTGATATACAGGTCAGTTGAACTTATATAAAAAGGTCTGTTTAAAAACAGATGGACATAAAAACACAGTAGAGTTCAAGGTTTAACTGTCGATAACGGGCGCCAGTCGATGGATTGTTCTCTGCGCTCTGGAACGCCGGGCTTGACAAAATCCCAAGTTGCGAGGTCAAAAGTGGGCTCATTTTGTCAATTTGGCCCAGGAAAAAAAAAGTATGTGTTGGCGAATTTTTGCTCAAAATTGATAACCCAACCAACGCAGGCTGTGCTAAACTTGGATTACCCTTAAATGTTCCGGAGGCTGTGCTGCCACAAACACCCAAAGCTCCACATGTATCAGAAGAACCGGACCTGATGCTGGGGTGGTAACTGAAACACAGACATCGTTATTGCCTCATTTCAAAAGTACAACACAGTAAATGTTTTACACACCGCCACCTGCAGAATGACTGCCGCTCCATACGCGGGATTTATTCCAAAAATAGATATAATGTTTGTATATACTGTATACATTTATATTACGCTGACGTGTTACCAAGAATAGCCACGATCTAATACAGGCTCAAATTTCACAATATTACATTTAAACAGCTCTGAGGGTGAGATGTGCACATCTTTGTGTCTTCTGGGTTTGTTTTTTTAAAACCTTGCACGTACCGATGCAGTTGTGTATGCATGCGTGTGTGTTACGCAAGTGTGCTTTCTTTTTCGTTCCCTTGACCTGAGAATGAGCTCCGCATCAGAGCTCAAACACACACACACACGGATACAACAGCATCCCTTAATCAAACTGTCACAGGTTTGAGCTTGCTCCCAAAAAATAAATGGCTGTAGGTTCCACAGGGATGAAGCAACGAGTCCAGCTTAGGTGGAGAAATATTTTAGGTGGTTATTTATGAGTAAAAATAAGCATTAAAACTAATAAAACACCCTCTTGACCATAGCCAAGAAAATTGGAATATCAAGAAAAGGATTTTGTGGAGAATTTCGGACATGGGCACACTGATCCGATGCTAAATGAATGCTGCCAAAATAACAAATTAATCTTTCTTTGAATTATTCAGCCTTCCAAAGGTGGCACGCAGAGTGAGAACATATACAGTTTTACTTTAACAGACTCAAGAAAAGAAACATATTACAGTTGTAGGTTTTCAAGATTTGGCATGGAACAAAAAAAGTCTTTACAACACACGGTCCTCTTTGTAGCAGTTCCACAGTAGCTATAAGGTGCAGGAGGGATCTACATTATCCATATGTGTTTTGTGTAATCCAGCATACATACTGTTGTAGAAGGTTTTGTCAATAGCTTCCCGATCTTCAGACATTAAAAAAGTGTATTGGAGGGCCGCTAACAGCAAGCAGGTGTGGCGAGGCTCTACGCTGAATGGGCAGGTATGAAGCAGTCGTGTGTGTGTTGTTTGTGTGCCTGTTTGCACAATTAACCATTAGGTCCATTAAGAGGTTGGCTCCGTGTCTCTATAGGGGAAAAAAAGAAAAACTTTTTACAATATTAGCAAAGCGGAAGCCGGTGTGGTCGGTCACTGTTGATTATGGATCTGTGGGCAACAGTAATGTTGATCATTTCTACTTAATTTAATTTCATACAAACAGAAATGTGCACTCACGCAGCTTTACTGCCTTACAGCAGTAGACTGGCTATGCGGACTGGCTGGGGTGGAACTGGGATCGTCGCCGTGTTTCTTCTCCTCCACGCTTTCTCTCTCATTTCCTTTCCCTTTGTCTTTGATGGCGAGGCCCTCAAGTGGTACCTTGTCTGCTTCACTGCAAGACACAGACGCAGCTGTAACAATCTGTAGGGACGGTCTGAGGTTGTCATCCGACCTCATGCTACATGAGCCTATTTATGCTGCTGGCTAAATTTACGTCAGGGTTTTTTTTTTCTCTTCATCTGCGCTCTGTTCACCGCAGCTTCAGTGCATCCAGCAACCTCATGCATCAACTCTTCTATTACTACAAATATAGAGCCTGTGACTGCCCACAGTGGGCTGGCCGCAGAAAATCTACTTAAGTTATGTGTTCTGAGGAATGAATTTCCGAGAAAAGCCTCCAACTCTATCATGCTCATATGTGCTTTGTGTTAGTAGCTTGTATTTTTGTTAGAACTTTAGCATGCTATCAGAAATACTGTTAGTAGTGTGAGACTTCTGAGGAAAAAACCCAAAACTATAAGGATTCTCTAGTTAATGTAACCACATTGAGTTGTAGCATTCAGTCTGACACTATGCTGCTGTTTACATTTTAAAAAACTGAATCCTGACTGGACTCATTCCATGAGCGAAATCCAGAAATAACGCGAGAAAGAAACATCACGCTGCATCCCGTTAAATGCAACAAGCAATCGAACAGCTTCTGATCGATTTTTTAAAAGCAAATACTTCATCAAACTGCTTGAAAACATTCCACACCTTGAGCAAAACATACCGTCTGACTGCCGGTTTGAATACCCTGTGTGTGTATGAAGGTGGACGCAGACAGAATGATGGGAATAGCAGAAGAAAAAAAAGAGGAGGTGGAAGTTGAATTGTATGGGGGAAAGTTTGGAGGGGAAAGGGAAAAATGAGTCTTTCAAAATACAAAGACGGAGAGCTACAATGGGGATACAGAGCACAGAGAGGGACCTGTTGAACTGGAACGTGTGTACCTGCTGAAGAATGCCCGCTCGTTTTTGGCGTCTACAGTGAGTCGAAGGGTTTCCTTGCCAGCTCCTGTGGTCACGGTTTCCATGGTGACTGTCTGACTGGCGGCAGACTCTTTCTTGCCTTCTTCCTCGTCGCTGTCTGAGCTGTTGGAGGAAGAGCTGTCGGACGCCACCAAGGGAGCTTTTCTTGCCACACACACACTCCACACGCACGCTTCAGACAAAGCAGAGGAAAAATATATTAAGCTGTGAATTTCATAAAAATAATGAAAATTGGGATGGAGTTCTAACTTTAAAAGACTTATTTTGAAGCACCCTTTATGACCATTGTCATGCAAGATTATCTACTAGTACCCAGATAAACGTGCACTAACTTACGGTTTTGGTTTAATTTGGTACCATCGGAGCTGCTGAGCTCCGAGTCCACAGGTGAGCTACATCTGGGGCCCGTTTCAGAGCTGGGGACATGAATAAATGGGCACACATAAAAACCCCGCATAAGTAACATCTGATACAAAAAATACAGCGTTGAACCAAAACGAAAAAACCCTGAAAGCTTTTCCAAGTAGGTGTTCAAAGGTCTTACCAACAGAAAGGCTGAAAGTCTGTGAATTTAGCCCATCCCTTCTCTCCTGCCTCTGTGGAACTGGGTTGAGAATCTGGAACGTCCCAAGCTGAAAAGCCCACTCCTGCTGCTGGAGCCTTTGAGTTCACCTCGCCAAAGTCAGCCACCCAGCCGGTGCCTGGCAAATCAAACAGGCCGCATCAGCACACTTGCTTCGAAATAAATGTCGCAATTCTGACTTACACTTTGTTCCATCGGTCTGGCTTGTGCTTAAGAAAGGATCCAGGTCAGCTTTGAGATCTTCCTCCTCATCAGAATCAGAGTCTGCAGCTTTGTTAGAGCCCTCAGTGCCAGAAGCTGCTGCCTGATCATAAATATTACTGGCTGTTTGGCTGTGAGATGTCTGTGATCCACCGAACCTTTAATAAAATTCGATATTTGATTTTACAAGAAAATGTAGATGAGTGAGCAAAAAAGACCCCAATTCTATCCCACGTTCTGTTGCATCAAATAAACTCCTCAAAAAAAAAAATGCGACCGCGGGTATTAAATGTTGTGGGTCAGACCTCTTGCGGGACTTTGTTTGTGTTGCAAAACTCATCCCTTTCTCCTCCCAGATATCTTCCTCCTCCTCATCATCAAAGGGTTGGATCCTTTCCTTGGAACAGGCCTCAAACACAGCTGTATTAGCCTGTAAACACACAAATCTGTCATTGAATTCATCCTCTGCATAAAACAAGTGAAAAGAAAGAACGATTTGAGTTTTAGTTTCACTATTAAACCATAGCTGTCTAATTTAATGGGGATAAGACCTGTATAAATGTAAAGTCTATACAAATTATCCAAGGTAGTTTTGTGTGTCGACTGGACTGTTTTTCTTCTCTTTTGAAGACATTTCGCCTTCTATCCAGAAGGCTTCTTCAGTTCTGAACTCCCTGAGGACAGAGCTTGAAAATATAGCCCTTGTGACTACCTTGGATAGCTATGACCTGGATGACTGAGAATCTACACAGACATCTATACACTTTAACATGTGTTAGAGCTCAAAACTGCAGAATGAGTAGCATAATAGCTGAACAGAGTAACAAAATTACAGCACAAACAACCACAGAAGTCAAATATATTCACACAACAAATGAGTGAAGTAGACTCACGATGTCCTGGCCTGCATCGATGTTAATATTAATCTCTGCGATTCGGTCAAAGGTCGCCCTGCAAAAGTGGTATTGTTTACTGCACAGATCCACAATAAAACTACTGCGATTAAGTGGGTGGCTTAAGTTAATTTACCCAATGCTGTCGTCGTGATCTGTGAACTCTTCGTCGTTGAATCCAAATTGATCCACAAAGTTAGCGGTCATCTGCTGGATCTGGTAGTCTGAAAATGTCTGCAAAATACATTAAAGGGGATTTAAGATTTCAATCTCTTAAAAGAGAATATTTCTGTCAATCATGTAGTGCAGTTACTGTACCTGTTGTAGTGTCAGTTCCTTAGGGAATGGACTCTCCATATCATCATCTGAGGATGGGCGCAGGTGTCCAGTCCCAATCTGGACAAGCAGAATGAAACCAAAATGATCCCAATGAAAAGGTTCTGAACTGCAAAACTGATTTTTTGTGCATAATTACCAGGTCTATGGTGTTCTTCCTGTTGGTCTCAGAGAGAGTCTGGTCCACAAAGGTTTCCCAGCGCCCCCTGCAGTCCTCTGGCAGCTCTACACCCACCAACACAAAAACAGCAGCATGAAGAAGGCAGAAAGCTGGAGAGCTATATTTTATTGATCGCAAACTGGGAAGTGGAGGAATTAAATTATTTTATTAACTGTGGTTGATATCACTGCACACAAACCTGCTATAAGACTGCCGATCTGTGCATGAACTGGCCCTTTCTCCAGGTTGTGGACGACTGTGTTGGCGATCCTGGTCAGATGTCCCATGTAACCTCTTCTCATGCCACCTGCTGACCTGTACACAGACGTCAAACGCTCAGGGAAGCCCTAATACTGCAACCTCCTGTCAAATAAAAGCTAGTAAAGGAATTGTTTAGAAGACTAGATTACTGGATCTTATCGTTCTCTTCCCAAGCATCCAGAATCCTCGGAACAAGGTGGCACTGTTGGAACAACTGACAGGCAAAGTTGTCATCAATCAATAAAGAACAAATTTCAAGTTAATCATTTAGTTTTAATCGGAGTGAGAAGAGACACGCACGTGATTCACCATTAGATTGTACGCAGAGCTTTCACTGCCAACCGGAGGTTGGGAGATGGTTTCACTGGAACTCTGGTCTTGGGAGGCATCCAGATGAGACTTTTCCTGAGATCCCAAACCAGGCTGAAGTCTCATTTCATGTGCACAGGGCCGAAGGATGGCAGCAACACAAAGCTCTACTTGGAGGTGGAGAAAGTTGTTCCAGGTATATTTGAAAAACAACTCCTGAAAGAAAAAAAACAACAACATTAAGCTTGAGCTTTCCTCTCAGCGCTGAACTCTGGGAACAGTCATCTTACCAGGAGCAGATCCATCGTATTGAGCCGACACAGTTCCTGCGCTATGACGGCGTGGCTAGAAGAACTGGTGTACAGCAGGGAGGCCACCAGTCTAGCTACGTGCAGGCGTGTGTTCCCAAAAGGTTCCTCGAGCACACCCAGGGTAGTCAGCATGGGATTTCTCTAAAAATACACCGAAGGTAAGGAGAAAGCTGAAAAACAACTTTCTCAACAAAAGCTGTGACTTAGCATAGCAACAACTGAACATTTGTGATTGTGACATGCTTTTTGCCTTCCAGGATCAACTGGAGGACTTACAAAGTGATAGGATCTCAACTGGGAGCCGCCTTTCTTTATTTTATTTACCTTGGGAGGCTGCAAAAGTAACTGGTGGAAGTGTATCAGGTGGGGTTGAATAGCCAACAAAATGCTGCTGTTTACAGTGTAGCTTCTCTCGAAACCCTGAGCATCCATTACACCGTCCACCCTACGGGAAACACAAGATAAAGAACAGTTTAGAAGCGATGATGGCTATGCAAGTATTGTAGTGTGATTTCATAGGGTAATAAGATAATAATAGCACAGTAATAAACTCAATGACAGAAGATTTTGAGACAAAAATGGCCTGATGCATGGAGACATTTTTTACAGTATAGCAGCGCTGTTTTGATGTAGCAGATCAAAAACTGCTATTTTGGTAGGTTTATTTGGAACAATTCCCTCATGGAAACGTAGACAAATGAGTCCGTTTAGTAGAAAAAAAGGTTTAAGAGACCCACTAAATTAGTGGAATGACAATAACTAACCTCACCATGTTAATCAAAACAGTATCGATTATTGACAATTCCAAGTGAATTTTTTTTCCAAGTGAACACTCACACTGGCCGTCTTATCTCCAGTAAGGTGAGAAGAACCTGGATTCCGTTGACTATACAGCTGTCGGTACCCTCTCGTGAAAACATATTCTGCAACAACTGTTCCACAGACTCTTGCCTGTGGGAACGCACACGAGCGTCTCATGGTTACAACATGTAACAGAACGTGTGGACAATCGTGCTCGTATCGACCATCTTTGACTTACGACTCCAGCACGGCCAGCAGGGGGTCGGGCTGGGAGAGCTCCTGGAGCTGATTGGCCTGGTCTCTGCTTAGACGAATGATGTCACACAGAGTCTGAGAAGCGTTGGACTGCCTCTGTCATGGCACAGCACGCACAAAAAGCTCAGTAATGGAAAGTGTCTAGTGGAGGAGCACTGATGACGACATGTATCGGAGCTTCTTGTCCATAAGAAAAGGCAGAAATGCCCTTTTACCTCTTCATCCCTCTCGGGGTGAATGAGCTCTATGAGCCTCTGTGCAAGCTTCTCCTCGTTCAGCCACTGTAGAGGAACAGCGGCTCATTATAACAGCAGGGTTACTGTGTGTAAGGTTTTAAATGAATATGGGTCCACTTGTCTCATACTGTCAGAGTCTCCAGCCGGAGAGGGGGTGGCTCCACACAGCTGATAAGTCTTAACAGCACATCCATCATGGCAGATGTATCGATGTGCTTCAGGACTAAAGAGAGAAAGCCCTCTTTCCGCCGCAGGAAGCTGAGCACCTGAACACACCAGAGTGAGGGGAAGTGCGTCACAAACCTTGAGAAGGTGCAACCAAGTTCTATCGATGTCTCATAAAGTTAGCGCCTAAATGTACTGCAGGTGGATATTTTCCCATCTAACTGGGAAATCTGGGATAAAATTCCACTGCAACAACTCTTAAGACTTTTCAATTACAGAAATGCTTCCTCTGACTTGGCCGTGTACCTGAAGGTGTTACCTGCTCTGTCTTCCTTGTGATGAGGTTCCCAATTGTTTTGCTGAAAAAGGACGCCAGTAGAGGGTTGAGTGGAGACGGCTGCTCCAAGAAGGCATACAGACTTTCCAGCAGTGGCTCCTCGTTGCCCAGCTTATCGTTGATGTCTCCCACGTCGCACGTCAGCAGCTCACACGCTATATTTGAATACCTGTAATTAATAAAGAGTAGTGATGCTTAGGTAATACAGCAAGTAGCACAAAACCAGCAAGGAACAGTATATTACATCAGCAAATGCAACAGAACCACCTACTTAAAGCGCTTGACTTCTTCTACACCAGTAGGAGGCTCTGTGGTGATCAGACGGACCAGCTCCTGCATACACTGGTCCTGACTCAGAAACTGGAGAAGTCTGCTCGTCCACAATAGAGACACAAAAATCCGGTTACCATCAGGAGAAATTACTGACCCAAACCATGTTTGAATAAATTGGCTGCATATTAAACAGACCTCCGGTTCTGCGCCTTGCACTCCTGCAGCACATCCTCCTCATCCATGAGCTCGGCGAGAGTAACATCCTCTTTGTCCAGCAAAGCCTCCAGGTGGGAGGACGTGTGTAAGTCAAACTTCCAAAACATGGTGGATGGCACTTTATCTTAGCTGCTGACCAAGAGGGGAATATACTGGTCATATTTCTTCGCTATCTGGTCTAGTATTTAATCACAGCAATGTAGTATTAAAGGCTCTTACATCTGACAAGGATTAGCGTGCACACTCAGAGCTTGTAACCAGCCATTGTTTCAGTTGGATGGCCTGGACGTGAGTTAGCAATAGCAAATTCAGAGGCACTATCCCACTCATTTACATGGATGCCACGCAAGCCCTGGATGGGATGAGCTCCATCCTTGTAGAGACAAGCAAAAATAAGGTAAAGAATCACTGCACATCTTGCTTACAGAAGAGGAGTGTGTGTTGTAGACGGGGAAGAGCAGGAAGCCAAGTATCTGTAATTGAGTTAGTGTTGCACATCAGTGTATTGGCATTAATCAGCTTGCTTTGAGAGCCCACAAACACAGAATTATCTGCATAATGATGGTAACTATGGTGTTTACAGGTACTGAATACAAACGTTTTCTATGTGGGAGACGGTTTACAAATGCAAATGATGCAAGGACTGCAAATTTAACACCACGGAAGCTGTGACTGGCAGCGGATTTTAAAGGATATTTTACATTTAGATCAGCTAACAGAAGTCCGCAGGATGAGCCCGTGATGAGGCTTTTGCCACAACTGCGACTGCCTGCACAGGTTGCAAAGGCATTCAGCAGAACACATGAGAACCAGCGTAAAATGGACCTCGTTCGGCGTGGTGCGTTGTAAACACGGATGCTAAACCAGCCCGAACGCAAAGATCGGCGCTAAACAAACAGGTGTTTGACCGTAAACTTACAAAAATCACATTTTCCTCCCATTCTTAAGCAGAAATTCACCTCCCGACCGCTGCATGAGCACAGAGACAGGCTTATGTGGACGTGCGATCGGCTAATAATAGAGTTTAAATACAGTAGATTAGGGATGCTATTTAGCTAGCTTATCCACACGGTAACCTGTAACTCGGCGGTAACTCATGTGCATCCAGCCCGCGGGTGTTCCCAGAGCCTCGGGTCCTGCCACTCACCCTCCCGAGAGATGCCAGACTCGTCCGGAGGCTACGTCTGAAGGACGTTTTCGGATGTTAGCGGAGTTTTAAAGAAGTAGCGGCCGCTAACGACGTTAAAGACGCGCCGATCGCTAGCGCCGGTCGATTACGTCCTCCTGGTTCTGGCGTTACCTCCGAACACACAGCCAGGCAGCACGCACACACGCACGCACGCACGCACGCACACAGCAGGTTCACAGCTGTTTTATTCGCCAGGAAAGGACACTTTTACCTCTCGTTCATCCAGCCGTCATCCGCGAACCAGACATCAAGTCGCCAACAGGGGCTGATGGTTACCCGCGGGCCCATAGCTGCTCGTTCATGGCTGCGCTCTTAGCTCGGAGATGTCCCCTTTCCCCCCGGTTGCGGTGTCATTTACACCGCCGTGTACACGCACTGTGGTCGGCCACTACAGCTGCTCTGCCTGCGTCCTGATCTTAAGCAGACAGGCGACAGTTTAATGTCAGGTTTGAGAATCAAAATGGCGGATAACTATAACGCAATCAAAAGTTCAGCCGTCCAACTGTTTTAAAAACATCTTTATTTCACTCTGGCAAAACTGCCGTGATGGATCCGACTCGGGTAGTCGATTTTAACAAATGTTGGATTCATACCAGCCTGACTTTAATGTCTACAAAACGTTGCACACGCACAAGGAATGTTTTATCCAAGTGATGTTGCGTTTTTTAGACAATTGCGTCGTTTTTAAGGCGAGAGGTTAGGGACTGTCGTCTATTTCTTTTGAAGAAAAAAAAAGGGACCGTCTGGATTTTTTTTCCTCTTTTAACCTTGACATATACTGATATTGAGAAAAATCAGAAAGGCACATTTGTAAATTAAGCCTGAGAAAAATAAACTCTATCAACTATATCACCATTAATGACTGTCTGATTTAGTGGGTGAAGAAAGAAGACAATGTAAAGACTAGTCTATTGTATGCAATATTCACAATAGGTACAAGTTGCATAAAAAAGTACCTTAGAAACCATTTCTAAGGATGAGATTAAACAGCACCTTTTTAAAAAACAAACAACACCAACAACAGGGTGCACATTCCTGTTTAATCTTCCCAGAAAAATACAATAATTCCTGGAACTGGCGATTGAGATTTTAATTGAAAATGGGAAAAAATTGAAAAGCAGTTTAAGCATGACTGTGTAGGTTATGATTCTAATAAAATGGTTCCTGATTTGCATTTTTACATTTGCATGCAAGCTTATTTCTGAATGGCAACATCCTACATGACTAAAGTGGCAAAAGAATGTAAAAATGTTATTAATAAGAGTGCAGACCTCCACCAAGCAGCTAATTTCCCCAGATATCGTGTCTGACACCAAAAAATAATACTCAAATTACTTGGAATACCTTGGAATACAATGAGTTTGTCAGCTGCCATATATTGCTTGTATTTGAGGGTTAAAATTGACAATTGAGACGTCAGATTATGAACTATGGTTCCGATTCTGAGTGGTCTTCCTTTAATAGAGGTTGTTCATCTTTCATCTTAAAAAGAAGCAGATCATTTTCAAACATATTGTGACTTAAACTTGCATTATATATACAAGCAATAGTAACACAAGGTAACATAACATAGTGGATTGACTTTGATCATCACCTAAGGTCTTTGGAAGGTCAAAGTCCCTCTGGAATCCAGAACATCACCAAAATGTAATGGGATCCACCTTGGCCCATAATCAACATTTCCTGAAAACCTTACTGAGATCAATTCATATCTTTTCTAGCAGTAAGACAAACAAAGAAATACAACCTCATGCTTACAACTCATGTTACAACGCTTTAGTTCTGTATAAAAGGATGATGAGGTCCAACAGCACCACCTGCCGGCGAGGAGAAAATAAGCAGGTGGAAACGCCATCAAAGCCGGGACTGACCGGCCTCGCGCAGATGATCAAAACATCTGACAATTTGACATCTTCTCCTTCAAAGAGCCAACCCAAGTGGCTTTGATCACGAAGCAATCGACTATTCTCTGCAGCCAGCATCGTCCTGCGTCAATTAACCTAGAATTGATTACCATTATTCTCCCGTACCGCCACCACCCTGTCCCACCTCAGGGTTGAACAAAACTTAAAACCTATCGGCTTATTAATGCATTCTGACCCACTCGGGTTCTGGTAATCAGCCGAACTCGGGCATCTCTCTCCAAGCACCGTGATCCTCGAACCGGAACCACAGTCCTTCATCTGCCTCCTCAAGCAGCAGTCCTCGCTGCTCGCCGTCCCAACAGTTTAATTCAGTTCTAAGTTGAGTGGATGTTTGTGGCGCGTTGTTTCTGAGTGGGTGTTTGCGTGTTGTGGGATCTGGTAACCCTGGACAGCAGCCGTCGGAAGGATCCTGCGTCTGCTCTCTTCCGTCAGTTGAACCTCCGCAGAAGGTCTCGCCGTGCAGCCGGTTAGCACCATGGCTAATGTGGTGGATACTAAGCTCTACGACATCCTCGGAGTTTCACCTTCTGCCTCTGAAAACGAGCTAAAAAAGGTAGGCGCCGCCGACAAACGTAGGGAAGAATGCACCACCCAAAAAACAGTATTAATTGTGGCCTGGAAACAAGCTAACACCTTTAACGTGCAATAGGTTGCTATCCAGCAGCTCACCAGCTCGTTAGCCAAGCTGATAAAGTTAAGATGAGGTTACTTTCAGTCTGTGTTAGAAATAAAGTAACGAATTGACATTCAAATGGTATGAACAAATGCCTTATTTTCTAATTTTACCATCGACGTAAAATAAAGCCTTAAAGCCAATAAATACAGGGGTGACTGCGATTTGAACTGGATAGAAAACTAGCTACATTGCAGCAAATAGCCGGCGCCCTGTCGGTCAGTAACGCGAGTAGCGTTACCTAAACATTGCCCTTGCTAAGAGAAAATACCGGCGTCTATCCTCGACGTTGTAACGTCTCTTCATCCAAAGGTTGCAAGAAAATCATCTCGACTTAATGTTTGATCAAGACGCATTGGTTTTAATTGAACAACAGCATGGAAATTGACGGCCGTTTACGCACTGTAAACGCACAAGTTAGCAAACCTTGACCTGGTTTTCAGACTCGTCAAAACAGACGCAGTTAAACCGTAATAACACCCCACCTACTAAACATTTGTAGATCTTTATTCAAGCCAGCGAGGCCTGGTTGAAATAAACACATAAGGGTCGTTGCTCAAAATTGAAGGTACAAGGTACAACTTGATTGCTCTTAATAACCTTCCCATGGCACCATAAACCATCTGTAAAACAAACAAAAAAAGATTATTTTTGTGCCAGATCATGTTGTAATTTGACGTACAAACAGCTGTCAAGGGGACACAAGTGTCAGTAGACCGACATCATTTTTCTAGATACTATTATTGACTTGGTATTCCCACGTTTAAGTATCTTAAGATGTCAAACACAGATTGTCATTGTGTCGTCCTGGTGTTTTTGACAGCAGGTCCACGACATCAAGTCCTCGGCCTACACGAGTGCTGGGACTTGCAATAGTATTAGTGGTTTTGTCTGTCAGGGTTTGTACTTGAGATTATGCGTTAGCTCGCAGCAAGTTAATGCAAATATGTCATTTTTTTCCCACAGGCCTATCGCAAGTTGGCTAAAGAGTACCATCCTGACAAGAATCCTGAGGCTGGAGACAAGGTAGGAGGCACCACACGCTCGGAAGGTACAGCCAAGTAGAGGCGTCAACGTAGTTTTTAATGATCACACAATCTGGCACTGAGAAGGATGCAAGGGGCTGATCGGAGCACGGAACGTGAATCGGTCCGATGCCCGAGTTTAATCCGGGTTTAATTTGTTGGGGTGACATGCGTCAAGAACTTTAATTTCTACGTGTGTTTTTCTGGGCAATTTTGTTTATTCTGCCTTTATTCTTTCAGTTCAAGGAGATCAGCTTTGCCTACGAGGTCTTGTCAAACCCTGAAAAGAAGGAGCTTTACGATCGATATGGAGAACAGGGCCTACGGGAGGGAGGAGGAGGAGGGCCCGGCATGGACGATATCTTCTCCCATATTTTTGGTGGAGGGCTGTTTGGTTTCATGGGGGGACAGGGCAGAGGCCGAAATGGAGGAAAGAGGAGAGGCGAGGACATGGTGCACCCTCTGAAGTAAGTGTGACCTTTTTGGGCACTTTGAGGTGGCTCTTAAAATAAATATCCACCATAACTCTTCTGTCATAGAGTTTCTCTTGAAGACCTCTACAATGGCAAAACCACCAAACTCCAGCTCAGTAAGAATGTTATCTGTGGGGCGTGCAATGGGTGAGTGCAGCTATTGAAATCATAAATTTCCACATTTCCCTATAGCAACAGTGCTGATGCTTTATGGTTTTGCCCTGTAGTCAGGGAGGCAAGGCAGGAGCAGTGCAAAAGTGTGTGGCATGCAGAGGAAGAGGTATGAGGATCATGGTGAGACAGCTGGCCCCAGGGATGGTCCAGCAGATGCAGTCAGTGTGCACAGACTGCAGTGGAGAGGGTAAGAGACACGCAGACGTCTGTGTGGACACCCGCAGCTTGGAGACGTCCTAATGGTGTTTTCCGTGCAGGTGAGGTGATCAACGAGAAGGACCGCTGCAGAAAGTGTGAGGGCCATAAGGTGTGTAAGGAGACAAAGCTTCTAGAGGTTCATGTAGATAAAGGGATGAAACACGGACAGAAGATCACGTTCTCTGGAGAGGCTGACCAAGCTCCGGGGGTGGAACCAGGAGATATCGTCCTGGTGCTGCAAGAGAAAGAGCACGAGGTAAAAGAATGATGGGATTATCTCAGTGTAATATCTGTAAATATGGCGAAACCTGATTTATTTTTGCTCTCGTTTTTAATCCAGGACTTCCGCCGCGAAGGCAATGACCTTTACATCGTCCAGCGCATCGGCTTGGTTGAGGCTCTATGTGGATTCCAGATGACTGTTACACATTTGGATGGGCGTCAGTTGCTCATCAAATATCCACCTGGCAAGATCATTGAGCCAGGTACCCATGAATTTACTCAATAGATCCTCCATCTTCAACAGTCGTCCAGCCATTCTGTCACAGACAGGATGAGTTCTCTTACTGTTTAAAATGAAGTTACCTGCTTAGAGCTTTGCTTGAAGAGATGACCAGTTCAAGTAAGACTCAGTCAAAGTGTCAAATCGCCTCACAATTACTGAGTAGCAGATGATCCCAGTATTATCGGGCTTGACAGTCAGGCCAAGTTAAAACTGAAACCTTTTTCAGAGCAAGTCCAATACGAGTTAATTTGATGGGCTTGTTGTGGGATTTGTCTCCCTCTAGTGGCGCTTAGCGGTGCTGTCGCAGGCAAAAGCCAGGCCACTAAGCTGTTAACTAGAGTTCTCTAAATTTGGATTATTTCAATCCTACAGACACTGTGGTGTGAATGAGAGCCAGTTGCCAGTACTGGTAGTGTTTCATGTTCTTTGCGTGGCAGGTTGCGTTCGAATGGTGAAGGGGGAGGGAATGCCCCAGTATAGAAACCCATTTGAGAAGGGAGACCTTTACATCAAGTTTGATGTCCAGTTCCCCGAAAACAACTGGATCGATGCTGAAAAACTGAACGTGAGTCACCCAAAAGACCCGTTTGAATGAATGTCGCGCTGAGTGTTTTTAATGACCGAATCTCCCGCAGGAGCTTGAGTGTTTGCTGCCTGCTCGTCCAGAGGATCCCGAGATCACAGCAGACGCGGAAGAAGTCGAACTGACAGATTTTGACAGAAGTCAAGGAATGGGAGGCGGCGCCAGGAGGGAGGCCTACAACGATAGCTCAGATGAAGAAGGTGGTCACCATGGCCACGGAGTGCAGTGTGCACATCAGTAGAGAGACCCTAACATAAAGACATGCACACACACACAAACGCAAAAATATGTGAACATCCTTTGAGTCTCATCGCTAACGCCATTGAAGACTTGACGCACAATCGCACACATTTCGCTCCCACATTGATTCCTTCAGAAACGACATACAGGACGACACGTATATCCGCTCTCATCGGCTCCACATGTCAGGTATACAGTACGCTGGATGTATGTCGGCCATTCTGTGTTCACGGACATTGACGCCCATCAAAGCCGCCAGCGAGAAGATGGTCTCGGTCTCAGTGGTTCAACGTGATTTGGACCTTCCAGATTTCATCCCAGGCTTTCGCAAACAATGTTGGCTATCGTATAAGGTGTAGTTTAGTCTTTCACACACACAAATGCATGCTGCTTTCTTGCTGAAGACCTCATGTAGTATAAGAGTCCACCACTGGAGAGATTTCTGGTCCAGTCCCCATCAGAATTAGGCTTTTGATTTTCAGTGTGTCGCTGCTGTCAGGTGACCTTACTTTCACAAGAAATCACTCCACATTAAGGATGAACTGGCATAAACCAGACACCTGAACCTCCAGCTGTTACAAAACCATTCAAACCAGATTATAACACCCGTCAGCCAGGCGCCACGTTTTCTTGGTCTGGATTTTCAAGCTTGTATTGTGCTGTTGCTGTGTTCAAGGCCACAGATTTTCGAAAAACTAATCTTGTATTCCTCATCGATACTTGTGTTCTTTTAGTGTTTACGAGTCATGCGGTGGCTCGACGTGTTGGCCGCTGTGGAATGTTCTGGCTTCTTTCAGTGATATTGTTCTGACCGCTTTTGTTTTTTGGATTGCAGTGTGAATAGGGTAAATAAAAACCTTCTTTATTTGTTGAGAATCTCTATCATAGAAATGTTCCCTCATCTTAGGAGGACTCAGACGCCATGATCGTCTCACCGGACAACCTCTACATTAGACCTATCTCCTCATCTCGCAGTTGTTACTTGGACATGTTACAGTATTGTCATGCAAATCTGTAGTGTAAATAAATAAACCTGAGTCCATTCAAAGTCTACAGCATTGTAATGTTCATCGAAATCAAGTCTGCAGTCACTCGTTCACGCAGGTTCGCACACTGCTTGTCTTCCAGTGATGGAACACAGTCCACTGTCTTGCTCAAGGGCACTGGGACACGTGTGGTTAACTGGAGCGTTGAGCTCTGATACATCTCCTGCCTTCACTCTGTCCCCGGTCGACAGCGTGGATGATAAATCTCCAACAGTTGCTTGACTTCGGCGTATTATCCGAGAGACAATGGCAGAGGTCGTTATGGAATGTTGTGTTTGGAAGTTGCCCGAGACACAACGAGCGGCGGTGCTTAAAATAAATTTAATGAGTCACAATGATGAGCAGCTGCTGCTTTTGTTCCGTCGTCTGTTCCTGAGCCGCGGAGAGCCTCTGGACCCAGAAGTTCTCTAAACCCGGCAGTATTCCTAACAAAGAAACAAAGTGAGCTTCGCTGTTCTCCTGAAAGGGTCGCGCAGTTAGAGTTGCCGTCACCTGTCTCGTTTGGACTGCATTACGCAGGAGCGCTCTCTTCTCAGCTGCTCCAGACGCTCCCTGACCGCCGTCTTCTGCTGGTATTTGTCCTCCTGAAACGCACATCGTAATGGAAATGGCCAACCTCGCTACGTCCTTGTGTCCTCGTGACGTGTGTTACCTGTGGCAGGTTTTGTGTGAGGTGCATCAGCCTGTCTGTGCGCCTCTGACCCAGCAGATCTTCCTGCGCCTTCCTGCTCTGGACGATCGAGAGGCGTTCCTGGACCTGAAAGCACGGCCATGCCGTGACTCCTCCGATCTCATTGGAAGACGATCAAACTTTCCCCTCGCTCACCCTCAGCATTTGCCTCTCGCGGTCTCTCCGATGCCTCAGTTCAACCTTTCGCTGCACGTCCACGAGATTGCGCATCGTCTTCTCTCTGTCCATCTCAGACACCTCCTGGCTCTCTCTCACTCTGGTTTGTCTTTCTGCAGGGCTACGTCCGACCTTTAAAACAAAACAGCCGAGTACGAGCAGGCGTAATAGCTGCCGGTTGCCCAAATGCACCATCACCCGACCTACTTTGTCCTGTAAGATAGATTTGTGGTCTTTGGTGTGCATAAGGTCAGGACCTCCCAGAATCCCCGGCTGCGAGTCTGGCAACCTTTCCACCTCAACCAGCTCTCTCGCCTCACTGGTGAGTCCAGAGACAAGGTCACCATCATGGCCTTTAATCTCAGAAGGTTCCACAAGAGGATGTGCTGGCCCCGACAGCAGGGTGTCCACATACGCCTGAAGATCACACTCAGATATATCTCCTCTCTATGGACGTATGGGAAGAGGAAAACCTTCAGATGGAGAGCAAAGTTATTGTGTTTCTAGGTGTTTTTCAGACGTTACCTGTGCAAATGTGCCGTGCTGCTCGTCCACAGGCGACCCTTCAGGATGGCCGGTGGAATCACACCGGACCAGCGCTGCTTCCACATCATCTCTGTCTTCAAACTCTCCCAGTTCACCTCTGCAGCTCACATCACTTAGTTGGAATCGTGTCTCCAAGCTGTCCCGTGTTATCACTGCGTCCCCTGCTCCCTGCTCACCACTGTCCTCAGACAGCTTGCCCCAGGCCAGGGTGATAAGTGAGCCCTGGTTCTCATGGTCCTGGGGACACGTTGCTGCTCTGCTCTCTTCCTCTGTAGAACCACTCTTGCTTATCTCCTCTGATACGCACAACACCTCCAAGTAGGGCAGAACCTCTATGATTTCTCCACAACCTGAGAATGCAAAGTGCTGTAAGTGCAGCTCCTGGGTGTAAAACTGTCAGATTCTGCTTGCAGTACCTGTGCAGATGTTCTCCTCCTTAGTCTCATCTTCAGTTTGCGCTCCGGTCGCTTCTGTCCCCGGCCCTCTGCCGGGCAGATCCTCGGCTGATCCATGGCTGCTGTTTGGAGATTTAGCTTGTGCACTAGAGCAGGACTGAGCTGTACTTTTATCTGGAGAGTCTGAAGTAAGAGGATCCTCTGAGAGCAGGGACTGGAGCCTGCTGCTGTAGCTCCGTGTTTGAAGTTGAGATTCATACTTGTCTCGCAATGTTTGGCCATTCCCTGCACTCTGAAAGACACATGATTCCCCGTGTGTTACGATGGAGTCTTTGAGTCACACACTGTCGCTGCGTCGACTCACCCTGTCAATCAGTGCTGACAACACCTCCCCATCTTCCACCTCCTGGAGCTCACTCAGCTGGCTCAAGAGGAGGAGGTAACGCTTCTCGAGCTGCTGCTGCGGCCAAGGTTCTGTGGTTCTCTGAGCTTGTAGTTCAGGGTGAGGCCCTCCAGGGGTTTGACTGTGTGTCTGCGAGTCCACAATGTTTTTCAGGCAGCCATTTGTAAAAGCAGCACGCTCTTGACAATCTGTGTGAGGAAGAGGAATCACAAAAGATACCGTTGGTGAGACAAGCAACAAGTAGTTTGGACATGTAGCAGAAGAGGGAGGTAAAATCATTATACCCTCTTTTGGTAAATCACAGTCTTGGGAGACCCCATTTAACAACAGACTAATCAGATGTTTCCTCTCCTGCTCGTGATTCATAACCAGCAACTGCAGCAATGCCTGTAGACACAGAAGCCACAGTGTTGCTCCTTCTCCTAACATCTGGAGTTCTGCCAAGCTTATAACACGCGACACCTCTGGTCCCAATGACTAATACCTGTTGCGGTGTCACAGAAATCGGGCCCGTCTTTTGCTCCTTGCCGTCATTACGTAGCCACAAGGTTGCCTGTTCTGCTCCACACGGACTCTTAATGTGCGGCCTATGGGTGAGTATCAGGAACACAGCTGACAGTGGCTGATTAAAGCGTGAAATAAGAAAGAAGCCTGCATTACCATGTCTCCCAAGACTGCCGAGCTGCCAGAAGAGCTCTGTAAGATATTGTTTCCCTTTGAGCTCTCACGGTTGCCAGTCTGATGTGCAGACACAACAATCTCAGACTCCTCGAATCCAGTCTAGAAGGAAACAATATTACTGAGTCAACACATCTTACAACTGCTTTGGGTACTCACACAGGCATAAATTCTACAGTGCGTCCTATTCATGTGTTAAATATGAGTCAACATCTGTCTGCTATCTGTGGCTGTGTAGGTCACATGTTGACTCACCTCTCATTCAGTTTGGTTAAACTGTCTTTTTCTTGTTGACGAAATGTGTGCAAATCCCACAGGAGGGAAATGGCAGACCAGCACTGCTCCCTGGACTCAGAATGGCCTCTCGAGGATGCTCCCATGCTCACTCTGCAGCTGATACATTTATTTGAATTTGTTTGTATCAAAATGGTTGATGAACATAAAAAATGAGCATGTATACTCTGGGGGCACATGTGTTACCTGTATATTCTGAATGCTCCAGGCAGCTCAGCCAAACATACCATGTCGCCAGACTCCAGAGCATCCTCTGCCAAATCTTCCAGCTCTTCCTCCTCCTTTTGCTGTTGCCATGGCAGCATGCCCTCCCAGGTGCTCGGAGCTGTCCCCCCCACCAAAACAGTCTTTAGTCATGAGGCTGTTGTCTGTGTTATATTGTGACAACAACGAAGCCCTTCTTTCCTTACCGTAGTGCTCCTGCAACATTTCTTTGTACAGCAACTGGGTCACCACATCATATTTCACATCCACCAAGAGAAGGACGTCGGAGAGATTGACAGAGCCCCAGGCCTGACCTCTAAACCCTGGCCCTCGACCTTGACATATTATACTGTACAAACCCTCTGATGCCAGCCTAAGAAGTTAAACAGAGGAGCTAGTTGCATGCATTTCTACTTAAGAATATATCAACCAGTGCTGTGGTTACAACATGTAGCATGTAGAACATCTATGTCTTGATTGCTGACCTGGTCCAGGATTGCCTGGCTGATTTCTGAATCTTCTTCACTGTTTTCACACCCCCAGAAGAGTGTTTCTTCTCGGACAGTCTCTGCCTCTGTGCAGGGAAAATAAAGTTATTCCACACCGGATGGAACCTGTAAGATTGCATGCTCATACCTGTAACTTGTGTGCTTTTGAAGCTACATCATGGTGGACCCTATCAGAACTGATGACTGGGCTCTCCACCTCGCTGAGAGGGTTGATCTTCCCAACATTTAGAAGCTGAAGCTCCCAGCAGAGCTGGGAATTACACAGGCTTTTTAGCAAGGACTTAGTCATTTATTATTCAGTGTCTAACTGGCACACTCTCATTCAGTTTACTACCTTTTCCTTCCTTTCCCTCTCCCGTTCCATTTCTACCAGCACATCCAGCAGATTTTCACCCACACAGGACCAGCTGCTGTCCAGTTCCGCAAGCTAAAAAATACACAATTAAAGGACTCTTCATTAAATACTTCATCAAGAAGTATTTGGTCAGTTGATCAGTGCTCTAAAAAGAATATTGATTAAAACAAAATCTCCGACCTTCCGCATGGCTGCACTTGCATCGCCGGTGTTGGAGGGAACGTGGAAGACTTGGCGGTAGATCGTAGTCACATCTTCAGAGGAGAACTCTGCTCCCAGAGGCAGACCCAGGGATCGGTACAGGCCACACAGGTAATCCTGAAAGCACATCAAAGCACAATAATTAATATTTACACATGGAAAACAAGCAGACATTTCGCTCAACATTAAATAATCTGACCACCTCCATGTTTCACTTTTGTGGGTTGTTCAATTATGCAGACTATTGCTATGGTTACAGCACTCTTGGACCGCAGCTAGATCAAATTACTGTACAACAGAAGTGAGAGTGTCTGAGAGATGCAGGGAAAATGTGATGCATAACACGCGTTTGTTAATAAAAATGTAAGAGTCCTGATTTATAAAATATACTGGTCATCTCCAAGGATTGCATTTTCATCGATAGATGAAGTAAAATATATCTAATTAGCAATACTTAAATGTAATTAATTACAGAAAAAAGAAAAACAATCATTGCAAACTGTAGATCTTTGTTTATTTGTATGATAAATAATCAAAAGGAATACCTGAGATTATAAAGGTTACTGTATATTCAGACATTGCAGCATGCTGAAATAAATCAGTACAGTAAACAGATCTTTTTAATACAAATTAGTACCGTTAAATAAAGCGGGAGGTGTGATCAATACATCATAACTGTGTAAAACGCTACATGGTCGTTAAAGCCACAAATTCTGTCATATAAACATTTAGTGCTAAATAGAATCATGTAATAATACAATAAAGAAACAGTAGAATGTATTAGTCTGCGAGAGCCTAAGCTCATGGAGGTTTATCATGCCTTTCCATTTTATTACTTCGTACAGCAACAGAAGATTTGTGCAGGTCTTGGTTGAAGTATCAGGGGCTGCAGTTTATTTACAGAAATTGTAAACCCTTAGGAAGCATCGCCATGAATGATCTTGGGACACTTCTCTGGCCGTATACAGTAGTTGTTGTGTAGAACCAGACCGGCGGGACACTGGCAGCCTGGTACACATGGCTTAAAGCAGTGGCTCTCTAGCACCCCCAGTGGTACGTCCACGTTAAAGCAGGTGACGGGGCAGGGAGGTCCACACTCATCGAACACAAAGCCCCTCTCCACTGGACATCCTACAGCTGTGGATGACAGTGATGAGAGTGAAACAATCTGAGACTGAAAAAAAAACCCCAGCAACAATGAGGTCAGAAAAGAGCAAATGTTTTATTGCTGTTAGATTTTCTAGTGATGCAGTTACACATCTGCTAAACCACTTTTGTTTCCTGTAGACAGATCATTTAGCTGTGCACATACTGAAACCTCACATTCAGTAGCTTGTTATTATTTGTGTTTTGTGGTACATGCTGGTAACATGCTTGAGGATTCATGTTGAGCTTGTTTGTTTCTCAGTGTCTATTTTTATTTTGGTTTCATTATCACATTTTTCCCAGTTAGTTCTAAGAAAGATACAATTCGAGTTTCCAAGACAACAGAAGATCAACCACAAGATGAGTCACAAATGAGACATTCCCTCTTTCAGTTCATTACATTATCTTCAGTATGTCTTCAGTTATTAAATAGTATGAATGCACAAGCAGGTCCCAAATCTATAACGTGGACCTAATATTTTGTATTTTATGTATCAGCCTTTACATGAATAGGAGATCATAAGTGTATTTACTGAACTGACCACACAGAGATGTACTCCTCCACTGCAGGATGACTCCAGCCTCTCTGCACTGGCTGGCGTAGGCCTCCAGAGTGTCGCACAGACACTCATCAGTGTTGGCCCCACACGCGCAGAGATCATACACACAGGCTCCGTACCACGACTCCGGAGGCACCACACGGTGGCAGGGCTTAAAGGCAGCAGATTTCAGCACCTTGCAACGGGCATTAGCCCCCTTTTTAGCCTGGTAGCCTGCGTGTTTGCAGGGGTCAATGTCCTCACCAGCCCTACAAGAGGACAGCGAACGGCTTCCATTCTTGACCTGAAATGACAGATAAAGTTTAACAGTTGTGTAAGTTCTGCTGATCTTCCCTTATACCTAGTAAGGTATCTATGTTTACCTTCCAGCTGTTGCCAAAGTCAGCCTCTGATAGGCTGATTTGTCCGCTGGGCATTCGTAGGTCGTCCTGGTAGTAGTTGTTGAAATTCCCACAAAGGCCACAAGTGTTGCCCTTATATGTACCAGGAACACTCACTTCCAGATGTGAGCGACCGCTCCACATCACCTGCATATGGACGAGACGGCGTGTGAGTGTGCCCTTTGCTGTTCCCTCGAATCTAAACACAACGGTGGGAACGTAAAGACCGCACCTTCAACCCAATGTTAGTGTTGAGTAGGATGGTGTTGGACTGCCGTTCAATGTAAATGTGCGGCTCTCGGAGCAACGGCAATGACACCGTCTCGTCGTTCACCTGAGGGAAACGAGGACTGCAATAAAAGTATTTTGCCAAAATGTGTCCAGAAAGATTTACTGAGCATGCAAACCTTCACAACCCAGTCCTGGAGCAGCTGCACAGTGATGACTCCTATAGACACAGTCACCTCTTTAGTCCAGGACACTCCTTTACGGCCACGATCGTCGTTAGTGACCTGAATGCTGCAGGAACAAAGAGGAGTTCAACCCTTACTACACATAAAATAAAGTCTTGGGGTGGCAACTAAAAAAAAGGGCTGTGCCTTGCTCACCTGAAATCTCCGCCCTCACAGTCCTGGACCAGGATGTAAGTGCACGCTCCCTGGAAGTGCAGCATGCGTCCATCAAAGGTGCGATAGTGAGGGTCGCCAAAAGCAATGCAGGTGGCCGGTCGAGGAAGGCAGTGAGGACAACACAACCCCGGGACAAGGGCTGGCATCTCATCCTGGACATTAACAAACACAAGAACACACGCGCGTGCCCACACACGCACGCTTAGCTAGGACTCAAGGGAAGTTTTTGTAATATATTTAAACACTGACAGAGGACTGTTATACTGACTGTTGCACAGGTTAGTAAAGGACAACGTTGGTTCTGACAGTGCACGTCTCCTGACACACAGGTACAGCTGGTGCAGACATCCACGTCCCACTGTTCGTTGGAGTTGTACATAGTTCCCTGGTACAAACACGACACGCTGGAGTCTGAAACACACAGAGGAACGCAAACGTTTCTAGATACGCCTTGAGCTAACATGCTGAGCGTATAACCTGGCTGTCATACCTTGGCACTCATAGCAGCATTTTCCTGGAATCTTCACTGGTTTCTGACCATTTGGACACTCTACAGGTGAACACTCTTCGATGCTGCACTCAATGTAGCCCAACTACAAAAAACAGGAGCATGTTGCAGTTTCTGGTGCAGCATAAGTACTCGCTTCATGCAGAATCAGTACATGATTCTGATGAATTCATAGGTTTTGTACTGAGTTGGTCATGAACTAACAGCAGTAGCTCAAATACTACTTCATTATAGGTCACAGGGAGGAACCATTTTGTTCTAAATCATGTTTCTTTTTTACACTGTAGCATGATTGTCTTTGATATTTAACTAATTCTGAGATGTAGGATGTACTATTTTCTTTAGCATAAACACATCGCATTAATTACAAGACTCACATTACAGGTACAGGTGATGCAGTCATCGTCACTGTCTGTCCACCTGCTCCCATTAGCCACCCGTCTGTTTTGACCCTCTATCACACAATCTGTATGTAGGACAATAAATTTTCAATATGTAGCAACACACCTGTTTTTTGTTTTTCTTCCCCAGGAGCACAGGAGACAGATAGGATGAGGTAAATTACCTTTACACACAGGGCAGCATGAGTCTGTTGGGGTAGACTGTTCAATTTGAGGGCAGGTGAGTTGGGGGCAGGTCTGGTGCAAGCAGGTCCATGTAAGGTCCTAAAACACAGGTGCAATATTACTGGACTGCACCGAATGCCTCGGTGTGTAAATGATGTCCACCGGTGTCGGTGTTCTAATTAGCTCACGTTTAATATTCAGTGTTCAGAGCTTCCTTCCAAAGGAGCAGAAAAAGCTGCTGCCTTACCTTACAGTGACAGGTGAAGCAAGGGTCATTCGTTGCTGAGATCTCATTGCCAATAAGTGCTGTGGTGCAATTACTAAGAGGTTCTGAACCCACACACACACACACACGCACACAAACACACACTTACAGAGGGCACAGTGATTTAGAACATATTGCATAACATAGTTTGGTACTGACGTGCACAGATGGGACAGCAGGAGTCTGGTGCAGAGAACAAGATGTTGCTTTTTGGACAGTCCACCAGACTAGGACACTGCTTTCGATAACATCTCAAGTGTTGTTCTCCGTTGGGCAACACCTGTGATTCATAGAGCCGGAATTAGCATAGTCATGTTGCTTCAAAAACTTTGATTTCAAGTACTTCTAATCTAAGACAGACAGATAGAAATACTTTATTGATCTTAAACTGGGAAAATCTGTCGCAGCAGCATTACACACAGAGAGAATAATTACACAATAAACTAAAAAAGAACACCCTAGACATATTTATAAAGCAATATTAACTGTGAAATAAAGAATGTATGAAACAAGTGAAGGGTGAACATATCAGGTGAACAAAAGTGACTACACAGTTTTTTGCTGTTATTATATGGTGTGATTTCATCTGCCCCTTTGTCAGGGAAGTTGCTCCACTGTCTGTCTACTGTGTGATGAGAATTGTCCATGATAGACACCAGTTTAGTCTGTGCGCTCTTCTCCACCATCGTTTCAAAAGACCAAAGATTGAGACCAAAGAGACGTTCAGGTTGAGCTGCCCCAACACAAAACAGCAAAGGAAATGGAGCAGACAACAACAGACTGGTAAAACATCTCCAACATCTTGATGCACATGTTGGAGGATATCAGCTTCAGAGTCCACTCATCCCCATCTTGTACACAGTTTCAATATTAAAGTTCCAGTCCAGTCACCACGTCAAGGTTTTTGTATCCTCCACCTCTTTCACCACTTCCTTACTGATCCATAGTGGCTGTGAAGGCCTGTTTTTCCTCCAGAAGTCAAAAATCATCTCTCTGGTCTTATTGAAATTCACCATCAGCCGATTTTGTTTGTACTAATGTACAAAGTTGTCTATCTGTGTCCTGTTTTTACCCTCCTCTCTCTCTTTTATACACTCAGAAACAGCTGAGTCATCAGGGAACCTCTGCAGGTGACATGACAGAGTTGTACTGGGATGTCAGTGGCGTGTAAATTTAAGAGGAAGGGAGAAAGCACAGAGCTCCTAACCACCACATCAGAGAGGACACTGCCCAGGCGGCTGAGCTGTGGCCTGCCTGTTAAGCAGGAGACCATTGTGTCGCTAACACGCACCACCAGCAGCTTCTAGCAGAGGTTGAATGTGTTGAAAGTACTGGAAGAACTCAAAGATCCTCACAGTGCCTCCTCCACCATAAACTTACATATGTAATATCCTGTTAATATTCCATCTTTTACCACAATGGAGCTAAAGGTAAAAGGTTTTATTTCATATTTGTTACAAAACGTCTCTTTTCTCTGCCTTGAGGTTTAAATGTGTGACAAACCTCACAAGTGCAGATCTGACATGGGTCTCCAGCTGGGTGGAAACTGTCGCCTGGACCGTACACGCTGCCCTCAAACACACAGTCTGTGGAATAAAATGTTTTAGAGTTAGATTTTTGCAATATAAGACATTGCAAAATGCTGTTCACATGCGCTCACCTGCGCACACAGGGCAGCACTCTCCTGGCACATTAATGAAGTTGATGCAGGGAGACAGACAGCGTATTTCTGAGCAGGTGGTCACGCCATCCACACACATGCAGCTTATACAGGGAGTGGAGCCTGCAAACCAGCTGCTGCCCTCTTCATGGTTCTGTCCGCCATACATGCATCCTGACAGAGGTGATGACATCATTGGCACGACAGTCTCAATCTGTCATTACACCTGATTGATCGACTTACCTCGACAGCGAGGGCAGCAAGCTCCTGGATCGGTCACCTGGTGCATACACGGTAGCTTGGGACAGTCAGGCGATGCACACTTGACCTCGCCTGCCTGCAAACTCAGATTAGAACCGAAACACTGGAAAGATATGAATGATGTCAGGCAATAAGGTGAGGAGTCAGACCTGACAAGTGCACGTGGAGCAGTGGTTTGAGCTCAGGGTCCAAGTCTGCCCATCACTGAATTCCCGTCCGCCCACTGTACACACTATTTACAAGGACCAGAGAAAACAACAATTATATTATGAATCAATATGAACAAATATCAAGGCCTAGTATAGAAGATTCCAGGGTTCACAAGCACCTGTACACTCGGGACAGCACTGTCCTGGCTTGGTAACCGGATGGAGGCAAGGTGTTTGTGGGCAGACGAGGGCCACGCAGGTCACTGTGCCTCTTGCACATGTGCAGTGCTGGCAGGGGTTGGAAGGTGTGGTGAAGGTGTGGCCGTGGGTGTGGACAACCCCCTCATACAGACAGGAGTCACACACCGGGCAACAGGTGTCTGAAGGGACTGGATTTGAACACTGAACTGGACAAGGTCTCTTCTGGCAGTTCACCACTTCATTCTGATCAGAGGGAGGATAAAGGAAGGATGAACCTGAAGCAATCCTGCCAAGTGGACCATCTGATATCGGACAGGACTGACCAGACAGGAGCACGATGAGCAGGGGTTAAAAGGTGAAGCGAAGGTGGAGCCAGACGGATATTCTTTTCCCAGATAGCGGCAAATGCCTGTACAGCGGGGGCAGCACTCCTCGGGAAGGGTCACCGGATTCACACAGGCGACACTCGGACACGACACGCGTGAACACACCACACTGCCACTCTATACCCCAAAACGAAAACACACATGCATCTTTGGATTGTGGAAAAAAAATTAACTCAGTTTTGCCATTGTAACACATTTCCTCACAATGTAAAAAAAGATAAAAGAGATTGTAAATTCACACACTAATGGTGATGCTAATGTTTACATTCAAGGTTGTGTGTGTTTGTGATATTTGAGCCAAGAAATACAAACAGCTAAGGATGAAGATAATTGATATTTATAGAAGCAGAAGTGGTGGTGGTGGGGGTGGGGGGCCGAGGTTGAGGATGCAAACCATCTGGAGAATCTCTGTTTCTGAATGGTGTCTGCATGTGTGAGCAGACAAAAGTAGAGAAACTCCTGGGCCATTTCTCAGGAGCTCAGATAAAGTGTATATGTGAAAGGGGCTTAGAATTCTGTAGTTTTGTCCTAAATTCTGATATTTTCCACAACCTTGATCGAACATGTTGTGTGATTTGGACTATAGAAAAAATTAAAGGAATATATCGAAATGTTAATCTGCGATTAAAACAGCTGCGTGATGGTACCGAACAAGAGCAGAGCTGGCAGCGGTCGGCAGGATTGGGGAATTGTTCTCCATTGAAACAGCTTCGCCCATAAAAGCTGCAGCCATCACAAACCCCACATGCGCAGCCATCCAGAGCAGGGTGCGAGCACGACACAGCCGGGCATCTCCGCTGTGCACATACAACTTCACCTCTCTAGTGAAATAAAAAAAATACAAAATTTGGAACAAGAATGTGATGCAGAGAGTTAAACTAAATAAGTGCATCCGTTCTTCCTCTCACTGAGCATGTGCAGTCTTGGCAGCCTTCCTCTCCAGGAAAGATCTGCCCATCACCGTGAGTCAAACCTCGGTAGTAACAACCTTCGCACAGAGGGGAAACCTATATCATCACCTATATCGTGCTCTTTGGGAATTCAGCGCTGAGGCGAGTGAGCTGTTTACCATCGCAGACGGGGCAGCTGCATGCATTGGTGACAGGGTGAGAGCAGAGGGGTGGCGGACACGAAGCTCTTGAACATCGCACTGAACCACTCTGCAAGAGATGAAGCACAGCATGCTAACCAAAGAGAACAACCGACAGGAGGCTTATGTGAACGTGTGTGTGGTACCTGGCAGGTGCATTCGGAGCAGAGGTTTCCTGGATCGGGGAACGACTGTCCGTTGGTGAGGATGGCTCCATTGTAGAAGCAGCCTAGGAAATCAAGTTCAGTTTATTTATCCATGGCAAAAATGACCAGACGTCAGCTTGATTTTGCCTCTACACACGTTCACATTCTCCACAGCATTGTCCTGGTGGCTTGTAAGGGTGGCTGCAGTCTCCATAGCATGGGATCCTGGTGCAGACAACGTCCCCTCCGTAACAGTAGCACACGCCACACGGGTTGTTGCCATCAGCAAACTCAGTGCCATCTGCATATTCTTTACCGTGATACATGCAGCCTGCAAGCAAACAATTGAAAACACAAGCTTGGGGAGATGGCCCTCAGTAGGACGTGTATGATCAGTGGATCCTCTCCAGGAGCTGTTGTTTGCTGTTGTTAGGTTCAAATCTCACCCTCGCAGGACATGCAGCACTGCCGCTGCACTGGGTGCTTGCAGTTGGAGGGAGGACAGCGTTTCCGGTCACACCGAACGGAGCCCTCACGACAAATACAAGCCACACACGTATCTGAAGAGTCATCCCACATTTCCCCGTTGGCTCGCTCTCGGCCCTCGTGAAGGCAGCCTACGAGGCATGCAGGCACTTTATGCAACCAGTCTCTCAAAGCGTTTAATCTTGTCTCCAATTTAGGCAAAAAGGAATCGTACCCTCGCAGGTCCGACAGCACTCCTGCAGGATGGGGTGTGAACATGCCGCAAAGGGGCAAGGTTTGCGCTGACAGCGGACAGCGCCGTCGGTACAAGCGCACGATTGACAGCTATCAGACGGGTGGTAGAACCGTTGACTGTGTCTGTAGGTCTGTTTTTCAAACACACAGTCAGCTGGAGGCGCTGGGGAAAAAAATGGAGAAAAAGGTCAAACTGTGAAATTGATCATTTTTCCATATAATGTCGCGTATTACTTTGTAGTTGTTACCGGGACATCTGGGACAGCAGTCTCCAGGCAGCAAATTGGGGTTCGTGCACGCCAGCTGAGGACACCTCTTCATCAAACACTGGACATTCCCATTCTGCAGTATAAACACAACACACTTTGACGTGACAGAGGTGATGAAACACCAGAATTGAGCCTTAAATAAGACTGTTTTTACTATGCAGCTGCATGTCCTGCACGAGTCGGTAGGGTGGGGAAAATCCTGTCCATTGGGATACACTTTTCCAGCATAGTTGCATCCTGAAGCAAAAGCGTGTGATTTAAGGGACTGATTAAATGTTGTCCAGTTTTTGAACAGAAAGTGCTTATTTCCTGACCGTTACAGTTGTTTTGACAGCATAGCCCGGACAGAGGAGCGTTGCAGTGAGGACGGGGACACTGCGTTTGTTGGCATTCAGTCGAGCCGCTCACACACTTGCATTCCTCACAGGCGTTGAATGGGTTTGGAAAAGCCTCTCCGTCCACAAAAACACGGTTTTCAAAGACGCAATCTTTGAAAAGCAAGGGAACAAAATGAACGCAAGGCTGGAGCAAGTCCATTCTCAACGGGATTCATTACCTGGACATTTAGGACAACACTGTCCTGGTGGCGTGTATGAATTGGAACAGTTCAGGGGAGGACAGGGGCTTCGGTCGCACACTACACTGCCATACTGTGGAGAGGCAGGCTGTGTCGTGAGTTTGAAAGTGAACAGGAGTGTGTTGAGTTTGTTTAAACAAAGACATGTTTACCTGACAGGCGCAGACTTGGCAAGGCTGGTCAGGGGTCGAAAACCTCTGGCCGTTGCTATAGATGCGATGGTTATAGGTGCAACTTTCACACGATGCACAGCAGGAACCTGAGGGAAGTAAAGAAGCGGTGTGATGACATCACAGATCTGTAAAAACAACCCTCACACACTCACAGTCAGGTCGTACCAGGGGCTTTAGTGGGGTGCGAGCAGTCAGTGGTGAGGCAGCGAGTCGGTGAACACTGGGGCGTTCCATTAATGCAGGTGCAAATAATGCAGGGACCGTCCGGGTGCCATTTAGAACCTTCCTCATATTCAAGCCCATCCAGCACACAGGCTACAAGGAGACAAGAGGAGAGAGATCTTTATGCTCAGCTGCACCTGTGTGTGCATGTGAGTCTTTACCTTTGCAGGTCGGACAGCAGGCATGTGGATCTATGATGGGGTTGGTGCATTTGATGGGAGGGCACTTCTCTTCCTGGCAAATAACACTGCCGCCCTTTAACAGACAAAATCCCCCAACATGACCACAGTAGAGATGAGGCATAGCGACATTCTAGCATCAAATTCTTATACAGATGAGGAAAATAGTCAACTTTTAAAGATCATATGCAAATTTCTTTAAATATAAAAAAACATAAAAACCAGCCAGACCTTTGAGTTGTTTTCCATTTTCTTTATATCTGACTTATTTCAAAGAGAATGGTGGATTTATTCAAGGAAACAGTCTGTTTTTTTTACCTTTTGCTTTTACCTAGACACTGATTTAATGTGAAAATGGTTTATTTAGCATGCAAGCCTCTGTGGGTGGCCAAATGGAAACATCAGGCTCAGCAGACATGTCAAGGCAAGTGAGACAGAAATGTAATGATGTGACATTATCGAAAATAAACAGTTCCTGACAAGAAACCTCTGTCTCACCACCAACCGTCAGGACTGATGAGAAAAAAACCAGTTGTGTCGCTCACAACAGCAGGATTACGTGTCTGGAAGTTTGGCGACTTTTCTGCTACAAAGGCTAACAAACAACTGATCCGCTCGCGTTGGCTCTGCTGTGACATCTGATTAGTGGACTGTCTTTTCGGAGACTTTGTAAGACCAGCTACAATCAGCCTTGTTATGTGCCAGCTTCTTTTTAACAATGAAGACAGATACAACTTATTAGCAACAGTTTATACGAGTTCACAGGCAGACTTGCCTTACACCTGCACTGCAGGCAGGGCCCGCTTCCGGCAGGAGTAAAAACTTTCCCGTCAGCAAACACTTTCTGGTCATAGCCACAATCTGTGGAGACAAGAACAACTTCTGGGAGTATGCCAAAGGTTCATTATCACAAGATGCTGAAATAGTGGCACAGACATAGCTAAACACCAAATGATGCAGATATTTACCACGGCAAGTAGGACAACACTCTCCCTTTGGTGTAGCTGGATGGCTGCATTGTGGGGTGGGACACAATGAGTCCACACGCTCACATGACACCTCACCTGCCTAACCAGTACACACAGATCAGAAAATCTGGCCTCTGGCTGTTAATACAGTAGCATTTAGACGCTGCTGTGATCAAAATCTTGAGTCTAAAGAAATTAATATAGCTGAGAGGCATCCAGTCACACGGGCTTCGTGAACTCACAGAGCAGCGGCAGTGAAGGCACGGTTCCGTCCTTGAGGAGAACTTCTGTCCATCCACGTACAGTTTGGACTCATATTCACACTGTTCACACCTGTGGGCAAACACGCAAAGGTCACGTGCAGTGGAAATCATTACACTTAAAGTCAAATAATATGGCTGCTGTGGAATTGGTTTTAAGGTGTAAAGGCAGGGTGGTCACCTGGGGCAACAGTCTCCAGGACGACGAACAGGGTTTTGGCAGGGCGGCGATGGACAAGGATGGGCTGAACAGAGCACATTTCCATTCTGCAGGAGAAAAGATGAAGATGGTTTTCAACGCAAAAATCATCTTTGAGTACACTTGAAAACATTAAAGTTTTTTCTATGACGCACCACACATGTGCAGTCCTGACACAGGTCACCAGCAGGGACCCGAGCACCGTTAGGGTAGTTGTCCCCGTTCACCCCACACCCTGACACACAAACGCACACAGAGTTGGTAGCTTAATACCTTCATGCTGCTGCATTAAAGCATCAGGTCTACCTTGGCAAACTGGACAGCAGCTATTGGGTGGAGGAGCAGCTGGGTTTGAACACGGGGTGCTGCAAGGCTCCCTCTCGCAGCGAGCGCGGCCCTCCTGCGGAGGCCAGAAAACAGGGCCGGTACAGATGAAGAGGACCAAAAAATGTCACAGCGGACCTACCACACACGAGCACACGTCACAGGGGTTCTCGGTCGACCTCCACTTGGTGCCGTGCTCGTAACGGACACCAGAATGAACGCAGCCTGGAGAAAGAGGGGACTCTCCATGTTGAGTCATGGATGAAGGATCAACCGTTTCAGATGATCAGAGAAAAAGTCCCAAACTATGGTGACTGTGCAGGTTTTTAGCTACTTCCTCACCTTTACACCGCTGGCAACAGTCTCCAGGTACGCTCTCTTTTAATGTGCAGTCCAGTGACGGGCAGGACAGGGGTTGACATTCTTTTATCCCCCCCTAAAGGATGGTAATGACAGGACACAGAGATGAAATCAGCCATTAACACATTTTTAGGTATGTTTTTTTTTTACGGCAAAGTCTCACCTTACACGTACATGTCTGACAGCCATGGAGATCGTTGTGTGTGCCGTTGAAATCACACCCTGATGAGGAGACAGAGACAAGAGGAATAAAGAAAAATGCTCGACCATCTGTTCAATCTGTAAATATTTGTCCTTTTAGCGATAGAAAAAAAAAGCCGTTATTTGCCAGTCAAACGTCTTGTCAGGCTTTCTTTGGAGTAATTATAGAACAGTACGGTGGTGATGTAATATTCTTGTACTTGGTCTCTCAAACCATGTTTTATGGGCCAATAATAAAAACCAGAAGTGCCTGCAGCCTTCCAGCCGTTAAATACTGCCAACAGCAAGTCTATTAACACTGAAGCTGATTTACTGCTGGAGGAACTGGGACAGAAGTGCACAAGTAGCAGTTTCCTGGAGGATTCTCCGTACAACAACCCGCCAACTGGCTTAGAAAAACATCATCATTGATGTTAGTTTCATTTTAAAGTTGTTTTTTTCAGCATCCACCATTCTGTAAATCCAAGTGTTGCACACAGACATGAGCAGTTAGATGTTCTGGTGAAGGAATTCCAGAAAGGCTAATGATGACAGAGTGAGACAGGGATCAAGTGGGGCTGCCTAATGTGGCAGCCAGCAGGCATTTCCTGCAAAAACTCAAGCATGCACGAGATCAAAGCGTGTGTGGGAGTCAGCAGGCACGTATCGGCTGGGCGCCGTTGGAGTCTTCAGGCCGACATGCGGAAACAATTAAAGGTAAGATGGTTGGAAAGGCAGAGACAGTGACAAACAGCCTCAGCAAAAGGGGGTGGAGGTCTGGGGACATCAACCACAGTGCACATGAAAAGCCAGTGTTTATTCTGTGTCTTTACAACAGCTGTTTTAAAAAAAATATATTTTAAATAAGCTTTTGCAGTGTGCAGCCATCTATGGACAAGACTCAGCATATATATGACAAGTGGAAAGAGTTTGATGGAAAAAACATGTAGAACAAGCAGGGCTATGTAAACAAAGGTTTTATATTATAAAGCAGGCAAACATCTTGGCAAACTGCATTTTTACATCTTTCAACCAGTGTTAGTATTTATAGCATAACATCCCTATATTTCCATGTGTCCTACTTAGCATTAGCGCTGTATCAGTCTCCAGTTTTCTCTTCATTGTTAGTTACACTGTTTTGGATGTGTATCCACTAAGGGAATGCTATTTAAATCATCATCTATGGTAGTTTTCTTTCCTTTTCTTCTCTGGTTGTGTTCACATATGTTTTTAGAGGTTTCCCCTGCCTAAGCCACAATACACTCACTCACTTTCTACTGCTTGTTCCTCCACTGAGGGTTGCGGGGGGACTGGAGCCTATCCCAGCACAATGGGCGGAGGCAGGGTACACCCTGGACTGGACGCCAGTCAATTGCAGGGCTAACACATATAGACAAACAACCATTCTCTCTCACACTCACACCCACGGGCAGTTTTTTTTTAGAGTTTCCAATTAGCCTAATCATGCATGTCTTTGGACTATGGGAGGAAGCCGGAGTACCCGGAGAGAGCCCACGCAGGCACAGGGAGAACATGCAAACTCCACGCAGAAAGTCCCCAGCCTCAATCCCAACCAGGGATCGAACCCGGGGCCTTCTTGCTGTGAGGCAACAGTGCTAACCACCACACCACCGTGCCGCCCAGCCACAATACAATTCACGTGAAAATTGTCCCCTGAACTTGTCAGCTAATATGTAAGAAATGAAAACTGAGAAAACAGTCTTTGAAAACTGCTAATCCTGAGAAGACTTTGGAGTGTGTCTGGTTTATAGTTCTCTGCAGGGATCACCACATCAGGCCACCACACACTGGAAGGGATCAATGGGAAACTGTGAAACAGCTGTTAACCATAACGGAGTCAAAAAGCTTTGCTGCATAGACGGTGCAGGGAAGCACATTGCCTCTTCTTCTAAATCATGACCTTAATTATTTTAAAGAGTTGATGTTGCATACACGTCTGCAGCATTTACCCAACATGCACTGGTGGGGAAAGTGTTGCTGCCAATGGCTTAGAAAAAAACTTTGCCTTTTTGGGCCAAGCCACTTGTTGAAAAGAAAGGTGAAGGTCGTTAGAGGACGCCTGCACCTTCAATTTGGAAATTTGGGGTTACAGACAAGGTTCAAAGAGAGAAAACCCACAACCTGACACAGATGGAGCATGTTAATGTTAGCTTGCTCCTTGTCAAAATGGTGGTTTGTGCAGTTTAACAGTGACATAGAAAAGCATTTTCACCTTTAATGTTTGCTTGGCATTTGACCTTTCCAGATGTGCATGTGCACACAGTGTGGAGGTCAGTCTGCCAGCGCTGGCCGTCCTCCACGTCACGGCCCTCCCACACACACCGCTGCCTCACACACTCACACCCCTCCAGGTACTGCACGCGAGACTGCAGGTCTGCGTTCTGTCAAAACAAAAGCAAAGACTCTTTTTAAATAATAATTGAATTTAAGGGTGACTTTAAATATACCTGAGATTTGAGCATGTCTAGCATAACAGCCAGCTGCTCCAGCCTCTGTTGCAGCTTCATCAGCTGGTCATCTTTCTGTTCCGGAGACCTTCCCCCTTGAGGGGTTCCGGGGGGGCCTAGCACTGCAGCTCTGTGCAGCTGGTCGCTCTGGATGTCGTGGGGATAACGCCTGGTTTTGTCCTTTGCCCTGCGGCTCATTTGAGGTTTACTGGTGGGCACTTGCCGGTGGCGCATTCCTGCGTTGTCAGTCTGGGAATCTGAGCTGTCGACGCCAGCGAAGTGGGAAGGAAGTCGGGCATCTGGAAGAGGAAAGCAGCCACTGATGGAAAAAGAGATACCTAAATAATAATGAATCACCAAAATGAAAACCCAATGCTAAATGAAGTTGTGTGCTGCCAGAGGATCAGAAGATATGATCTAATGCAGCTATTTCGCAGTGGTCATCAGTTGTGACATGTCGGAGTCATCACGCATGCAGCCTAAAAGCAAAACCTGGAAAACTGGGATTGACAAGGACATTTACTCACCCTTTCCTATTTTATGACAGCTAAAAATACAATAAATTATGACGCCAGAAGCCAAAATCACCATGACAACACACCATCCACTTCCCAGCTCCCATCCATGCTCAGTTGCATGATTTAAATTGTGAGAAGATTGCGGAGGCTTTGCGTTTACCTGTGTTATTGTCACAGAGCCACGGCCGCTGTAGGTAGGGTTTAACTGACATTTCAGCTCTCTTCAGATATCCCTGTAGTCATACCAAAACATAGACAGAGATATTTGACGGATTTTTATATTCTTTCATGTATAAAGGTGGTTTCAGTAGTTCTTTATGCCAAATTTGTGAGAAACTCACACTAAATTTGCTGTCCTTCTTTCCTGGAGTGCTGGCAAGAGTGACAACAACATCCTGGGGTATCAGGAGGTTAATTTTCTCCTCATGTTCTAGATGGAGAATCACAGCTTCTTGACAGTTTATAAAAAAAGCCAGTCTTTCAGGTTCCAGGCTCACGGCCAACTGTACCCACTCCTCCGTAGAGAAGGGGTTCCTCCCAGGAAAAGCAAACCTGGCAATCTGCTGACCTCCTCCCTGCCCTTTCAGGAAGGACAATTGCAGAGTGTCATTGAGGGTGGAGGAGATGAGCTGGAGGATGGGAGAAGATGCAGAAGAGAGGGAAAGGAGAGAGGCGCTGGTGCCCGGGGACTGAAGCGCCACCAAATGCATCCCCATGCTTCCCTGAACGCTGGAGTGCAACAGGCGGGAATATTCAGGGGGAAGAGTCAAGTTTGGCGCCCTGGGTCGTATTCTGTACGCGGCGGGGCCAGACGGGGACTGCAGCCGGAACACGCCGCTGATACGGTCCGACATGTTTAAAGGTGCCAGAAGGTCAAGCACTGGGGTGGAAACAAAACAGAGTTTAACTCGAGATACACAAACATTCTTCCTGATGACCCGTGACAGGGAGAAGGAATCATTCATAGGAGTCCTTCATAAACTGGTCACTCGGGGCTGCCAGGAGGCCGATTGAATTCACCTTTTTCCAACATGGAAATGTCTGTAAAAAGCTGAAACTATTTGTTCTTGTGTAGAAAAGTGTAGAAATAACAACAGATGCTTTTTAAGTGGTCGTAAAATGTAATGGATGGAAAAATATTAATTCATCCAACGCGCAGTATTTAAGATGAACATAGCTCCGTCGAATTTAAACACAAATAAGCGTTTATTGCAACGCGTCAGTGTGAATGTGTCAGTGACCAAAGCAAACGTTGATAAACCTCACCATCCTGGGGATTTGGAGTGGAGTGTCCCCGCACACACAGCGCAAAAAGACACAGCAGATTCACGTTTGGCAGCATGAGCGGTCCAAGTTTGCAGCTTTCAAATTCTCCAAGAAAATCTGCCTGGCCGAATGTGCACCCTCATAAAAGCCGTGTCGGCCTTTTAAAGCAGATTCGTGGACTTCATTTCATCTGCTAGCAGAGCCTTTTTTTCCGCGCGCAAAAAGAAACATGAAACATCTGGATGCAGGCAGGGCGTCACTTCTCTGCGCTCACAAAATTACATTCCCCCGGGGCTCTTATCTACACCAGACTTTAACTCCATGATGACAAAAGCGGACAAGTTGTTTATTAGTCTCCTGGTGAAGATGCCGGCTATTTCTAATAAGTTAAACCCACTCCTGCGTGTATTTTCAGGTGTGCGGTGCGTAATAGGCAGTCACCAGCTATTGTCTCTGCCCGTTCAGTTTCTTCTTCTGTTTTTCCTCATTTAGAGAGAGGGAGTGAGGGAGAGAGGGGGACTCTCTCCACCCAGCACTGCGGAGCTCGATTCCCAGAGACCCCGCTTTGGTAATGAGCAAAAACCTGGCCTGGAGACTGGAGAGGAGCCACGAGTGTCAGTGCATGTGTGTGTGTGCGTGTATTTATACCACACACAAATACACACACACACACACACACACACATTTCTTGGCACAGATTCAGGACCCTATGTGTTTTCTCTAATGCACCATGCTGGAGAGAGGTCTCATCTGCTCTAGCCCAAATTCTTTTATCATTTGGATATTAAATGCTTAAAATAGATACCACTTGACCAACTCTGTACTAAATGCAATTTAGAACAGTTTTTAGCTGTTGGTTCCATATTGCTTTTAATGCTCATTCAAACGCCCGTTTCCATTTGTGCCCTAATTGCTCAATGTGGAGGATAGAATGGATGTGAGACATATCCAAGTAGTTTATGGCTTTATCTGTATTTAACAGACATATAGGTGATCACAGGTTGGGAATACCTATATAGACTGTACGAACAAATATATAATTCTATTTTTAACCGAATTTCTAGTGACATCTAGTGGCCATGACTAGTCAGCAACATCTGTTTTTTCAACGTTTGGACGATCCGAAAAAATGTCTTCTGTCTTCTGCTGATGGCTGAGTGTGTGTGTGTGTGTGTGTGTGTGTGTGTGTGTGTGTGTGCTTGACAAATACAAAAAAATAAATGTGGGTTAATCTTCAGATGACGCAGCCAATCTTTGATAGTTAATCCACTATGAGGCCGAGGCCTCATTAGTTAATTGTCCAAATCCAACAGACACGAGCTGTGTAACTGTGCGCACATATGCTGAAAAACTGCAGAATGCTTGACAAGCACTGAAAAATGCATTTAAAACATGACAAGAAAAAGAACATCAGTATTTATGCTTGACTCTTGACCACCGACTGCTTGTTGATCAGTTCATCAAGGTCGGGTGTCTTTGTTCCAAACAAATCTCTTGAACTCACTTGTGACCTCGCCATCAGGACCTGCACGCCTCCATCTCTGTCCCTGTCCAGGTAAGCCCCGCCTTCGGGCTTTAGCCTCTGAGCTGACATTTATCCCAGGATACACACCATAAGCTGCTGTCTGCATTTTAACATATGTAGGCCGGATGCTTGTGTGTGTTTGTGTTTGTGTGTGAGGCCTCTGTTAGCCACCGTTCTCTTTGATCATTACTGTAAACATGGCTCTCATTCTTAGCAGCGTTTGAGGGTGGGAGCAGTCAGCAATGCTGCCTCCATAACAAGTCAGGAGGATATGGGTGCCGACGGAGAAGCTTCAGAGGATTTGACACCAACAGGTACGTCAGGTGAGTGATTCACGACCACGATCATCTCACATTAAGCCTACATTTTGCCTGTTGACCTCAGGTTTGCAGGACATCTATTATTAAAAGACATGAGCCCAGAGAGACAGAAGAACAAGAAGCTAATGTTTTGCTGGTCTGACGAGTGAAAGCCAAGCAGAGACCCACTTAAGGGGGATTTAAGGGAATTACAGGACAAAGCGGAGGGTGTCTAAGCTAGTGCTTGATCGTTAAGAGAGAGTCTAACCCTTATGATTATTCTCAGATGAGGTGCTATCGAGGCACAGAATAAAGGTGCGTCTCTGGCTGCCCTTAGAGGTAATGCTGAGTGTATTTGTTTGTTATTGCTCTCTGAAGACATCATTCAGTGGTTCCTGAGGCCCAAGTGAGCCCAGAAATGGCCCTTACCGAAACAAAAAGTAGCATCTCCAAAGCCAAAGTCCTCGTCTGTTTGCTGGCGGCCTTCTGGTGTCTGCGCACAGCCGCAGGTACAACTTTAGCACGCCATCACTTCAAGGATGATCGTGGCAGAATCCACTGGTTTTTGACCACTCTGCATGTGGGTTTGCACAGGAATGTCAGGCTGGGGTGGGTGCATGGATGGCCAGGACGTGTACGGAAGCATCAGAGAAAACAGTCGTTATGGAGACGTTGTGGCTGAACTCATGGTTGAGCCCATGGTGGAGGGTATTTGGTGGAGCCTGGATGGAAAGGATGCGGATTGGTTCTTCTTGGAGGACAGCAGCATCCGGCTGAACGCGTCAGCTGAGAAGGTCCTTGACCGAGAGGTAAAACACCACTAGAATAATGAGAAAGAATAGTTAGTTCACACTCAAATAAATAAGCAGGTAAGGTTGGAATGTGTGCAGCTGTTCGTTAGTTTAACTTATTTCAAGATTAATACCTGTGTCGTTGGATTTAGATCATTCTGCCAAAGTCTGGGGTTGTGGCTAAGTTTAGCCTTGTCCTTCAAAAGAACTCAGTATCATATCCTCTTCCCCACTGGCTGTCCTTCCTGGCAGCTACTAAAGGGTCAGCCAGATTAACAAGCACTATCCCCATTTCTCAGTCTCTTTAAATAGGTTTTAGAGCTCCAACACTGCTACTTGAAGGATCGTTTCTTGCCAAATATATACTATTTAATTTACCTTGATTATCTAACTAGAACACATCAGAAATAGCAATGTGTAATACTTTTTTTTCACTCTGCTCAACAGGCGCAGGGTCCGATCCTCATGGCCTCACTGAGGTGTCATGAGAATGACATGATTCAGGTATGCTTTGCGCCTCATTTATTACCCGCAATACTTCAGTGTGACCTCCCTCATTCCAATTTCATTGTCTCAGAGCACATATAGGATCATGGTGGAGATTCTCAATGCGAATGATAATTTCCCTGTGTTTGAGGACAGAGCTGAGCTCACTGTTCCCCTAAGTGAGGTAAGATTCTCTCTATCTCACCTTTTCTTTCTCCTTTACTGGCTAATCAGACGCCACATTGTCCTGCTCAAGGTTTCTTCCTGTTAAAAGAGAGATTTTCCTGCTGCTCTTGCTTGTTTTATGGGTCAGGCTCAAAGCACCTAGAGAACATTCTGATTCTAATAGATGCTATATAAATAAAGTTGAATTAAATTGAGGGAAATTGTCTCTCGCTCTGTTTCTAGCTGACTCCTGTGGACACTGTTGTCTTCAGCGTCCAGGCCAATGATCCAGATAATGACAAGATCATTTACTCCATTGATCAGACATCAGTGAGTTCCAGTCTCTGGTCTGATTACAGGGGCAACACTCACGTATATGCAATCATTTATACCTGTGTGCATTTGGTAGCCTGATGCAGAATATTTCAAGATTGAACTCCCAAACAGCGGCGAGGTGATCCTGTCCAAACCCCTCGACTATGAGGCCAAAAACCAGCTGGCTGTTACCATCCATGCCTCAGTAAGCTCTGCACGTTTTCATGAATAAAAACCATCAAAGGGGCGTTCACGTGGTCACCATTGATGACCGCACAAGAGCCGATCAGCCTTGTTTGATCACAGCTTTTTCCTTTTTTGTCAGGAAATGTACACGGAGGAGCACTTCAACACCAGCACCAATGTCAGCATCATAGTCCTGGATGGAGATGACCAGTACCCCCAGTTCCTGCCCTGCATGCTGCTCTTTGAGGATGAGACCAGACGTATCTGCACCAGTCCCGTCTACACGGTCAACGTCACGGAGGGCGAAGAGGTCACAGCTAGATATCCCTCAGTTACAGTCACTTGATTAAACTAAGAACCTGGACACAATTACTCAACAATATCAAGTCTAGTTTAATTCACATATAACATCTTTAGAGGGCACAAAGATCTGCATCGCATATATGAAAATAAATATATGTGTTTTACCCACATGGAATTTGAATTCACTGAATATGTGTACGTACACAGAAGACAAACATATGTCATATCTGCTCAAATTATATATGAAAACAGCTTCAAGAGCAATGGTAAATGATGAAATATGTGGGAAACATATAGGTCCTGGTTCTGGATTCATTTCCCACTTATGTCAGTGAAAATTTGAGGATTTTTCTCATTTTTATATGGATTTCTTAGTTACTCTAAATTGCACATAGTTAATAGTACTAAATATGAGAGCGTTTGCATCCCATCTATATGCCACTGATAGTGGCTCCGCCTTCATGACCCTGTATAGATTACACAGTGATGGACGACATATGTTTATATTTATAGATAGTATTAAGAAATACTTACACTGTATATGCATTTATAGATGTTTTTATCGACCTTTTTCGACCTTTTTGAATTTATAGATGTTTTTATCTACCTTTTTTTTCTCAAACATGCACAATATATAATATTGTTAAAATTAATAATAATTATACGTTGTCCCATGAAACTTACAATACACAATCATTCCATGTACTATGTATCATATGGACCATATGCATTCATATAGAGCAAAATATAAATAATTTACACACATATTCTCTTTATGTATTTGAATGTACTTCAATCATACGCAGCATGACAAACTGTATGGCTTATACATATACACTGTATGTGTACATACATATTGAACCCATATAGGTTTTAAAAGAAACTGTTTGTATACAGTGTGCACATGTATTCACTGATACGGGGCATAACGCACCCCAAATAGCACTTGCGATAACCATGTATATACTGTATGTATGTTGTATGTAACTATGTATGTATGTTCCTGCACAGGCGATGATTGACAGCTGTGTGTCACCTTGCAGGACATTGTGTTGGACTTCTCTCCGGGTCCCATTCATGCAGTAGATGGAGACAGCGGGCTGAGGTCTCCCATCAGCTATGCCATTCTCTCAGGTTCCACACACAGCAGCCAAGTTTGTGCTTCAGATGCTCTGTGTTTACGAGCCTGCATAAAAACACAACATTTGTGCTCGCGTTTCAGGAGATGACGACGGGCGTTTCCGGTTGGACGGAGAGACGGGGGAGATGAGACTCACGCGAGGGGTCAGCGACAGACTGACCACTCCGAGGCTGCACCTCAACATCATGGTACTTTAACACCAGCGTGAGGAAAAGAGACTCACCCTGCAGCTCTTCATGACCTTCTCTCTTTGTCCTGCTAGGCATACCAGGTCGACGACCCCAGGAAGTACACCGTTGCCACGGTATTGGTCCGAGTTCTGGCGGTGAACCATTTTCATCCAGAGTTCCAGAATGCTGAATATCGAGGCTTTGTGAGCACGGGGAAGACCGGTGCCTCTCTGGTCAACACCTACGGCGGCAAAGTCCTTAAGCTGCATGTGCAAGATGGAGACTTTAACCATGTACACACACCACGAACACAAAAGAGAACTGCTCATCGGTGATATATACGACTCTGCTTCACCTGCCACCTTTTTCTAAATGTAACAGGATTCCAATCCCATGATCCACTTCAGCTTCACTCTGACATCAAACTACACATCCATCTACCGAATCACTCAGGAGGGTCTTCTGATTGCCAAGACCAATAAACTCAAACCAAGCCAGAAACATGTACTGGAGGTGAGTTTCCCTAAGTCTGAGTAAAGACAACAAGGTGTGATCTAAAAAAAAAAGCAACAGTGAAATGTTTCTGCAGGTCATGGCTGTCGATCAGGAATCGGGTGATGCCGCCTTCGCCATTGTGGTGGTGGAAGTGCTGGCTGAAGGGCAACTGGGTACGGAGACGCCCTCACGTCCAGAGCGGTGGCAGATTTCAGCTTGGGGTTGATAAAGTTCCTGTCTCTGTCAACTGCAGTTCCCTACAGTGCACTGGCAGAGGAGCGCAAGTTCAGCTGCACTTTGGGGAAAGCGTTGTTCCTCTGCACGGTCTTCCTGACTATTCTTGGGTGTATCGTTTCCATGGTGATGTGGCTGAAGAAGAAGCACCGGGGAAAGAGGGACCCGCTGGAGAGGGGCTGCGTGGCCCAGGGCAAACACCCAAATGTGGTCAGAAGTTAATCTCTGGTATTTTCAGCTTGTTGCTGAATGAAGAGTAACTGAAATGTTCTCTCCCGCTCTCACTCCCACAGAGCTTACGATGGTTCCAACTGGTGAGTGTTTGATCTTCTACAGAAGCTTATAATAATCGTCCTTCTGTTTTTCTTGTCCAGGGTCTACCAAAAGTCAGCGGTCAATTTATATAATCTATTTATTTACAATAATATCATAAATACAGATACTTAAAAGAAATTAAGTGCCTGAGAAGCATTAAATACTGAATCACATCAAATGAGTTCTCATAAAAATGCCTTAACTGGGACCTTTAACACCATACAAACCTAATAAGATAACTTGTAGTTCCAACTGCATTGACTACGAACATGTTTATGATATTTATGCTTTTAGGATAAGGCATTTTTTTAACCACATTATGGTAACGTATATCATAGTCCTCTTTTCTGAGAAGGTAGAAGTTATGACAGATGGTATCCCTTATTAACTATAAATGAGCAGCCAGATAGACACGATTTGGGCCAGAGCTTCAGAAATTGCTGAAATTGAGCTGTATTACAAAAAAACTCAACTTTAGCAGAGTATTTAGTGCTTAGTACTATGGAAATTTACTCCATTTTTTTCTTTCCTCAGTTCCCTTCACAAAGTTTACACTTTCTCCTCAATCCCTACATGTTGGACTGAACCAAAGTCTTTCTTTTACCTTCTGTCTATGGTTGATCTTGCATTATCTTTATTCCTGTGCCCAATCCAGTCGAATCACCGTAACACCATGGCACACGTGGGGGAAACGCTGTACGACGGTGAATATGGAACCTGCAATCCCTCTTTCAGCTTTCCAGAAACACCGGGCATGTACACCCTTCACGACCTCCCGCCTGGTCCTGGATCTGAGCCACCCAGAATGACTGCCACACCCGAAATCCACACGACTGCGATGGAAACTGTTCACAACCCCACTGACAACGTTTCAGCGCCCAACAAACACCCCTGCAGTCCACCCAGCTCTCACTCAGCCACTGTGAAGGTGAGACGCCCTCCTCCACCACCAGGAGAAAAGGCTGCTTCATCCCCGGACTCAGAGGCACCACCCAACACCAGTCCAGACTCAATGCCCTTTGTACCTGAAAGAACCCCCTGTACCAGTCTCGATTCAGAACCCACAGAAATAACCCCCGATGATGACCTGATTGACCCTGTCACCAGTCCCTCCTCTCAGTCTAGCATTCCATGGAGCAGAACCCGAATAGCCGCAGCAGAAATAGAAAAACCTCTCTGCAAACCCAGCATGAAGACGTCTCCTGAGTCCCCTCATCAGCCCTCCCCTCTCCCCAGACAGCTGTGTACACCCCCATCCACACCGGACCACTCACCTTTAAAAGCCACGCTGATACACATAGACATGTCCTCTATCGACACCCCTCTGGCAACGCCCAAGCTAACATCCATAAGTCTGAGCGTTGAGATGGGAGAGTTCTCCACATCCCTGGATGAAAGGGACCAATCAGAGCCCGAGACCGGAGGTGCCGGTAGCCCAACTCAGGACAGAAGGCCCTCGACACTCTCTGTAAACCCACAGGATGTCTGCGAGGCGGAGGGCACAGCAGGCGATGGTTTCCTGGGGGACGAAGTGGGAGACAAGAGGGACGAAGGTGAGGATGACTTTGAGATGGAGGACGAGGCTCTTCTGAGAGCGCTGATGCGATGTAATCCGTATTTACTGACCTTTAGTAAGTGACGTCTCTGCAATATCGCAGGATCGGAGCGCCGAAAGACAGTGGAGGAGGTGAGGTGAAGCTCACAGCCTGTAGCAGAAACATCACTGTCAAAAGACAACGTGATGCCGGTTCCATTTGCACTGCAAAACCACCGTACATGTAAGGACACAGACAGTAGAGGAAGCTCATAGAACTGCTCATTTTTGACTTTGACTTTTGTTCTTTTTTTGACTAGATGAACAATTATAGCAACCTTAATTCAGAATCCAAAGATAAATATTCACTCATGCACACAGGATACATCCAACACTATCAATCATGAAGTGAACGTTTACATGCAAACGATAATAAGATTCTTATCTGTCACTGTGGATTCTCCCTTGAACTGCAGGGTAAAAGTAAAGAATGATCACGGCGTGTTGCAGCTTGAATTGGTTTGTTACGCCTAATTAACAAGCTGCCTCTTTTTTTGAGCGTTATGGTTTGAATAAAAGTCACCACTGAGAATCTAACTGCTTCCCTTGATTTTAAGTCTATATGCAAGAATGTGGAGGTGTTCAGTTCTTGTAACAGGACCTCTTGATTTCACCAGTTGCCACACACTGGCTGGTGTGCATGCATTGGCGTTGGACGTCTATGGTGGAAGCAGGTCTGAGCGCTGTTCTGTGGCTGTTTCGGTTATTTCGTTATCCAGAAGGGACATTTTGTGAACTCAACGCTACCTGAAGGTCGTATCAGGTTCTGATTCCAAATAAAGGAAAAGGTTCTACTGCTGTTATCATGGTGTTGCTATTGAGGTCACTAGTTTGAAACTGAAGATATTTGCCGTCGTAAGCAGAAATGATCAAGAAATGACTTTGCTGACGTTATTAAGACCAAGACATCAGGAAGGAAACAGGAAACAGATTATCCTGGGAAAAAAGACAATAGAAACATCCTGACACTAACTCAGCAGAAGTTTGGTAATTACTACAGAATTTGTGGAGGGAAAAAAAATCTGTAAGTAGTACAATTACATACAATATTTTTCGTATTTGGTTTTTATTAAGACATTTTTCAACAAACCAAACATAACAGAAAAACTGGATCCGATTGTTAGAGTCCTCAGTTTGCTTACAAATGACTTGCATCAAGTCACGAGTTAAAGGGTGGTCACTGCAGTAAGCTTGTAAAAAAACACGATATAGGTATCTACAGTGGTTATAAACGGTGGTAGTGACGTCACAAATATATTTTCAAATTGCTTACAAAATAATGGAGATTATAGTTTGTCTTCCATGGATGTTAGTTCTGCTGAATCAACTGAAACAGCCTCATCGTGGAGACGGGAGAAGGCGTGCAGTACGTATGCACACGAACACACGTGCAAACGTGTCGGTGAGAAGGCAGTTGCAGCTTTGAGGGCAGACCGCCGACATCTAATTTGATCGTGATTGGGGGTGGGAGTACATGTTTACCTGGATGTCTCGAGGACCGGTGTGGCGAACAGCACGGTCTTACTGATGACGTTATTGCACCAAAACTCTTCATAATCACTGAAACACAGTTATTCATACACCCCCAGCTGTAGCGTATTGAAATCATGAAAGCTAACGTATGCAGTGTGGATTACATTAGGCAGACAGAGAAGAACAAATTCTACGGGCTAGACATTAGCTTTACTCTTCATGTAATATAGCCAGAGGAGTAAATTTGTTCCATCGCAGTTCACTAACATGAACCTGTCCAGAAATACAAAAATGACAACATTGTTCTTCGCTTGACCCGAAAGAGGGAAAACGTGGCGTGTGGAAGCGACGTAAGGCTGGTGATGTATATCTGAACCTTAAACACAGTGACAAACTGGCCAAGCATGTACGCTTTAGAATGCTAACGCGTGAACCAAAGGATATGTTCGAAAAAACAAATACAATAAATTATTGTCCAATTTGATTGAACAAGTTCATTTCATTTCAAAATACTCCACCCGCTGGAGGGATAAGATGGTATGAAAGATAAACAGTGTCTTTAGGGACAGGTGGATGTTTAAAACTCGTCGTGTTGACTGAGAGCTTCTCCAAAGTTGGTCACCTGGCTACCCACAAACAAGTCGTACTTGTCCACGATCTCTTCTTTGGTCAAACGGTTATCCTGAAAAAAGGAAAACAAACATCCGTCAGGACACAGATTATTAATTTAGCGGTTATGAACACAAGCCTGCTAGGATTGTTTATTCTGCCTATAATAAATCAACATCAGATGTTAAGCTGGTATATTTGTGTGCGAGTCGTTGATAAGACTTGTTATTTCTTCTTTGGTCGTCCTGTTGACAGAATAATCTGATGAATATAAGTTTGATGATATTAAATATACAAGAGGAAGACATGGAGAGGTACACCCAATTATTTCTCTTTACCTGGCTGAATCTGTTAGCATAGTAAAACACACACAAAGTTTGTCAGTACTTTGGCCCTGAAGTTGAATCCCTTAAGCCAATTTACACGTGTAATGTAGCCTTGGGAATGTGTTAACACAATGATCATGTAACAGTAAACTCATATCATCCAGGTTTTTTTGTTAAATGTTAAAGTTCTAAAGTCCGTACTTTGTCTGTATCTGATTCATAGACCAAGTGTTTGGCCTCTGCCTCAGCGTGGTCGTAGTCATTGGGCAGGATCCAGTCTCTGGTCTCGTCCTTGTCCATCTTCCCATCTTTGTTTTTGTCTCGGAATTCGGTAAACTGCTCCCTCTCTGTCTTCACCCACTCAGGTTCTCTTGCGTCGCCCTCCTGGTTGTACATGTCACCTAACACAGGGGGAGATCTGTTACTGAAGTGTTTGACAATAACACAGATGCTATATATTTAGATATTATCTCAGTAAGTACAACAGATGGTGCTTATAAAAAGAAAGCCTATAGGATCTCACCAATGTATTCATCTAAATCAATTAACCCATCTCCGTTCTTGTCAATGTCTTCCATAGTTTCCTGTAGGAGGAAAAGGAGCAGTCAAAGAAGTGATAAAAAATGTTTCTGGAAGAGGGATTTCATCACATTGTGCCACTCACCAGCACAACAATATCTTTCATGTGGTCATATTCCTCTGGGTGGAGAAAAGCTGTAAACTCCTCCTTGTTTGCTTTCATATCGCTGTCAAGGTCTGCCATTTTGAATCTCCTCTCATCACGAGCCATCATCTGCTTGTAGCTGTAGCCATCTTCAGGGTCAGAGTCATCTACAACGAGAAGTTAGAATATAAGGACAGAATAAGGACAGTATATCACCCTCTTCATGCACAGACAGGCATACCCATAATATATCCATATGTAGCTTTCTTGTACTCCTCCCATGACACCACTCCATCTTCATCGAGGTCATGGCTCTTCCACTGGCGATCCACGTCGTCGTAGATCCACTTTTTCTGAGCGTGCTTGATCCACTTCTTCATCTCCTCTACTGTAACGTATCCATCCTTATCCTCATCTATTCGTTCCACCAACATCCTGTTGAGGAAAGTGATCAGATTTTAGCAGCTATTGTAATCACAGATGTAAATAATGTCAGCGACACGTTACCTGAGCCTCTCCTTGCTTTCCTCAGGGGTGAGCTGGTCAAAAGTTTTGGCCTCCTCTTGTCCCAGAAAAGCTTCGTGGTCGTAGTCGAAGTTCTCGGCATCGTCGTGTTCCAGGTTGCTGAGTGGGTCCTCGTGGTGAACACGGTCCTTCTTCTCGGTGGGTTTGCTGGTGGCATAAACCACACAGAGGGCAAAGCACATAACTAGTGGCCGCAGCTCCATCCTGTAAACAAGCACTGTTCCGATAAAAGGAAAAAACCAAAGATGATACTGTTAATACTCAGTAAGGACATTCAGGTTTAACCCACCAGTGCTGTATTCAATTTAACAACCTTCTCACACATACTTCAGCTATGTGGTACAATGACAGGCTAATCTGCTTCAGCTGATGCAACATCTGGGATTTTGTTGTAAAAATGAGGAAAAACACCAACAGGAAGATTCCCATGCAAAAATTTAGATTTAGAGATGAGATAACATATGATGGATATGTGCAGCCACAACTAAATCTGTCAAGATGTTTTAGATTTCAGTCATTTTGGATGCAGTTCACATTAAACAAAATAAATGTGAAACTTGAGTAATACTACTGATAAAAGTAAAAGACATATATAATTAAATATAATTAATTGTTAGTATCTTTAAAGATTTACCTTAATTTTGCACGTTTTATCGTATCTGGACAGTTTTTATATAGTCTTTCAGTCGCGCACTGAAAAACAAAACTTGCTATCTTCGTCATATTGTGTTAGTTTTATGATATAAGTACCGTTATTATCCGCAGTCAGCGTTGAAGACCAACATTAGACAGGCTAACGTAGCGTACCGTTAGTTTGAAATGACACCTTCCAGAAAAAATCCACTTGTTCATTTAAAAGGCACAATGAACCCCGCGCTTGAGAAACGCTTAACACTAGTCATTCGACAAAATAATCAACGCTTATTCGCAAATTAAAAATCCAAATTTACTCAGAACAACTCACCGGCGTCCTCGGGGAAGTTCTTCGAAGCGGATAGAGACCCTCCCCCCGGAAACACACCCTTACACTTCCTGTGGCAGGAACCAACGGACCAATCAGGAGCCTGAACTGCGAGTGCGATGTCGCTCGCTGATTGGTCCACTTCAGAGGGACAGCGGTGATTGGATTGGCCGAGACCCGCCACGTCCTCAAAGTCAACAAAAGTTGCCTCTCTCAATCATAACAGAAGCAGTCAGTGTGCCCAACAAAAGCAACAGTGTTTTCCCCACGTAACTGCGGCAACAAGTCAACAAACTGCGGTTCAATTGTTTTTATTACAGCGCACATATTAATTCTGATAGTTTTTCTCTGTAGCAATTATATACATATATATAAAACACATGAAAAGATGACTCCAAAAGTGCTTTAAGCGAACCCTTAAACAAAAACAGGCATGCGAAAAACAAAAGTTATTACTAATCAATTTTTTAAAAAATATTCTAAGAATTCAAATAACAGGGTATTTACTGATAACTTTGCTACTCAGTATAAACATTAAGCAATTTCCTGTCTATAGTTATAAAATCATCCTTATATATACATACACACAACAGGAAACCAACTTAAAATTCACTATTCATTTTCATTTCACACTATTATACCTTTCAAAGCCCTACAATTGCAAATGAACACATTTATTCTGTACCCATAGTTCAAGCTAAAGCAAAGCATCTGTTTCAGCTTTTTGCCAAGTCTTGAAAATCTGTCACACTTGTATGGTCTTCTGATTCTCCCTGTTTGTCTCTTTCTTCTTGGCTGGGACAGGATGCGCAGTTCAGGTCATCACAATCCCCACTTCCTGATGAACCGACACACAAAACATTTTTAAGTCTGTGGAGTGCAAAGTTGGTCTTCCGTCAAGAAGCTTGTTCAGTGTGATGGGCACACTGCATTAAATCTAATAATGTCAGATTTAGATTCCAAATTTAGAAGTGATCATAATAGTGGGTGAATAGCTGTTCTGGCTGACCTTCGCTTGTTTCACATTCCTTTTTTTCTGTGAGGAAGATTCGTTGCATCATCAGTTTTTTCACAGTGTGGCATGTGTACTTGAGCTCCGGAACATGATCTTGATTTTCCATAAAGAACGTATAAGGGTGTAAAGCAAACAGAACAACAGAATCTTTAAATACGTATGCCTGTAAATGAACATACTTAAGGCTATAAAGGACTTTACCTTTCTTTTGACCTTCCTCGAACAACACACATGTTCCTAAAGCATCTGTGGATTGTCAGATAATCAATGTTAGTATCTTTTTTCCAGAATTCATTGAAGACTCATTTCTGGACCATGTGTTTTTTAGTTTCTTTAAAGGTGCATTAAGCATGACTATTTTAATCCTGTCTACTGGGAAGTATGAGTTATGACAGATGACTCTTAAGTTAGTGTCTCGTTTTCTTAAACGCTTTATTCCTTTCGGGGTCACGGGGAGGGCGTACCCAAGGATGAATCACAGGGCGCTATGTAAGCATTTGTGGGTTGGATACCTTGCTTAAAGGTACCTTGGCAGTGCTCTGAAGGTGTTTGTCTGCACTGGGTCTTTAACAGCCCATTCCCCAGCAGAGCTGCTACCGCCACCACCAACCTTTAAGTTACCGGTATTGGCAATGTAAAAATGCTGTTGAATGACGCCCTGCATTCTGACAAATGTAGGTGTCTAACAAGGATGTTAATGTTTTTATTCAGAGTATACAGAGTATAGAGGGTTATGATGAACCATTCTAAATACAAAACAAGTATGCAATGTATATGATGGGTAAAATGGCAATTCATTATGTCATAATTATGCTGTCAGAGTTAGCAAGAAACAAAAAATTAATCGATGAAATGTAAATTAATGTCTAAATGGGTGTTGGGTACAGAAAGACAATACTTTCTAGGGGACGGGGTGTCGATGGCCATATTTTTTGAACAAAATAACAATGTCGAGTACAATAGGTGGCGCTGTGCATCTATTTTGCGAATAGTCAATAAACCCAGAGAAGAAGATACTGCATTTTTTTTTACCTTCATATTCGCCAGCAAACACATATTGTCCGACCTGCATCATCGGTTTCTCGCTAGCGATATCCTTGGAACATAAATACGAATTAAGATGAGTAAGAAGTGCCGTGAAACAAATTACATTTATGTTGATAGTAACATCGGAAACTCACGAGAATCTTGCATGAACCGCCGCACTTGGACATAAAGTCACTGTTGATAATTCCAGCGAGCTCCACCACCACAAGCTGCTCCTAGAAACACATATCAAAATTCTAGATCTATTTCTTAAAGGGTACATAGTTTGAACATAACGGTTGACTATAGAAGTGCACGACTCCTGACAGTAAACCATGTGCTAACGTTAGCGACAGATAAGGCTATTGTTTAAACGTTAGTGTAAAATAGTATTACCTCCTCCTCCCATTCATCTTCCATGGCGAGAATTCAGGAACACACAAAAGGCTCGATATCAAGATAAAATAGTTTCTATGTAGTATTGTATGCTAAAAATGTTTGTGTTATTTTTACACGATACGTCCAACCTACTTCCGCGAATCTACGGTATCCGTGAAGGTTTATACGATCTGGTAATAGCATGCGTGTAGTTACAGCCTCTGACCATGTAGTAGCGCTGTTGCACAGTTTTACCTTTTACCGGCCTCACAAAACGCATCTGATGTGAACTGGAAATGAAGGGAAATGAATAACAGTTCTATCTCTCCTTCCATTTATCCGTCTATCTGCATTGATTGGATCTAAATATTGGCTACCTGTAGGCTCACTCATCTACATCTAACATTAATGTTATTAATGTTCTCCTGCAGGAGGCCATAGCTGAGGTGATGAGATGAGTCGAGATGAGGTGATACACTTTATTGATCCCCAAGGGGAAATTCATCTGTCAAAGCTAGGAAGAAGTAACAAAATCTAAAATAAGCACCTGCTTTAAATGTAGCCAAATGCAGACAGGAACACATTCACAATTGAGGCTATGGGAGAAACACCACCGAGTAATCAAATTGCACGATGATGAAAAAATATACAAAGCACAAGAAGCCATCACAAAGCTTAGTGTATGGCGTATTTTTCTTTTTTTTTTTTAATTATTGCTTTTCCAAGACTGAAGTTAATATAACAGACAGTTTTACAATGTCTGTGTAAAGCACGGTTGCTGGAATAAAACATTGGGTCAGATATATTTAAGGCAAATATTTACCTTGAGATTTGTTATTCTAAAATAAGTAGAGTATATACCTACAGTATAGCTGTATTTTAGGGAATTTCAACAGCTTTGTGCATGTTGCAGGTTCTAAAAAACATTTCAGGTAATTCTTTATGGGTTACCTATTAATCATGCTTTCTAAGCATATGATATTTTTAGAAAATCCATTTGAATTTCGCTGCATTTTCTCTACAAGCAAATCAGTAAATCTGCAGGCAAGAAGTCAGCTTTGATGAATTTCAATGGATCCTTGCATTAATCCTAACCCATTTAAATTTTATCCATAAAATGAAAAAAAATTCTAGTAAAACTCTTGGAGGCTGTGGAGGTGAACACAGATGCTTTAATGTTTTTTTGGGTTTTTTTTTTTTGTTGGTCAGCTGTCAGAATTGTTCATCTGTTGTTGATAACAGCAAAGACTAGATTCCAGGTTTAATTCCTCTCGTTTCTTGCGCTCAACCGATTTACGTTGGAAACCGCAGCTTCCCTGCCGGTATCGGGGTTAGAAGGAAAGTACGCATTTCAATTGTGCATCTTTTAGAATGATATTTATTGAGAATACATTGAAAAATATTGTCTCTTTCATTGGTGGACATTCCGGGACTTCAAATCCAGTGGTGTAAAGGTATGATCAATCTTGGCTTGAGAAAATTCAACTGGATTTCATTTAGTTTTTTCAAAGACACTTTAGCTTGAAAGAGTCTCTTGGATAAGATGTGAAATGGCTTCGAAAACTAAAAGAAGTCCAGATAAATTTTCTTAATCTAAAACTTCTTTTCAACCGGGATGACTGAGAACAGTTATTGACCCGATATGAACAGCTGTATGCATACATGCGGAGCAGGTTGATGCTGAAATGAGACTCGCACTTGAAGGTAAAAACCATTTTTTGAATCAGAATCAGACAAAACCAAATTAAAGGGGGTGCATATCCCCCATGTGGCTTCTCCCTCCCCATTTCTGGCCTATCATTTATCTCTGGACCATGGTGGGGTTGTCATGTCGACCAGCCCACAAGTTACTATGACAACGGCTCAAGGGGAAGCACTTGCTAGGGAGGTTATTGCCTCCTTGGGGATGTAGGAAAGAAGGGGGAATGTGAGCAGAGACAAAGATAGAAGGACTCATAGACACCAGAAAGGCTTCAATGAAGACAGAGGTCAAGTTGGAGTATGTTGGCCCTGGAAGAGTACTTTAGTGCATGTGGTTTACTATAAAGGCCAGTTTACATAAGAAAAAAAACAATGCATGAAGAAACTATGTGAATAACAGTTGACTGTTTGAAGGATAGAATGCAGTATACAAAGTTTTCTCCCTCTTGGACAAGACCTCAGCTTCCCTTGTACATGATATATTACACTTTCCCTCAGTGCGGAACCCTGGGGCAGAAAGGGGCGGAGGCAAGACAGGGAGTGACATTAAGGACCCTCCAAGGTGTCAGATGGGTCCCCAGCTTCCCCCACATTTTGTCATATAAATGTCATGAAGACAAGTTTAGAGTTGGTTAGACTTTGGGTCTATTTCTGCCTGGGGGGGTGGGGGTACCACAGTGGTTAATTGCCCCATTAACACTGATGGGGTAAATTGGTGGAAGGGCTAACTATATATGTATTACAGTGAAAACAACAACCCCTGGCATACACCTCAGGGCACGGAACGCATGGTGTGTTTTACAGTGCGGCCTGTGCATCTGACTCAGTGTAATTGTGTGTGTGTGTGTGGTGTGTGTGTGTGTGGTGTGTGTGTGTGTGTGTGTGTGTGTGTGTTTGCTCCCAAATTAAAGCTTTAATGGTTGTAATTGATTACAATTCTATATTTATCACTACAGCAATTAACGCAAAACATATATAAATGTTTTGTCATTGTCTATTGTATTCTATTCTAGTCTGTGTTGTTTGCAATATGTTTCTTCTCTATATTTATGTCAAAACTGTGCAATCTGTACATTAACTTTGAATGATGGACACAAAACATTTCCTCCATATCACTTGTGCAGATGTTCTATGGCAGCTCTATGGTCCATATATCAAATTATAAAAATCCAATATAGATAATAAGTTCAAATGATATTAAGAAGTGTAATATTGTACCACAGGGTTGTGATTTACACCTGTGATGAAATTTAAATATTTCTTTGAAAACAATAAATAAGTGATGACAATTTTTTTTGTGCTTTGTGCAGCACTGGATATATAATGATCACACACACACACACACACCACACACACACACACCCTCTTTGCATTGCTGACTAATGTTAATATTATATGAGCATTTACACTTATTGTCTTTTGATCGTAAACCTGCAGAAAGCCTCTGAAAAGAGAAGTAGCCTGATTTATGGTTGTGATAAGATGCAGTCTTGCTGGCATGTGCCAGGCGGACAAATCACTCTCGATGTTTTCACGTCGTAAAATCATTATTGGGTGTTCTACAAACGTACAGGCCAAATCATGTGGCACTTAATTCATTGGCCAGTAGGTGCACCATTGCATTAATGTAATAAAACCAAACCAAGATAAGGCAAAATCAAAATGTCAGTGCTCTCAAAACCCAACATAACGAAATGTCATTAATATTCATGTTCAGATATAGTGCAGCTATTTCACGCAACACTGGGCTGATTGTAACCCTACAGTTTATGCTGAAAGCCTGACCCTTTCTATCTCCTCTGCATTATGAGTTTCTATAACATTTTTTCTGTAATATTGCCCCCTTTCACCCCGCTCATATTTGTGTTTATGCGATTCTAAAATGAGGATGAGGTCAGCTGTCACAATCACCACATTTTAAAAAGTAAGATAGTGTTTGATATTGTGAATAAATGCAGCTTTTACCTTTTAAATATGGAAGATCGACAGATTGGAACCTCCGGCGTGAAATTCACTATCTATTATCATAACAATAGCGTCGAGTGGCGAGGATGGGACAGCCGGAGCAGAATCAAACTAAAGGTCTAAAGCCTCCGATAACAGAATGTGAAATGGACACGACAATTCGGGGGGTTTTATAATGCTGGAGAACCACTTTTAACTCGGGAAGGAATCTCCGAAAGTCTTCAGAAATCTGGAGCAGATGTAAGAAAATCTCAGATAATATTTAGGCGTCATTATAAGAGGCATTTTTCCTCTATTCGTTCCAAAAAAATTGGATTTCGGTAACATCACACAAACACTCTTCTGAAATCACGTGTGTTTGTGTGTGTGTGTGTGTGTGTGTGTGTGTGGCAAATATTTCATGCAAAAAATGCCTGTTTTGAAAAAGAAAAAATAGCTAATCGAATAAATAAACAACTATGGTAATTTAAGACACATTGCGTCGAATATTAAATTAAATGTCAATATTGTTAAAACAATACTTTAAAAAACTAACAAAAAAAATCCTCTAGGCCTTTAGCGTGATGTTTAGTCTTTTCTATAGATCACCATGACATCTGTCGCGTTTGTGACCGAATATCCCGCATTACAATATTATGGCATAATAACGGTGCAGATTTTTGCTTTGTATTTGTAAAATTGCTTGTCTTTCTTTTTCGGGATTTTCAAAAAAACGTTTCTCTAAAAACAGTTTTCTCTAAACGTACATTTTAAGAGAAGGTGGTTTGCTGAATACTGATCTAAAATGTTTTAGGGCGGGTTTTTCCGCCTCATATCAAATAAAATACCACATTTTAGTTTTTATTTTTCGCAGTAAGTCAGCCTGCTCCTCCTCGTCTTGTCTTCGTCTCCAGTAGCCTCTCCTCCTCCTCCCTCTCTCCTCCCACCTCCCTCCCTCTCTCTCTCTCTCTCTCTCTCTCGCGGAATCCTATTGATCCAAACGGGCTAATTAGCGGTGTCTGCGCAATTACGCACATGCGCACTAGGGGTAATCTCAGCCATTTTTGAAGGAAACTAATTAGCAGGAATAAAGAGCCAAGTGTTTTTCCCCCCACAGTGATCAGAACTCATTCTACCTCTGGAGCTGGCACAAACCCCTCCGTCCCCCCATCTTCTGTTTACTACAGCCTATATGTAGCTTTAATTACACTGTTGTTTGGTAACAACTCGGACCCCGCTGCTCTCTCTCCCCGTTTTTCCCCCTCCTGGCTCCGTAAAAAACGCAGATGATCATTCATAAGGAATGAGTGGGCTCTCAATACGGTTGTTTTCCGGACTACTACACATTCAGCGTACGGAGCTTTGTACCAGAGCCTCTGCAGAAATGTAAGTCCGCCGTTTGTTTACGATATTGCGGGAAACTGGGAGGAAGCGACCTCGGCTTCGGGGAGGTGAGGGTGTTTAGTCAGTACAGCCTGGTATTCGCAGAAATCGAGCTTTTGTTGATCTGCTTGTCCATCGGATCACCTGTTACTGGATAACCAACGCGATCACTCTTAGTTTGGTTAGATCGCGGGTGTTGAGCGGTCCGATCCGCTGTAAACAAAGGCTGAAAGTAGGGGGGCTTAATTCTGGTCAGCGGACTGACAACACAGAACAGGGAGTGAACTTCAAGTCGCTGCCTGTTCGGTATTCTCTAACAACAGCCCCAGTATGCCCCCCCTCCCCAAATAACAGGGTCCTTTACCTTGGCAGCGGTGTGTGTTTCGGCGATCCTGGTATGTTTGAAAAGGTTATTTCTCCAGTTGGCTCCAGTGTGTCCAGCTAAAGCCAAGACAGAAAACAATCCAAAACATTTTTAAAGTGTCGCTACACAACTCTCCTCTGTCCCTGTTCTCACACCCATGACTCTCTCCTTTCTCTCTGTTTCTACACACGCACACGCGCGCGCACTCACACACACCTGCAGTGTCCACACCAACAAAGATATCATGTGTGTTTGTAAACCCGAGCAGCCCCATGCATGTCAGTTAGTGTGTATGTGCTCTTAACTGGCATTATCAGAAGGAATTTGCAGAGAACAACAGGATGTACACACATTCACACACACACACACACACACACACACACACACACACACACACACACACACACACCACACACACACACACACACACACACTGTTAAAAGATGGTTTCCCGCACTTCTGATCGATAGAGAGCCAGGAATGTTTATATAAATAGTTACATTGCTGATAGACCTGGGTTATTGATTGCAGTGTAAATGAAAATCTTTATCAGATTAGAGACTGTTCTCAGCTGCTGGCAGGCAGGCAGGCAGGCAGGCAGGCTCGGCCCCACGGCGCAATCTGACGGGACGGTGGGGACAGCTGCAGTGGGCAAGGGTCTATGGCCTGTGACATAAACACAGTACATTAAAGCACTATCACAGTGCCGATATGAGCCATATATCTTTAAGTTGCAGAGAAGGGGGGTTGGCGAGAGGAGACGCAGGCAGAAAGAGGGTGTTTGAGGAGGAGGAGGGGGCTGGCTGGTTGAAGGTGAAAGGGTACATTAAGGTCTGTCCTTGATTAAAAAAGGTCAGTAATGAGACTGGGATGCACACGGGGTAACAGAGATGTATCCGTCTCATCTGACATTCATGTGTCAGTCAGAAACAAGGGGGGATGCTCCATTAGATTTTTTTTCATTGTTTGCTGTAAAACTTAAAAATAGCTCCCCCAATCCATTTTTAAAATGTTTTTATTGAAATACTTACCCCACAAAACCAATGTATGTACTATGCTAATATACAGGTTTATGTATGTACTATGCTAATATACAGGTTTATGTATGTACTATGCTAATATACAGGTTTATGTATTATGGTGTTACTACAAGATATAGAACATTTTGGTTTATTTTTAAGTACTCCCCCAGTAATTTTTCCCATTAATCTGATGTTCATTTGTATAGATGCAATTTATGTTACACAAGTGTTATTATCCCTAACATGAACAGATGAGAACGTAAACATTTTTGCTTAATGTGTTAGTAATGTTTAATTAAATGTTTCATCTGCATACATAAATGGCTCACATAATTGTTTTTGTTCTGTAGGCAAATAAATAAGATTAGGAAAGTGCCCATTTAATCAGATCCAACCCCTGTTTTTGCATGATGTGTTATAAATGGCTAATGCTAAACAAAGAGCCAGTTTCCTCACAATAATATCTGTGCTTTTATGCAACAACAAACAATAATGTTAAACAAACAGTGGCTGTTAAATGCACACTTTCATCTGCTCTTCTCTTTGGGTCACAATTTAGTGAAAGCCCTTTAGCTTTGAAACATTCGGTTCTTTATTTAATCCCATCCCCTGAGGAATATTATAGACCTCCTGCGTAGCCTTTACCCGCATTCCTCCACCTAGTTTAGCGCTCATGCTATTGATTTTCCCATTAAGGGCTAACGCTAACCCCTGAGTAACCAGCCTTTGTATTGCGGTTTGTGAAGGCAGTATTGAACAGATGCTATCCAGGGACTGTAATCAATGGCCTCCACTGTTATGCAATACTATTTACATGACTCATTTATTTTATTTTCTGTCCCTTTTTTCTCCTTTCTCCCTTCTCACTCTCTCTGTCATCTTCTTTCTCCTGTTCTTTTTCTGTATCTGACACCCACAGGTGGGGTGGTAATGTGTGGCAGCTGTAGCCTCTGGTATGGACAGCGGTGAGGGAGGAGGAGGGGATGGAGGGGGAGGAGAGGAAAGAGATGCTGACCTCAGTCCCCAGGCTTTATCTCTTCCTCTCCTGACCCCGGCGGTCGTTCCTGAGCAGGGGTCATCCTCTCACACCTCAGCTATGGCCCCTGCCAAAGAGCTCCTGACCCTGCTCCAGCAGCGGGAGGAGGGTGCAGAGGGGGCCCAGGCTGGAGAAGAGAGCCGGGGAGGTGAGCAGAAAGAGGAAGGCCGACATTCGCAGGAGAATGGAGTGTGTGTAAAACAGGGGATAAAGAAAGAGTCCGCGGAGTGTTGTTTGTCAAAGCAAATGAAGGAAAATGGGGAGGTGTGTGTAGGTGCGGGAGAGGTGTCAGTTACAGGGGGCCTCTCGGCAGCCCTTAGTAGCAAAGAGGAGGAGGCCATCTCAAACCAAAGCCAAACCAAATCCAAATGTTCTTTATTACCTCAACAGAGCCAGCACAGCTCTTCTTCCAGCACTGCAAGGGCCAGTGGCACACTCAACAGCAAAATAGCCGCCTCTCCAAAGCCCTCCCCCACTCCCTCCATCTCTCCAAAGCCCTTCGCTCTTCTTTCCACCTCTCCAAAGCACTTCACTTGTCCGTCATCCTCTTCTGCCCTGCCGAGCGAGATAGAGGCAAAAGACATTAAGGCAGATCAGGACTGGATTTCTGGGTTTCCTCAGAGCTTTAAATCCCAGCAGTCTACTCTGGCTTTTCCACTGGCAGGTGCGAGGCCTGCCAGTGCACCTGCTGAGGATGATGGGCCGGCAGGGGTTCCTCACTCTTCCATTTTAAATGAAGATGGTGCCAAAGCTCCAGAACCAAATGACAGCCAGCTAGACACAGAGGTGAATGATGAAAGAGACAAAGAAGGAGAACAGAAAGACGCTGTCCTTAAAAACCTCAACCAAGACCTCTCGCCCAATTCGCTGACCAGTCACATGACCATAATGCACTCGCGCAATTCCTGCAAGACTCTGAAATGTCCCAAGTGTAACTGGCACTATAAGTCTCAGCATACACTGCAAGCCCACATGAAAGAGAAGCACCCAGAGACGGGTGGCCAGTGTGTGTGCGGCGCCTCCGGGGGGAAGTGCGTCTGTGGCGGTGCAACACGAGATGCGTGTGGATACTGTAGTTCGGGAAAACCCCACCCTCGCTTGGCCAGAGGAGAAACCTACGCTTGTGGTTATAAACCCTATCGCTGTGAGGTGTGTGACTATGCTACCTCTTCGAAAGGCAACCTCAGCATACACATGCAGTCAGACAAACACCTGAATAATGTTCAGAATGGAGGACACTTGAACGGTCACATGCACTCTTCTCATGTTACCAACAATAGCAGCTCTTCCAACGGCCACGCCGCGGAAGAGCCGGCGTACAAGCTCCCGCTCGCGATTCTCCCACCTACCACTCAGCCCGCCAAGCTCACGCCGCCTGCGCACTCCCACTCTCAAGGCAAGCGGTGGAGGTGTGATGTGTGCGACTACGAGACCAGCATTGCTCGCAACTTGCGCATACACACCACCAGCGAGAAACACACGCATAACATGCTCCGACTCCAGAGGGGCTACTACCTGTCCCAGTGCCGGAGCCTGACCCCACAGCTTAAACACCTACAAAACGCAGGTGAGTGTCCCATCACATCTGTTCGGACATAAAAATGAAAAAAGGTGCCTTTTGTCTTAGCGTGTCCTTTGTTTTTCCTGTTAGGCGCTGAGCTTTCCCTGAAAATGAGACTGACCAGTCAACAAGCCACAGAACAGCCAGTCGCGCTCGGCTCGGCGCTGACTCCCTCGCCCTCTCCCTCTCCTTCTCCCCCTCCTGCCCTGTGCCTGTCCCCCACTTCACCCCTCTCCCAGGGTGTGTTTCAATGCCTTGTCTGTTCCTGCTTTTCATCCGACAGCTTAGAGTCTGTGGAGCAGCACCTGAACGCCCCTCGCTCTCTGCCCCAGTCTGAGTGGTGCTCCCTGGTTGCCGGTGGCTGCCACTGTAAGCTCTGTGGCTACACCACCCCGCTGAGGGCTAACTTTTCCCTGCACTGCCAGACTGACAGACACCGGACCCGGTACCAGCTTGCAGCTCACGTCCAAGAGGGAGGAGATAGAGGTCAGGAAGGTGCTGCCCTGATTGCCAAAGGCAATCCGGTCCAGCTGAGATGCAACCTGTGTGACTATGTGACCAGCAGTCTGGAGAAGATGAGAGGGCATTCCCTTGGCTCGCACCATGAGGCCAGTACTCGGGTTTACAGAGTGAGTACTATTTCAGAATCAATCTTTATGACACTGCCATTATATTTGAATTGCATCTAAATGTTTTTTGCTCCCTTGTGTTAGTTCCTGCAGCAGTATGATGGTGAAGTTGATGGAGGTTCTTGGCTGTTCCATTGTCTGCTATGCAACCACTCCTCTTCTTCTAAGCTTCAACTACTGAAACACAGTCAAACCCCAACCCATCAGCAGAGGGAAGGGCTGCTACAGCTGCAGCCAATGGGCGGAGAGGAACTGGCGGCCATTTTTACCATCAGGAAAAGCTCCGATGGTGACACAGGTGAAAAAAATATAAAATTAACTGTCAGGGTGCTCCTCGCATGTGTACACATGACATTGGGGGAAAAAAACAGGAGGTAATGAGTAATGGCTGTTGCTGCCATATTGATCAAGTAAATTGACTGGTCAATGCACAGCCTTGTTATATCTCCAATAATGCCTGACAACAACTAACTAGCACCTGCTAATCAATGAGCCAGGACAAATCCCCTGGAAAAGAATGGAGAAGATGGAGGATGGTCATTAGCCTGCCTTCTGTTCAAGAAGAAACGCTGATTGTTAACTGTGTCAGGGGTGATGGCAGAGCCCCTCAAACATATAACACAACACGTCCTGGTCGGGACGTGTGTCCCGTGTCAGTGCACGGATTAAGACTTATTGAGGTGAACTGATGAGTTGTAAGTCCATATTACTTCGACTCCACCTCTGAGGAGAGTCTAATGGAGAATCAATACTTGATCAATAGCAGATGAAGGCAAGCAGGACAAATTAACTCTTTTTGTGAAGGATGGAATGTAGAGGGGAAATATAGAGTGTTGTTCTAATAGCCTATGATAACAAATTGTGCGCAGCGCGACATTTGTATAACACAATAGTTTGTCTTGTCTCCTTACAGATGAGCTCAGTGAGGATATGGAAACTTCCAATGAAACTACCACGGATCCTTCAGACACAACCAAAGACTCATGTGACGTGGGGGTGAAACAGATTTCCGAGGAGAGAGGTATGGCTTCTTCTATGGGAAGAGTGAGTCCACCCATTCTGTAATTAAGTAGAAAGAAATACAACACACTCATTTATCTACATTTTCACTTAAAGAAGAAACTAAGGGGGAGAACAGAGAGAATGAGGGATCGTTGCCCCCCATTAAGCGCCCATCCTCTGGATGGACGGAAATGGAACATTCAAGCAAACGCCCCAGAATACACCAGCAAAATGAGAACCAGCAGGTGAGCAGTCCACACAGACCGTGTTAGCCTAAAGATGTTCAATTATCAATAAATGTATGTCGGTCTAATTTCAAAGAACTCACCCTTGCACACCTGCACTTTGAACTGAAACTTTATTAAGCATCAACCTCTTCTTTCCTCTCTTCTCCCGTAGACTGTCCAGTGCCCTTTGTGCCAGGTCAAAGTCCCATTCATTCACTTTCAACAGCATCTCACACATGTGCACAGTGTTGCACAGGACTGTGTAGACAAGCTCATCAGCACCGTAAGTGTATGCATGTGTGGATTTGTTGTTTGCATTCATCAAAAGAAAAAGAGGAGAGAAGGCAAAGCAATGGGGGATGGGGGAGAGTGAAATGTAGGGAGACAATTCCATTAAGAAGGCACCAGAGAGAAAGGCAGTGCTTTTTTTAATGCATGTTTAAGTAGCTCCCTGCTATCATCTTTGATGCAGTCGTGCATTCTGTGTGTATGTGTACACGGAGTGGAAGAGAGAGGGTTTGACTGAGTGAGTGAGGGAAAAGGCAGTCTTTCTATAATGCATGTTTAAGTAGCCCTCTATTACCAGAAGTGCAGTCAAGCTAAAAAGGGGCCCCCGTGCTTTTTACTGTGTCTCTCCAACTAACAAAGACTGGTCATCTATCCACATCACCATCCTCCATCTCCCTGGCCCGTATGCTAAGTGGCCTTTGTCTCTTGTGCTCTTCGCCTCCACTTGACTGACTGCTTTTCACCCTTTCTCCCCTATGCTGTCGTCCTCTCTCCCCCCCAGCTACTCCTATCATTCCTATTCAACCATCTCTCTCTCTCTCTCTCTCTTTCAGCCCCTCCCATTTTGTCTCTCCCAAGCTCATTCTCAATTTCTTATGCGTTACCCCTCCCTTCCTCTCTCTAAAGCAGTTTTTTTTGTTCATTGTCCCATACTTCCTCCCTCCCTCACCCTGCTCCCTCTTTCATATTCTGCACCTCTTACCCCCCCACAATCATCCTCCCTCCTTCCCTTCTTACCCCTCCCTCACTCTCTCTGATAGTAATTGAGGTTCATTAATTCAGACTGAGGTGATGATGGCCATTATGTACCTTGCTTTCCAATTACGCTCTCTAGATTAAGCCTGACCTTCAGTTTTCTCTGCAGTGTGTGTGTGTGTGTGTGTGTGTGTCTCCGTGTGTGTGTGTGTTCCACACTCTCTTATGAAGCTGTTACTCAGAAAAAAAACTCTTGTCATGTAAATCTCATCTTTAGCTGTCCGTCCTTTCCTAAGGGTAGCTAGCTGCTCACATAGATAAAGTATTTGCTGTGAGTGCTTGAAGCAGTGGAGATGGAGATTTTCTATATGAAGAATGATTTTAAATAAATTCATTATTCAGCTCGGCAAAGTTTTATTAAACCCTTGAGGCATGTTGGAGGGTGTTGGAGCTGAGGGGCAGGTCCACATTTCTCAACCATATACATTTTCCATAAAATTGATGTGCCGCCTTCTCTGTACTGTGCAGACAGGTACAAAATGTAACTATACACTTACAAATTCACTATTTAATGTTTTATGTTATAAGGACGGGGGTGCAGGCACTGTATGTTAATATATTTGTTGATACATTATCATTTGAATTTTATTACTATGTTTTATTCAGAATGTGGGCTGAAGAAAATATTGTCAATATCGTTCATCTGAATATGTTAAAACAACACCGGGAGTTATGCAATGAAAGCTTTAAAAAGACTTAGGCTTAAGACTGATTTTCTTATTTTGTGGCTCCAGGTCAAGCTTTCGATGGAACCTCAGCCCCAGCTGCAGACGGAACCACAAACTGAGCTGAACGCCGATGACACACAGAAAACTAAAAACACCCAGAATAGCGATGCAGATTGTTCCCATGTTGCTGACCCTGCTGCTTCTGTTGATGCACAGAAAAACAATGGTTGGTATATAATTCATGATAAAACTGAATTCATGCTCATTAATGGTCCAAAACACTCAACAGTTTCTTGTCCTTTGACAGCAGCATCTCAAATATTATTAGAAAATAACTTTTAATTGACCATTGTGAAATCTTTTGCCTTTTTAAGGGGTCGAGTCAGTGGAAAACACTGAAGCAGAAGTAACTGCGCCCAAAGATGTCACAGCTCTACTCACCCCTCCCTTGGAAGACAGCACCACTCACCCTTCCAACGGCAAACTGGCTCCCCAATCCCTAACACAAATTCCCCCCTCTTCTCCTCCCACCTCTCCACCCAGCGATCACCCTCCCCTGTCCGATCACCATGGTTACCGGTTCCGTTGCAGCAGGTGCAGCCTGGCGTTCCCTACTCAGGAGAAACTCCAGCTGCACTGGCAGTACCATGCCATGAGAGCGGCGACAGAGTGCCCCCTCTGTTCCAGACAATGCCGCAGCCAGGAGGCCCTGCAGAGACATATGCAGAACACACACTCACAGTTGGACACCACACAGGGGCAGAATACCATGTTGCCAGCCAACACTGCGCAACACATGGAACACAACCAGAGTCCAGTTCAACAGGATTTTAGTTTATCACCTCAACTGGGGCAGGAGGCAGGAGAGAGTGAGGATGAGGAGATAGAGGAAGAGGCCCTCGACATGGAGGGAAAAGAGCCGAAAGATATTCAAGTCAAAGATCGGGATGTGGTCGATGAAAGAGCTGAGGCGTTTTCAAGTGAACAAGAGAAAGGGCCACAGGAGGACGTACCAGAACCCAGTTTCAGTCCGCTAGTCAAAAAGAGTTCCAACCCTGCAATGGACCGCTTTCTTGACCCAGCCAGGCCTTATAAGTGTCACGTATGCTCTGAATCTTTTACTCAGAAAACCATTCTCCTCGTTCACTATAACTCTGTGTCCCACCTTCACAGAGCCAGACGTGCTCTCCAGGACTCTAACACAGGTGTTGCTGTGACCGAAACGCCCCGAGGTCCTGATCCTAGACCTTATCGTTGCCAGCTGTGTGGAGTTGGTTACAGCCAGAGCTCCACATTGGACATACACCTTCGCTCTGTCCTTCACCAGACTAGAGCTCGTGCTGCCCAGAACTCAGGTTCACAAACCCCAACATCTTGTGCAGCCGCTCCAGTATCATTCCCCAGCACAGCCACACAGTCAGTTATTGCAAAAGAAGAACCATCCAAGAGCTTTCCTTTAATAAAGAAGCCAGATGTAGTGAGCTCTTCAGCCTCTACACATTTGGGTGTAGCAACCGAGGCCCAGACTACCCTTCCTAACTCAATTGAACAGTCTGCTAACCAGCAGACTAAAAAAAGAGTGGCAGATCTTGTAGCATCAAGGAACCAGCTAATGCTATTACAACAGCAGCAGTTAGCACAGGCTCAGGCTCAGCTGCAGCAAACCACATTGCTTCAGTCACAGCTGCTACAACATTTTCCTTTGGGTCAGGAGACTCTTCTAAAACAACATTTCTCCTTGATACCAGACACCATGCTTTCTCTGCAGCAGCAGCTTCTTCTGCCCTTTTACCTGTCAGGAGACATGAAGATTAACCCAGAGTTAGCATTTAAAAGTCATGAACTTAGCCAGTTGTTATCTGCCATGTCCATCCCAAAAGAACAACTTAAGGCAGCAACAGAAAGTGAGTCTCAGCCTCCAATGGACAAGAAAACAGCCCAGGAAGCAGGGTCCACTTCAATTATGAGTGAGCCAAAAGATCACATTCAAAGTGAACCCAAAACTGAAGCAGGAACCAGCAAATCGATCAAACTGGTTCAAGAAGAGAGCTTTGCTAGTCTTGAAGAAAAAGAGGACGTTTCTATGCCTGCTGTTCAAACAGAAAGTCAGAAAGAGGCAAGCTCCTCACTTAAACTTGGATTGCAGTGTCCTCCTCCCAGAGTTCCTTTTGCTCCTGTGAACGGGGAACCTTTAAGAGCACTGTTGCAGAGTTATGGTTATGAGCTGGCATTGCAGTACATACAAAATAGACACAGAAACCAACAGGAGATATCATCACATTTGATAAACAACAGTGCACACAAACAGGAATCCGCTTACGTAAACAAGACTGAGGTGTCCTCAGAGAAGGGGACAGATGACTTCAGTAAACTGGAAGATGGGAAGACGGGAGACTGTATGAATAATGAAGATGTTGAGGAGGAAAAGCAGAAGGGAGACAAAGAATCTGTGAACAAAAAAGAATGCTGTGAAAGAGGTGAAAGATGTTTGGACTGTGGAAAGTTGTTTTCAGATGCCTTGATTTTAAAAAGCCACAAGGAGTATATCCACAGGACACTGTTTCCCACTGCTGCACTTGAGAGGTTTTCCAGGGAATACAGACTGCAGTATGACCAGATGTACCCGCTCACTGAGCGTCGAGCTGCAGACGGTTCAGCCGTCTCTCCCCACGCTACAGCCAAAACCTCAACGTCCGATTCAGAAGCGGCGCCTGAAACTGTGACACCACAAGTTAAAATTCGCACATCCTCACCCGTCCCTTCAGTTTCTGACCCCATGAACAAAACATGCACTTCAACTACGTCGGCCCCTACGTCTTCTCCGCCATGTCAGAGCTTTTCTGAGCATGAGGTGTCCACGTTGAACACGTCCACAGACGCTTCTCAGCCCCCACCTTCCGCTCAATCCATACCTGTTACGCTACCCAAAATACCAATGCTTCCACTTCCCCTTCCCCAGCTTCCTATACCCCCGTTGACCATAACTAAGCTGCCCCTGCCGACCCTTCCTTTTCCCATGGAACTACCCCTCCTCCCTCCAGTTGTGATGCCATCGGTGGCTCTTCAGCCTCAACCCTGGTTAGACTCAAGTGTGAACCCTGAACTGGCAAAACTCTACCAATCTCAGTTTAATCCATCTTTACTTGGGAAACAGCCACAACTTAGTCCAGCTTTGCTGACACAGCAATCCCAACTCAGCCCCGCTTTGCAAACACAGCCCCCACAGCTCAGCCCTGTGCTGTTAGGCCAGTCGTCCCAAACCAGCCCCATTCAGACCGTCAACACAACAATACAACAGGGTAAAAGAACCCGGACACGCATTTCCGAGGAACAACTGACTATTCTGAGGAAACACTTTGATATTAACAGCCTGCCCAGTGATGATGAAATCGGCAAGATGTCCGCCCTGTCTGGTCTGCCTCATAAAGTTGTCAAACACTGGTTCCGCAACACTCTGTTTAAAGAGAGGCAGAGAGACAAGGATTCCCCATACAATTTTAATAACCCTCCAACTATTGCACTTGAAGACACCAGCGAGGAGGTAGCACAGGACCAGCCAATGACACTTTCCCCGTGTTCACTTTCCCCAGGCCTACCAGCCAACAACTCACCACTCTCCCAGGCTTCCGACCACCAGAAAGGGGAGCCCCATCGAGGACGACGCTCCTCTCGAACACGATTCACTGAGAAGCAGCTGGAAACCCTTCAAGGGGTGTTTGAGGCTACTCCCTATCCCAGAGAAGAAGAATACGACAGGCTATCAGCTCTCTTGTCCCTCCCTAATAGAGTCATTGTTGTGTGGTTCCAAAATGCTAGACAGAGGGCCCGCAAAAATCAAGACAGAGGGAATGAAGATGGATCGGAAGGCAAGAACAGTCACAGACGGAGCAATGACTGCGTCAAGAATAACGATGAAGAGGAGAGCAGTTGCGATCATGAAGGACACGGTGAAGCTCAAAATGAAAATTCAATGGATCTGACCTACGAGTACTATACAAATCCCGAATCCCCTGCTTGCAATTCTTCTTCTGGCTTCATAGAAAGCGAGTATCCAACAGTCAAAGATGAACCAGTAGCTCTTACTAGAAAGCAAGAAGATATAGATATCCCTCCTCTGACCAACAAGAGCCCAGGTCTTGTTCAAATTCAAAATGAAAATACAGATGCTGAGACGCACCATGTGCAAGGAGTTCAAGCTGTGAAAAGGGAACGTTCTTCACCTCCTGACCCCGGCAAAGAAGAAATAAGCCTTTCAGAAAGATGCCAACCCTGCTCTTCTTCCTCATCACAAAAAACTGTTGCCAGCAGTTTGTCCGTAAGTCATTCCGGCCAGGGACGTAATACTCCTTGTGAGCAAGCTATTAAAAAGCCTGCAGACACGATGCCTTCCATCCTCGCTGCCCCTGAGTCTGAAACACGCCACTCTGAGCTGCCTGATGCTGCTACAGGTTCGTCTTCTGAAACACAGCCAAAAAAACCGTTTCAAACCCAGGCTCAGTTCCAGTGCAGTCTCTGCCCAGTATCCTTGCCAACATTCCAGCTGTGGCAGGAGCACCATACCAGGCATGTTCTAGCAGCTCAGACACAGGTCCAGTTTCTCCACTCTGGCTTTACAGACCGAACCCTCCCTTATATGATGCTTCACCCCAACCACCCCCTGATGGCCAGCCAAATGCTTTCAGGTGCTATGTCTCAGATGCACCCCAATCCCACCCATCCCATGATATCTCACCTAAACAGTATCCAGATAAAGAACACAATGCCCGATCACTCCAACACCTCCCTAAACTGCCTCACTCAAGGTTCTATGACTTCCCTAAAGCAGAATCCAAAGCATTTATCAGACAGTGGTTTCGATGGCCAAAGGGGAAATAGAGACGTCGAAGAAGAGCACAGAAGAGATAAGCGTCAAAGAACTACTATCACTCCAGAACAGCTGGAAGTGTTGTATCAGCGTTACAGCATAGATTCTAACCCCACCAGAGGAGTCCTGGAAAGCATTGCTCGTGATGTTGGCCTCACAAGAAGAGTGGTTCAGGTATTTTTAATTGTATGAACATCTACAGTATTATGTGTTCAACAGAGATCAGAAGTGTCCAAAATGTACCTACTTACATTTGGGGCACTGATTTGTTTACTTTAATTTTTTTTTTTTCCCGCAGGTTTGGTTTCAGAACACACGAGCCCGAGAGCGAAAAGGACAGTTTCGGTCAACAGGGCCAGGATCTTGTTTCAGTTTGGGTTTCAACCACCTGCGCTGCCCATTCTGTAGGGCTCTGTTTAAGGTAAAGAGTGCTCTGGATGCCCATATGAGGTCACGACACTGGGCCGAGGCTGAAAGAGCAGGCTACACCTTGTCAATTTGTAATGGATCCAATGGGCAGACTGGCTTGGCATCCATCACAGACAGACCGGGTCCATCCATCTCGTCCAACCCTGTCGCCAACCACAGCTATGTCAGCAGCAACAAAGAGATACTGGCGAAACCATCTGTGGCCTCCTTATCTCTGACCACCGAGCTGAACTCGGAGGAGGAGGATTACGATGAAGAGGATTGCGAGGAGCTCCCGTGTGAGGATGGTCCGAGCATGGCTTACCAAGCTTCCGGTTCTGGGGATCCGAGCTCAAACTGGGGTGAGACACAGACATTGCAGCAGCATCACCATCAGCAGCAGCGCCAAAGGACACAGATGAGCCACTTTCAGGTACTCCAGCTGCGAGACTTCTACAGAAACCACCGTACCCCTAACCGACATGAGTGTGAGGCTCTGGGACAGAAGTTGGGACTGCCTCACCGTGTGGTCCAGGTAAAAATTTAAGTGACAAGTAAATGTTTAATCTACATTCTTTGAAAGAGTTATTTAGTGTCATCCCACTCAGAAATGGTAACATGTTTTAATAACCACGGTGAACATTTCTTACAACTGGATTTTGCAGGTGTGGTTCCAGAATGCGAGAGCCAAGGAGAAGAGGGCCAAGGGCCTAAGCTCTGACTCTGCAGAGAGGGAGCAAGCTGAGCTTTCTGCAGGAGCCGGAGAAAGAGACAGAGCTTAGAGAGGCAGAAGATGGTCCCTTTGCTTCCTTCTACAACATCCCCCTCCTAAAAATCCACATGCACCTGCTCAAACCATTACCCTGTCCACTCTGCTGCACCCATAACCTGAACGCCCCAAAGATGCAGAGCCACAGTGGCCCAAAGACAAACTCTCTTAACCGAAGTCTGGAGAGAGCCCAAACCAAGTTCTGTGTATCAGAGCTTCCCTCTTTTCATACTGTTCCATAACTCTCTTTCCTGCCCTGTTCTTTGTTGCTGAAATGAGCTCATCTCCTCCTTCTGATACATGACTACACCCAAACACCACCTTGACAAAAACCAACCTGATGCCACAGAGGCCAAAGAGCATTTTCCAAGTGTGTGACCTCACTGCCCCGCTAGGCCTGCAGTCTACCTCTCGGTCTGCACGACAGACTCAACGTGGGCCCTCCGCCAGACAGACCTTCACGACTAGCTGTGTAGCGCCTAGAGCCAGCCTGTAAGAGGTTGGAGAAAAAAAAACTGTCAAAGAGATTTTAGTGTAAATAGAGAGCTCCAAAAGATAAACTTGAAAGAAAACAACAACAACAAAGCAGTTAACAGTGGAAGAAGATGATTATGGAAAAAGAAACCCTGAAGAATATCCTTGGCGGAGACAAAGATATTCGAATAGAGCTTTTGTAAAGACTGACTCAGATTCCAAAGCTCGTAACCAAAATTTTCCATGTCTGTGGATTTCGTTTCAACGTGTTTGTTTTCACTGACAGACTGCAGAGCTTGATGTCTGTATGGTGAATGGGTGTGATCTGCAGTCGGTAAGCAGAGTACCGATAGAGCGATAACACGCAGCTTCACCCTCCACAAGCCAATGATGAGTCTTCTGTTGTACTTCTGTTGTAGATTTTTTTTTCCTTTAGTGGATAACAGCCCAAATAGCACAGAACCGAAAGTCCAGTTTGTCTTGTTCTGGCAAACTATTTTTTTATAGCACTCAACCATTATACTGTATATGAAAACTTTAACCAAACTCAAATTTACATTGTGTGTGTGTTTAGTAATAGTTTCTTAATATAAATCTTACGGATTGAGATAAACTGTCTTGCTTCGATATTATAGTGTCATGATTCCTAAAAAAAGAACAAAAAAAATTATGACAGCTTTGATATGTTCAGGCGAGGTGACTTACTGCCTTTCTGTTCGATTTGAATATACCAATGGCTGACCAATGTTATGTGATTAATGTAAAGCTTTCTATGCTCAGGTCAACAGCTCAACATGGCTCTGGTTCCAATGTGATCTTCAGTCAGACCTTTTCCTGTTTCTGAAACAGGAAAGGCACCTTGGACTAAGTATTAGGAGATACCTGAAGAGGCATCTCTGCATTTCAAAGATCTGAGCTTTTCACATCTGAGTAATAGATTGTTACAAAAACCTTATTGAAACTAAAGTGTTTAATGGTGTGAGGGGTAAATGTACAGTATTTAGCTTTTGTATGGTTGACTCAAGACTTCATTGGATGACTGAGACGTAGCTCCCGTTTCTGCATAGATGGCGGAGCTATTGTGCAACCCTGAGGAAAAAAAACAAACTTTGGATGTTATTGATGTTATTTTTGTACACTTAATTTATTTTCCCCTCTCTCCCTCCCTACTCCTCCTCTTTTGCTCTTACCTTTACTCCTGAGTTCATTTTCCACCAGTGCTTATTCTAACTGTAATAATGATATAACAATAATAGCAAAACAATAATTAATGCTTTAAGACAAAAATCCAAAGACATGATAATACTTTAACCATATGACCTACAAAAATAAGCGCTACTGTTTACTTGACGATGTATTGCTGTTTTTAAAAAGGAAGGAGTCCCTATATCTAAGCTACTGTTTTCTGCCTCTCGTAAGCACACTGGAGACTGTAACCAAAACCCCAAACTAGAGCCATGGCAGTCTGTAATATAGCGGTTAAAGAGTTTTACTTCTCCTGAGAAATGTTGCAGTTTATTTTTCTTTCTTTTTTTTACCATAGTGTTGAACTTCAGTCCTTAAGGATGTCCAGTTTGCTGCTAATGTACTGTAGTTTCTAATGATACTGTAGAAAGATGCATGCTCTGATCGCTTTACCACTAGGCTTTAATGACTACAAACTGTAATGATACCTGTGATGCTGTTGATAAACCGCTCCTCTCTGAAATTTCTTGAAAACAAATGGCTATGTGGGGCTCAATTCCATCATTTAGTCCCCCCCCCCATCGTTATTTATCACAGTTCGGTAGATAAAAAGTGGATTTTGTGTGGGGCATTCACTTCTGAGTACTCATGGAGATTCTGCATAGCTGCGTGAAGGAGTTCAGCCCCAAACCTTCCGGTGGTACGCTGTCATTCTGTATTTTAATGTCTCCGCTCCGTTTGTCCAGCTCAAGTCCGACTGACAACGCAGCCGACCCTCCAAAGGATGTGGACTAACTCCGTCACGTTTTCTTCTTAAACTAACCAATGTTTACGACAATACCAATGAGCTTTCTTCTGTACAAAAATGCGCATTCCAAATACCACAAAGGTTTTTTTTGTACGCTGATAATTTTCCATTTTATTTCTCACGTTCTCTTTAACTTGGTGACTGTACGGTGTACATACTGGGGTCCTCGATGCTGAAGGGACTCTGTTATCCTTACTGTAGGTAAAACTATTGCTTTCTTTTTTATTTTTCTGGATATGTTGTTGCCATAGTGATGACCAAAAAGATACCTGTGATGTGCACCTGTCCTTACGTCCTGCTCCAGTGGTTTAGTGTGTCTTATACTCTGCCTCCCCCCCCAGTCTTCCCCTACTGGTGTGTGTTTCCCCTGCCCCCCCTCCCCGTACTCCACTGAGCTAAATAAAGTCTGCTTTGGTGCATGCGCTGGTCTCATCCCTTTAGTACACCTGTGAGAAGCCATTTTGTGAACGCCGCGGTATGCGAAGGTGGCCGCCTGCTATGTTTTTTATATTCCAGATTGGATGTTTATGCAGTGTGAATCTAGCTGGAAGGCTTTTGATGTACAACTGTGTGTGTATAAGAAGGCAAGTGTGTGGAAGGTGCCTGGTGAATAGAGCCGTGACCTCTGGGGTCACTTCATTAATTACATCTGTGACATTCAGCCAGATGAGTTTCCTTTGTGACTAAATGATATGATGAATATTAACGACCCCAGATGAATTACACTGCTGCTTCTGCTGCTGCTCCTGATGATAATGTGTTTTATGACTCCGGGAGAGCGGGGAGGAAAATTGCACACTGCAGCACATTTCGAACGTGCGGAATTTCAAATGCAACATTTCAAAACCCAAAGCGTAGGTTAGATGAGCAAATTTATATATTTTTACCATTTATTTTCTTGAGTAAAACTTGGCAGAGAAGAAGGAGGGGGAAAAAGTGATGATGGAGAAGCACCGGTTTTTTCAAACTTTCCCCCTGGCAGAGGAAGTTCACCTGTAGTGGACACTTGTGTGCATAAATTAGGTAGAACAATAACACAATGGTAAGAATAAACAAAAGGGGGCTTCAGATGGGCACAAAACCAATGATAACCATCGCAGATAAAGTGATCCCCCACCATTTCCCCTTCTCCCCGTCCTCCCCCCGCTTAATCAAATGAGCACTGTGCAGCTGGTGGGGTTGCGGCAAAAGGGGGGTACGAATGTGTGCGGAGAAGGTGGAGGTGGTGGGGAGGAGTGGGTTAAGGGATGGCGTGAAATTATTGCCTGCTGGTGTATATGTGTCGCTGGGGGTAGTGGGGTAGAATAGGGGGCTGGGCTGGCGATGGGGGGGTTTAATGTCATTGCCTGCTGGTGAATCTGTAGTGGGGGCTCATTTAGATTTAGATTGGTTATGTGAGGAGAGAGCTGAAAGGCCAGCTCATGTTTATGCATGAATCCCAAAGCATGCTGCTGTGGAGAAGCCCCGAGTTAAAGAGACAGAGCTGAAATACTACGGCTCCGTCGGATAATGCTGCATTGGAAGATTTGTAGCAACAATGTGCCGCCAAATAAACGGCTGCACGTTCGCTGCAGCTGCCTCCACAAAGAAAAGGGACACATTTCACCAGTGAATAATGAAATAATACGCCACTCCTTTCAAGCTAAAAACTGTTAACTCATTTTGCCAGTGCCCACCTGAGTCCGAACAATCGCTCTGATATTCTCTTTAGGTTACGCAGGAATGCGATACACATGGATGTCTCCCACATTAGGCTTGCTCTCACACCAAGAGTAATCAGTAAATGTCTCCGAAGGAGAGTTTGTTCAGCACTTCATCAGGTATAAAGTGGTTTTTATTTGGAAATGTGGTCCCTATCCATCTTTTAAATGACTTTTTAATGGTCGTCACACCATCTTAATCAATCATGTTGCAGAGCTAGCCTGCGAGCGCAAATACACCCTATTTATAATACCTACATTCAGCTGCAAAAGTCTAATGTTGTGTATCTCGTAGCACTGCACACTAAAAATATATATAAATAAATAAGTGAAGTTGTCTCTTTGCTTTAGTGAAAACATTAGTGAAACCATCCTGTGCTGATCTCCAGCACCCTAGATACAGCACCCTTTGCGATCTATCTTCATATCGGCGCACCTCAAGAAGCCTCTGAAGAAAATGAGTAAATACTGCTGATTTATAATTCTTTGGTGTCTACATTCAGGCCCAGTCTCTTCCCATTTTTTTTTGGAACCCTTTACCATCCCCCAACGCGACCAGACCCCCTTGTCGGTCCCCTTTCAGTACTTTACATCTATAATGAGATACAAATACACATCAGCAGGACAGTGTCTACGCCACGCGTCGCTGTGTGAATATTACTCACACTTATTAGCTGGATTATGTTAATCTTTACACTCCCTGCTCACAGACAACAGACTCCCCATGATATGGCGTTGGTCACGGCAGTAAGCGTGTGTTGTCGTGTGTCCGCCGCGCGTGTGTCTGTTCGGCCTTATGTGTATGTTGGATTGATTGCCATGTTGTCAAACTGATCTGCATGTGAAAAGGCGGTCTAATTACATCACTTATGCAAATGAGAGCTGAACATCCAAATGCACGTACGCGCCACTGAAGACTTACTGCTGGGGTCAAAAAGACAGTGTGAGTTATACCTTTAATGGTGGTATCACCACCTGTCTGAGACGGACACGACACGCAGAAGGCAGTCGAGTCACAATAGATGTTTCAATACACTCTTTCAGATAAATTAGCAAAATGGTTGGATGGGTCAAGCTCACAGTAGACTAAAGCACTTAGACTGTTATTGGAAACTGCCTGACCGCATATCAACTGATTAGTCTTTTTTTTCCTTCCCCAGACTGAAACATTGATAGTATCCCTGTTGGAATGATTGATTGAGTCTGACACATTTTAATTATGGCCAAATTAAATGAATTGGCTGGCGGACTATAAAACATTGCTGTTTAATAACGAGGTCCTCCATTTGCTTTTTTTTTTTTGCTTTTTCGTGTTCCTTCATCCAATCCAATTTTGGCTGCCCACACCAAATAACCTCTCTCCACTTAATGATATGCAAATGAATTTTCATGAACCCCATGATCCCAAGCGATGATTAAACCGAGATGACATTAGCTGCCATGCTGCTGCCACTGTCGCTGTTTCTGTCTGCCTCCTTGCTCCCTATCTCCACCATCTTTCTTGGTATCCACGACAACGACCAACTGGCGATATTAAGGGGGTTCATTGTCATCCGTCCCTTGTGAATTTTTCTTCTTTGGCATCATGAAAGATGAGATTCTGCTTATCCACAGTTATTTCAGAGAAGCCCTCCCCCCACTGGAGCATATAAAAGTATACCACGAGGACTGTGGCCCACAGGTGACCACTACCACAAGTGATAACATATTACAACAATACACAATTAGTGGAGTGCCATAAAATCATACAGATGACTCTGGTAAGCCTCCATCTCTTCATTCCCCACTTCCAGCATTCCCCTCCCACCATTCCGTTTGAGTCTGGAGCCAGCTCCACCTCTGCTGTCGTTTATTGTACTCCATTTGCATAATGAAGCCAAGGCTTAATTAAGATCCCACCGGAGTCTGGAGCTGAGGATGAAGGAAAAGAAAGATGAGGAGGGGAGGGGGTGATCCAGCGTTCCTCGGCTTAGCCGCACGTGTCCAAAGAGGAGGTGCAGTTTAGAGGGGGGAGAAAAGCGTTGACGAGCGATTAAATCACTAATTATGATCGGCTGTTAGAATTAGTGTGTAGCTGTTAATTAGCTGCAGATGAGATGCCCAGACAGTTGCCCGCCCCTGATGACTGAAGCAACCCTCCCTGACTGGCAATACAGAGACACAGCTTGACACCCCGGAGATGATGCCAAAATGCCCCTCCCCTCGGCACACGCAGCGGTCTGGAGAGGATATCCCTTTAAGAACATCCCAGGTGTGCACGTGCAGGAAAAGAGGCTCTTCATCATCCTTGTCCACCCACTGCTGCTGTTCTTCGTTAAGCACAAAAATAAAATCCCCCTTTCCTTCCTCCATCATGCACTCTGTTCATTTTGCTCATTATTCAGATTCTCTTCCAGGCCATACTGGAGTAGTACGGTCCCTTTAGGGGGTCTTTGTACTGGGAGCAGCGTTGTCCTTCCCGTGCAGCAGCTGGCACCGCTGGCATCGAGGTAGTGGGTTTTGGTTTCACCCACTGACCTCCTGTGAAAGCACAAGTGTTCTTGTACTGTTTTGTGTTGCTTTACGGTGTGCGTTTGGACCGCTCCGTGTAGCGCCCTTCAATGCCACCCAGCTTGCGTCTGGCATGGTGCCATCTCTGTTTCTGGCGTCTCCCCAGAGGGGATGCCATTGCCAAACCGTTCAAGGCGTCCATTATTGTCTTACTGTAAGTACAAATGTGTGTGTGCTACGTTGGCTTGGCAGCGTGCCATCCTTCCCTCCGTGCCCTTACCACCCCGACAAAGATGCCTTCACACAGTCGCTGGAGACTGTTGCCCGGGCACCTCTTCCCGGCTTTGTCCGGGCAAAAAATTGGCCATAAGCGACAAATCCTCAGAGACGGGTCTTGCGGCGGTCGACGACGACAGCTTACGACCAGGTTGCGCCGTCACCGCAGGCTGGCGCCGTGCCAGTCGGCTGGCACACGACGGCTGGCGTAGAGAGGAGTAAACAGTCAAACAGCGGGCAGAGAACAGCATTTTCCACCAGATTCTTTTCAACGGTCATAACAAATGCATAACTTACAGTTTCGGGGTGACATCGATTTCCCTCCTCGCCATCCTTCTCCGCTTCCCACCAGCGATCGACATCTGAGTCATCCTCTCCCTGCTGGCATCGTTTTCGCTACCCAGTCCTTCCGTCCTATTTTTATCTTCCCGGTCCCTGCCCGTTCTCTGGTTTTTGTCTCTCCCGGCGTTGAGCCCGTGCCAACGTAGAACCATGGCGCCATAACAGTAGTATGGAGCTGTGTTCCTCCACCACTTCCTTTCTTATTCCCGTCGCCCCCTTTGCCCATGCCCATGCCCGCCCCCGCTCAAGCCCTGACTGGATGGCACTGTGCCAACCTGCCACCGCCATCGCTCTCATTTGTAGCTCATCTTGCTCTTGCCCTTCCCCCTGTATCTACATTCCCATCCCTCTCTCTTTCTCTTATCCCATTCATCTACTTTTCAGACACTTCCCCGCCATCAAACGCCCATGTTTGTGAACACGCGTGGCAAATGCAACTTTTAATTCGGCGTGCGCGCCGCAAATCAGGCGTCTTTTGTTTTGGGATTTTTTTCGGTCGGCGGGGCACCTGAAGGAATGCTCTGCCTGACCGGCTGCTAGGTAATTACTGCAGCGCCAACTTATTCCACCGAGACAACAAGAGAAACACGAAGAGCGCTCAGAGTTTGGAGAAAGCTCGTGTTGTTTTAATTAACTTTCACCAACCCCCATCGCGCGCGCTTCGTTCCACATCCCTAACGGGTCGTGCTCGTGTGTGCGCGCAATATAAAGCAATATGACTGATGCAATTTTCAGTGAAATCGATGGCGCGCCATTGACTTCACCCAATTTACTAAGATGACCCCTCGCTCCTTTGTTTTTCTTCATTTCTACTCTTACTGAAAACCTCTGGCTTCAAACAGGGGCAGCCAGTGGTGGTGGAGGTATTAAGCAAATACTCATTAGTACACAAAACATAATGAATATGTAAATGGTGTGTGTAATTTATGCATGGGCTGAGAGACTTGTTCTCTTTCCAGTCCTCCATTGTATTCCCTCTATTTATATCCCCTTTCCCTAAAACTTCACACTTTCACACCGATCCCTCCTCTTTTCTTGGACCATCCTCCTGTGAGGGAATCCAAGAGGGATTTGTTGAGGTCTTACTATTGTCTCTTTTATTTAGTCTTTCCTGCACGTTTCTCCGTGCTTTTATCCATTTTAACACTCTCTTCCAGCTTTTCTCTCCTCATTCTGTTTGCTTTATTCTGCTCACAGGCTGTCCTATCCAAAAACAAGCCCCCGCAGTGACGCATTAAACCAACAGCCCGAGCTCACTGTTTGAACAAGGTCCTTCTTCCAGGAATATGAATGCCGAACAATCTATCTGCTAAATCACATCCACACTTGGCTGTGTTCTTTGACGTGTTCTGCCTTTGTCCCGGTGTGACTGCGTTGATCCTGATGTGTGGTCCAAACCGTGTGGTAAATTGAAGCGTGTCCTGATAGAAGGTGAGTCGCCTTGCTCCTGTCTAGGATAAACACCTATTATACTCCAGCTCCCTTGGCAATCACCATAGCAACAAACCGTGGTACCCACGTGAGTTGCATAATAAGATGTTCCCCGAGACCACAGACCATAAAGCAGCAACAAACTGGATCCCTGCAGCAATAAACGCGAGTCAGAAAATAACAATTCCATTGTCAACTTCACCGGTGAATCATCCTGGGAGACCCTGTTCTAGGTTGGGATAAACTTGCACCGCACACTCTCCAGTGGACATGCTACTCTCTCTGTCTCCCCTTAACAGGTGCTGATGAGCTGCAGTCAATGATTGTAATGAGCTATTGATCACCGTGGGAAAACAGAGGGACAGAGAGGGGTGAAGTAGGTAGGGGGAACCCGAGGACACGCGCAAACAGAAACAAGTGGACCGCCTCAGTGAGACAGGGAAAGTGCAGGTGAACTAAACAGAGACGAGATGCCGAGGACTGTAACCATCCTGGCTTTAATCAAATCCCCATTTCTCATGGCTCCTGCTTAAAATAGAACGCAAGGGAAATCCCTTATGGTGACTGGAGGTGTGAAGGGAACTCTCAGATGCCTCTGGACCACCTGAATTGTTGAGGATGACCGTGCAGACATGTCTGTCTCCAACGGGTCCAGATGCCAGTGAACGGCCCTGACGCAGTATCTCTATTCCCCCTTTTTTTGTGCTGCGTGCGTGAAGTGGATGCAGACAGCTTCAGGGAAGGGGGAGGTGTGTTTTGCGCGCACACGTGTGTGTGTGTGTGTGTGTGTGTGTCGTGTGTGTTGGCTGGCGTTTCAGATAATGAAATGCAGCAGGGAACAAAGAGCTGGGGGCCCCTATTCTCTGTGCTGCAGCTTCATTTTCACTCCCGTCAGTCTATGATTCCTCCATACCCTCTTTCTTGTGTACGTGTGTTTATGTTTGTATGAGAAGGTTGTTGTGTGTACTCGTGCCCCCCCCTCCTGTTAGTATTCTGCATGGCAGATCCCCCTAATGTAATAACTGTGTCTGCATGTCTAATTTACAGCAGGAGAGAGTAAATAGCCTGTGGTTAATTACAGTACGTGTCTCTGTGTGCATGTGTGTGTGTCTATGCACGTGTCTACATGCGCGTGGGTGTGTCAGAATGATTTATGAGTTGCAAATAGCTACACCAGTGGCCCGTTTCTCCTCACTTAGTTTTTAATCTGTCTTTCCATTAATTTTCCTGGAGATGTTATTATGGTTTTATAACAGTGTGCACAAGGATGCACATGCAGGCGCCTGTGCGTGTTGGTGGCAGAAAGGTGTGAGCTTTTTGTGAGGATGGGGCACCTCAGGCACCTGAGCGGGACCTTGCTTTGCCACCTCTGTACCTGTCCATTTCCTTCCCTTGCTTTGCCACCTCTGTACCTGTACATTTCCTTCCCTTGCTTTGCCACCTCTGTACCTGTCCATTTCCTTCCCTTCCTTTAGCCCCCCTTTTTCCCCTCTTTCCATTCTCTTTTCCTTCATTCACTCCCTTCAGAGAGTTGCAACCAGCGCAGATCTTTATTGACAGTACATGGTGGAACATGGAAACAGCAGGTCAATCCGTTTAGCCCAAGGGCCGATACACCAATTCACCAATTTGTCAGTGTTAGTTTGAGAGAGAAAAGCAGCTAATCTCTCCTCTCTGCTCTCTATTGATCACACACTTAGACTCCACTTCTCTGTCTAAACACTATTGATTCTCTCTCTCTCTCAATCTGTTTCTCCCTCTCCCTCTTACTGTCTTCCCTCCGTGCCACATACCACAACTGTTAACACGTGTTCCTTTTAAGCACTCGGTCTACCTCTCGGCCTCAAAAAAGACATTAATTGAGAGCATGTGTCATGCACGCAACCCTCAGTCATAAGTTCAAACTTAACAAAAAAGGCAGCTTCATGTTTTTTCTATGCAGGACATTTACCAACATTCTCATTTCCCCCCTTAGTTCTGTACTATAATCACACCTCACTACCCCTTTACAAAGTGTGCAGAATTTATTATTACAGTCCTTGCACCGATTTAATACTATGCACAAGTGGAGAGTTTGTGGGATTTTCGTTGCATGTTTTCAACCTTGGTTTGAGCTGGTGGGAATCCCTTGCGCGAAAGGAATGAAGGCAAAACCAGTAGAAAGGAGAGGAAATGCATTGTTTTGATGTTTTTTATGTACTTAAAAAAAACCAAGCTGCTGTAACGAATGAAACACATTTTTTTCTTACACCGTGTGAGACAAAAACAAACGAGAACATTTGGGTTTAACCAGCCTCGGGTAGGCCTTTCATTAGCCTGGCGCGCCCCCTATTGGTCGTATTTAACCATTACACAACTCGGTTACAAAATACTAACGCGTGAGTTGTGTAACCGAAAATCAGCTGTTTGGTAACCAGCACCGGTGGCGGGTCTAGAACGGCTCCACGAAACTCTAATGTACTGGGTTTAATAGTAGGATTTATTCGTCACCTTGAGTCGAAGATGCCTCCGTCAGCAGCGCCTGATGGCGACTCCACCAAAGTTTGGGTGAGAAGGATTTTAAGGGAAGTTCTGGCCGGTCGAGAGGATCCAGAGGGGTTTTTCGCCCTGTGCTTGTCCGTCCTGGGTCACCAGGAGACCCGCTCGCAGTACCCGTCCCACATCGAGCCGTTGCGTGCAGCCAACAGCTCCATGCACTCCGTCCTCACCTCCATCTACAAAGAATATTTCTCAAAGGTAAGTTTACGCACGGAAAGATTCGAATAGCTTGAAGAAGTCGGACTAAATTACTAAATTACGTGATGTGTTGTTTCTGTGGGTCGCACTAGGACCAGGTTAAACTTCAGGTGAAAGCTGAAGTAAATGCATGAATAAATGCACATAATTTGCTTTTTTACGCTTTTAATTTCGCGCATAATTCTTTCACAGCACCAAACTAATGACATTATAAAGATAAGTAAATCACTTGCAGAATCTGCCGTCTCTTCTCTGGTGTATTAACAACTTAAATCTCTGATTGTGAAAAGCTTCTACTGTATTTTAGGCTGTTGGTCTTTTTCTAAGAAATTTACTTGATATTTGGTGTAAGGAAAAAATAATGAGAAAATAGTCTCTTTGCATATTCTGGTAAAAATAGAAATACGTTGAACTTTTACGCCAGAAAACATTACAGTAAAAATGGTAACATAATCACCAATATTGATTAAAAAAATCCTCTTTTTATTACTATTAATAATAAAGTATTTGACTTACTTTAGCTAAAATGTTGCTAACAATTTTGCATATTGCTGTACCATGAAACGTGAAATCCATAATGGCGTCGTAGCGACATTTATCAGCCACTCTAACAGTGATTGAACTAATAACGGTCTGTCCTCATTAAATTGTAGACTGAAGATGATGAACTGGAACTCGCTCTGGCACTCTCTCTGGTCGAAATGAAGGATTATGAGCTGTCGGCCCCCATCCATGAGCCCCAGCTAAAGCAACCTGGAGGCAGACGAAACGAGAGCGGCTCTGTTTGGCCGACCTCTGAGTTCCAGACACAGAGAAGAAGCCCGATCCAGCCAGCAGAGGCAGATAGCGGGACAAGAAACAACTCACCTCAGACCGGGCCCTCGCCCAAGGTTTGCTCGCCACGAACGGCTGTAGAACCCGAGCATAATGCTGACGCCTGGACACCTGGGAAGGCCCGGTCTGCCTCCTGCCACCAAGTGATGGAGGCGGGAGACGTCGATCAATCAGAGAAACCGAAACACCCAAAGAAGAGGCGGCAGAGGCGGAAATGTGCTGCCCAGCAGGTCGTGGGTCTGCCCCGGGCCCCTTCGGCAGCAGCGCCGGTCCTGCTGTGGTTCAGGAGGGACCTGCGTCTCAGCGACAACCCGGCTCTCGTCTCCGCCTTAAAGGTCGGAGCGCCCGTAATTCCGATCTTCATCTGGAGCCCTGAGGAGGAAGAGGGGCCTGGGGTCACTGTGGCCATGGGGGGAGCTTGTAAGTCAGAGTCAGACAGCCACGGCTAGCTTCCCTCATCTGCGGATGACTAATCAAATATCTTTGGGATCCCAGGTAAATACTGGCTTCACCAAGCTCTGTCCTGTTTGTGTTCATCCCTGGAGAACATCGGCAGCCATCTCGTCTTCCTCAAGTCAGAGACGCAGGGAAGTGAGGGTGGAGCTTCTCTGCGGGCACTGCAGGGGTTAGCGAAGGCGACGGGGGCGAGGACGGTGGTGGCGAACGCCCTCTACGAACCCTGGCTGAAGGGGAGGGACGACGCGGTCGCCGCGGCTCTTCAGAAAAGTGGCGTCGAATGCGAAATGTTCCACTCGTACTGTCTCAGAGACCCTTACTCTGTCAGTACAGAGGGCGTGGGGCTCAGAGGTCAGACATCACCGGAACATGACGGATATGTGTTGGAAGAGTTTCCTGAGCACAATTCATTGTGATTTCTCCCCTTTCCTCCAGGAATAGGCTCAGTGTCTCACTTCATGAGCTGCTGTAGACAGAACCCAGGGGCTGCATTAGGGGCTCCCCTGGACCCTCCCACTACTCTTCCCGTACCTGCTCACTGGCCTCCGGGCGTCTCTCTGGAGACGTTAGGCCTGGCGCGCATGCCCAAGAGGAAGGACGGCACAACGGTCAGTAAAAAACCACCCGGCTGAGCCCAAATTTCTGATGTAAATAGCTACTTTAGCTAAACATCGCGCTGCCAATGACGCCATTGGGATTTTTTTCAGATTGACTGGGCTGCCAACATTCGCAAGTCGTGGGATTTCAGCGAAGGAGGGGCGCATGCTCGACTGGAGGCCTTCCTTCATGACGGTAAACCTTTCGTGAGCGCACCTTTCTGACCACCTGTAGCATGAAGCAGTCTTTCAGCTGTGTCCCGCGCGACCTGCCGCAGGTGTGTACAGATATGAAAAAGAGTCCGGCAGGGCGGACGCTCCAAACACCAGCTGCGTGTCCCCGTACCTTCACTTCGGTCAGCTCAGCCCACGCTGGTTATTGTGGGACGCCAAAGGCGCCCGCTGTCGCCCCCCGAAGTTCCAACGTAAGCTAGCCTGGCGGGATTTGGCGTACTGGCAGCTGACGTTGTTTCCTGATCTTCCTTGGGAGTCCCTCCGACCTCCATACAAGGTAGAAACAGCTGGTCAATTACAATGCTTAGGAAAAAAACGGATATTTACGAGGTTCTGTTTATCCAATGGCGCCGGAAGGCTCTGAGGTGCAGTACCGACCGCCGCCACCTGGAGGCCTGGCAGCGAGGGAGGACAGGATACCCTCTGGTGGATGCGGCCATGAGGCAGCTGTGGCTGACAGGCTGGATGAACAACTACATGAGGCATGTGGTCGCCTCCTTTCTCATAGCGTACCTCCACCTGCCGTGGCAGGAAGGTTACCGCTGGTTTCAGGTGAGAAAGGTCGTCATGGGGATGTAAATCCCAGCACGGGCAGTAGTTTACAGACGGCTTCCACCTTTTTAGGACACCCTGGTGGACGCAGACGTCGCCATAGATGCCATGATGTGGCAGAACGGGGGCATGTGCGGTCTGGACCACTGGAACTTCGTCATGCACCCCGTCGACGCCGCCATGACCTGCGACCCCTGTGGCCATTACGTCCGGAAATGGTGTCCGGAACTGTCGGGGCTGCCGGACGAGCTCATCCACAAACCCTGGAGATGTCCCACCTCGCTGCTTCGCCGTGCTGGTGAGGAACCTGTTTTTAAAAGAAACCATTGAATAAAAATCAATTATTTACCGTTTGTTTTTGCCGACTCAGGGGTCGCGTTCGGTCAGACGTACCCTGAGCGGATAGTTACGGACTTGGAGGAACGGCGAAGTCAGTCTCTCCAGGATGTAGCTCTGGTCCGGAAGGAGTTCGGACAGTACGTGGACAAGCGCTCAGGCTGCGACTTGGTGCCTCTGCCCCCGCGCCTGGTCTCCGAGGCTCTGGGGTCGTCACACCTGGACGGTGGCGTGGCGACAGGAGGGAAGCAGTTCCTGTTGCCTGTTATCACCCGCATGGAATTCAAACACCAGCAAGAAGATCCGGACGCGGACGCCGCTTCAAATCCCTACAACGCCGTCCTGAAGGGATACGTGAGCCGCAAGAGGGACGAGACGATCGCGTTCCTCAACGAGAGAGACTTCACTGCCAGCGTGATGCACGAGGGCGCCCAGAGGAGAGAGAGGATGGAGAGCGACCAGCGCAGGCTGGAGGGGCTCCCCCGGGGGCCTGCCCCGAGGGGCAGGGTCAGGAGGACTCCGACAGCCAAGGACAGGTTTTCTGTTGTGCCTGGAGGAGCCGTCGCCTCGCTGAGGTGATTCAGGGATCCAGAATGATTCTATAGGCCGTTTACAAGCGTAAGATTTTTAATAATATACTGGCAGATCAGAAGATTGTTCAGTTGTTGTGAACGAAGGAGGAAGGTCTTAAATAAATCCGGTTGCGTTTGTTTTGGGTTTTTTTGGTGTGTGCATGAATCTTTTTTTGCATAAAGGGCTGCTGAGAAGGGACAGGAAGAAATATGTGTTTTATTTAATATAATGAGTTCAAAAGCTAGCTTCTTATTAATTTTTTTTTACTATACAAAGAACATTTATTGCTGTGTTCAGCAGGGTTTCTGTATTTGTAATAGAAAAAATAACATTTGGGGGAAATAAAAAATGACAAACATGAGGTTTCAGGAAATTTTGTTTTATTTAAGTAACATACCATATCTACAGTATTAATGTCAAAGTGCATTTAGATCAATGTTAATGATGCCACTTAAACAAAAGTGCTTTCTTCAATCAACCTCCTACTGATGACATAATTTGTTTTTAGCCTTCTACTCATTGTGATCTCAGTATCTTCTGTATGAGGTTTAGTGAGCGCATGTTGACACTTCACCTGAAGGATTCCTAACGTGCACAACTCTATAATGCTGGCAGGTCAGCAGTCTGAAATTCGGCTCCTCGAGGAGCTCTGGAACCGGTGTTAGAACACCGGCAGGATTTCTAAGTCTGTGGTCACCCGAAATAAGAGGAAGCGTAACACATACTGGGAGGTGTTGGTTTAGTTCTCAATAGAGCGGATGTATCTCTCATACGCTGCCTCATCCATTAAGCTATCCAGCTCTGCAGGGTTGGCAATGGTCATCTTCATCAGCCAACCTGCGATGAAGATATTAACATCAGTGTTCTTCAGCACATTGTAATACCGCCGCCAAAATTCCAAGACAAAATCTAATCTATCATGTGATGCCAAAATGGTTTGGAGGCCAAGTCCTGCGATTATACTAACAAGTTAGGAAAATATACCGGTATGTATTTTTTTTTTTTTTTATGTGTATATTTGCAGAACTGACAGTAGAAATAGGTAATCATTTTAGGATGATGTGTTTGTTTGTGTGTCCTTACCATCTTTGTAGCAAGATTTGTTGACCAGGCCAGGCTTATCTGCCAGAAGTGTGTTGACCTCTACAACTTCCCCGGTCAACGGGGAATAGAGCTCACTGGCTGCCTTTACACTTTCCAGAGCTCCAAACTCATCTGTAAATGATGTATAAAATAACTACTACAAGCAAAACCCCTAATGTAATGAAAATATATATTCAGTTACCAAGGAGCATGAGTGAAATAAGCCATAAGGTAGCAGCTTACTTTACACTAGTTGCACATTAAGTTGCTTCACATCAATCGATCTAATTACAATCTAACAAGTAGAATCTATCTCCCAATGTGATCAACAGTTTGACATTATGGCAGCGCTTAATTTCTAGTATGTATTATATTATAAACCTGACATCCTACCTTGCTGAGATAGCTGCGTTCCAATCTCTGGAAGTCCACAATAAACTACATCTCCCAGAGCTTCCTGAGAGCGACGGCAGGGAAGAAATAGAAGAAATAAGCCCTTTGATTTCGTATACACGCATCAGACGTGTGCACAGTGTCACAAAACGTACTTGGGCATAGTGAGTGATACCGACAGTTCCAGTTTCCTGGTCCTCGACTCGAATCCATTCGTGATGTTCTGTAAATTTAAGGGCTTGGAGAAGCACAACAAATACAGAAAACAGCGCCGTCAGTGCCCGCGTCCTTCTCTTTAGCTAAAGGTAACCTGTAGCTATCGAATATGTCAGATAACCTCACACATTTAAATATATTAGCATTTTAATACCTGTACTCAATCGGCTGGATGAAGCTATCGTTCTCCGATAATGAGGGTTACATGTCAAACGCAACGGAGAAAGCAACGCCGAGCGTTTAAGAACAGGTAAAACTGTATAAAAGTTGGAAGACACGGAACGAAGTAACCTGGAAGCGGCCATATTTGTCGCTTATTGATGACGACACTCTTTTCTTCTTCTTCGTAGATTCTAGAGAAACCAGTCTTGTGTTACTGCCCCCTATTGAGCACAGATGAGAGATTCGCCGTCTCAACGAATCAATAACTAGAACACCTAAAAACATTACGTTTTACTTGTTCCAGCCTTCCCAATGGTTCAACAAAAGTGGAATTTTGCAGTCACGAAGTGTGATGCATTGTATTTTCTTTGACACTGTAGTTATAACATATTTGTGGGGCTTATTCCTAAAATTCCTAGTTGCCAAGTGCCATTTTATTTTAATATTTGATGTTATGTTAACTACTCACAAAGACTTAAGCAGTACAGAAAGTCAAGAGGGAGGCCAAATATGTTAAATTAGATTTATTTAAAAGAGGATTTTGGAGAAGAACATAAGGTTATGACATCAAAATCAACGTCTTCCCATAAAAATAACCACTGCCATCTCTTAAGGGGCATACTTTAAGCGCCACAGTATTATTTGTGATATTTGAATACCATACCACAGATTTTGTCACAATTGCTCACATTAAGTGATTATGTAATAGTAGTAATAACAGCTAAACATGCTGGTAACATTGTTTTACAGTTGAGCAATTTAATTCACCATTGCTTCATTTGAAGCAAATCAAATAATACTAAAATTTAAAAGGGTGCTTTTTGTTGTCTCAGGAGACATACCAACACCTTTGAAAATTGTCTACATGTGTCCAGAACTCTACAGATCCTTCCTGTACAAAAAGCACATAAAACCAGTTAACAGGGGTCAGACTAATTCTTAATGACCTAACAAAACTTGAAATTATTATGGAACACCTTTATTTATACAAAACAACAGAACGTATGAAGAAAAGGTCACTCTCATGCTTGGAAGTTTTAGTCTTGCTCCAAATTGCATTAGATAAGGAAAGGAGATGTTTAGAATAAAAAACCCTCAACTGTTTAACATAACCATACACTCCCTTTGTCCTGTTCTGGCTTTATGAACTATGCTGTAAAACTGGAATACAGAATAGCTAAAAGTGTCCTCCCATATACCCTGGGCTAAAAGCTACCAACATAAATAACAAAAGCACATTTGTTTGGCTTTTACATTACACAGCTTCAAGAGTCTATCCAGTGTCCACTTTTGCTTATTTGATTGTAAAGATAAGAACAACGTAAACAACAATAACAACACTGAAAAAGGTGAAGGACCACAAGAGCTTGCTGTGGAGAGGTGAGTGAGAACAGAGGGGATGAATACTCCTGCATGTGTTTGCTTATTTCTCCATCAGAGCTCGCTGGAAGCTCACTGAAAGGCAATGTAACGCGACTGTGTCAAGTCCCTCCTGCAGGGGGTGCTGTGTGCCGCTGAATGGTTGTGAGGAGCAGAGGTGTGTACTGGCAGTCCCTGGCAGGCAGGCAGAGGGGCAGTCTTTAAAATGTAAAGTCTCTCTCCTCACTGCAGGAAGGAACAGCTATGGGTGGAAAAGCCAGGAAGTTTATCTCGGACCACGCTGAGGTCACCACCAAACACTCTCTCTCTTGCTCTTTCGTACAGACACGCCACGACGTCTTGGTGCCCACAATCACACGCACAATCAGCCAGACCCAGACACCCTTGCTGGTTTTTAAGTGGTTCTTTCCTCCCCGTCTGTCTCCAGCTTGGTCCTGCGCAGGTTGCTCTTCATCTTCACAAACTCTGGGGTGTTCTCCTGCTCCTCCTCATTTTTCTGCTGCTCCAGTTCCAGCTGCAGGAACATATATGGCAAATTTCAGCAACACAAAATACATTTTGTTGTCTCCTTCTTTAGTTTTCCCATCAAATACAATAAAATGAACATCTACCTGAATACCTCCTAATTAATTACCTGCTCGAGTTTCTGTTGTCTTTTCATAAGCTCAATCTCCAGGTCGCTCCTCTTCTTGTGAGCCTCTTGCTCCTCCTTTTGAGCCTTGAGTATCTGCTCCCGCTTTCTCTTCTCCAGAACCTTCTGGAGCTCAGGTTTATTCTGAGGAGCCAGGCCCCTGTGCAGAATAAAAAGGCACAACAACACTTTAACAGAAAAGTCAGCTAATCAAAGAAGCTGCCTGGCAGCTGACGCTAATGCCGCCAACACGACCCCATTCTGCTCTGACCTCATATCTGTGTTACATCTGGATTATAACTCGTCTTTCCAGATGAGCTCTGACTTTGAGCCAGACAAATATTCCACAGTTGCATGTCTATGAATAGTGTAATTCCAAGCAGATTTTGGGAAAAAAGGATTAAAAGCTACAGGCACAAACATTTCGACCCAGATCTTCAACTCTCTGATGTCCCGCGCAGGGCGGCAGCATTGAGGTAATGTTATTCGGAAACCAGACGGAGCGTTACACAACTTGAGTGTATGTGGCCAACAGTAAAAAAATAAAAAACAGGGACATCTTAGTAAAGTGTCTTGTGAACGATTGAAAAAAAATCTATTACATAATAGTAAAAAGCCTTCCAAACTGTGAGGGGAGGGTGGGTGGAGAGGAAAAGGCTGGTCTGTCGGGGGTGCTTAAGACAGAAGAACAGAGATGGGTTGGGGGGCTGTTTTGCACACAGCATGAACGCCAATAAAGCCTGAAGCCTCCAAAGGATCAGGAGGCACAAAATGTGCTGCAGACCACAGCAGTTAAAGTTTCTGTCTTCGCTTCTAAAACCTCTTTTCTTTTTTAATTTTTATCTAAAATGTGTGACTCTAATGGCGGCGAAGGTTCTTCAAAGAAGAAACCTGAGTCACTGCACATCAGCGACCACGCACTTTTAATTAAATGCCTGATTAAATCGAGATTACATAAGCGAGCCCGTGATGTTCCCAGGAGGAGTGGGAGTTCGTTTCCAACCAACTCGGCTTTGACCAGTCAGCGCTGCAGTTTAGCGCCGTGTTCCCGCCGGGCACGGGGGTCTTGAGAAAGTACAGAGGCAAAAAGACGTGCTGGAGGGGGGGGTCAGGGACGAGGGAGGAAGGTCGAGTCCCCAAAAGCTGTGGAGGTATAAAACGGGCAATAAAAAGGTTCGCGCCGCTCTCCTTTTACTGCGGTCGCCGATTGCGTAATAGCTGACCTCTCCTCGCATCCGTGACCCCGACTCCCGTACGTGCGCGCCCTCCAGCGCGCTGAAAATTCCATACATGATGCCTCCGTCTGCTCATCTGTTTTCCATGGAGCTGTGTGTAGGAGGGGCCGCTGCAGCCGAGGTGGGAACGGCAGAGAAAGGCCCACGGCGAGTCACTGTTTTGTAATCTTCATTACGTAACGCATTTTTCTCCCAACATCCATCTATCCATCCACCCATTTATCCAACACCCCCCCCCCCCTAACCATGACTAATCCACCATGCAGGCCAGCTTTCTATAGGGCAAGCGGGGCAGCAGAATCCAGTCAAAACACGTTCATCCTCCCAAACCCCCCTGAGATCTACTGGAATCCAGTCCAGACAGACAGAAGCTTAGTGTTCTGCATCGGGAAATGGAACCTCCAGCAACAACAGTTCTTCTCCCCTAAATCTGCCCACAGGAGCCTTGCTCTGTTCATGGACGCACGTTTGACCTGTTTAAGATGAGGCATCGCTGCTGTGATGTAACAGCTGTCAACAGCATGTGCGTATGTGTTTACGCAGCTATTTATAGCCGCAGCACAAAGCTAGTGCCACCGTTTGGAGAGACAGAATCCAAACATTTAGGAAGAAAAGCCCAATATCCACATCCAGGCGCGCGTTCGCACCTTTGCACTCATAAATGGGCGTGCGGTGCGTCTGAAATCCTCATCCAGAGGACATTTCAGCCTCCCGCTGGATTAATTTAATACAGGATGTAACGACATAAGCAATATTTGACACGCTTATGCAGTTGCTGCTTTATATAAGAGTTTGTATTAAAAGTTTCATATGCAGGGCTTTACATAACATTGCTGCTGGAGGTGGGATGGGACTGGGGAAGTGACGGCTGCATGGAGACTATCAGAGCAGTCAGAAGAGAGATGCAGGGCTGCTGCAGGCTTATCCTACTAATTTGGAAACATCAAGCCTGGCCACTGATTGATGCGGCACAGATGCGTTCTGGGGGTCCTCTCACCTCTTCTGGTTCATGAGCAGCTCTCGGTGGAGGTCCTGATGGTTTCGGGAGCTCTTGACCGGGTTGATTAGTTTCTTGGGTTTGATGAGCTCGTCGCAGTCCCCCTCCAGATAGTCCGGCTCCGCCATGACACGTCTCCCTGGTGACAGCGACAGAGCAGGATCACACGGATCTATAGGAACAGAACAAACAACACAGACCTTGATTTGACCGTCTAAGTGGATGACAGTGGCTCACAAGTTACAGAGATACCATAACCCCCATCTTTGATGAGGTAAACAGTTTCCAACATCACTATTTGAGGGACTTTTTACCCCAGTTTCAGGGCAGATTTCAAGGCAACTTTTATATATATATCTCATTTCTGTTTAAAGATGAGAGCTGATGAGAACATCTGCTTGCTGCTGTAGTAAAAGCCGTTTTAGATCGTTGTTCACAGTCATGGAAGGAGCGAGTCAATTTACGTAACTGTTCCCCACTGAGTGAACAGTTCGTACCTCTATCGAACACAGATGGAAAATGATGAAGAGCAGGGAAGAGGTCACGGCTTCTAGACCCTTTCAGGCTAAATAATTTAAAGCCAATTTTAGTTCTTCTCACACTCATGATCAATCACTCTTCCCCCGGCAACATAAAGTAGTTAGAAATTGTGACAATGGTCAAAATAAAAACCCCGTGCGTGGAATTATAGATGCTGGACAGAAACAACCAGGACAGAACGACACCAGTGAGGTGGTAAATTTACTAGAAACACTTTAACTCGCCTGTATTTACACTGAGAAACAGGATTTAAAAGAAAAGCCAGCAGCATGTTGAAATCACCATGACCACAACACAATCAATGGAGCCCAAACCTACAGAAAATAACTTTCTTTAAGGAAAAACATTAAACCACAGAAGGATAAAATAAAGTAACCGAGTAGTTTCCTTCTTTTTAAATACATCATTCTCTGCTTGTTTGGCTCACCCTGCAGATGAGGAAAGACGGGGTATCTGAACATCGTTGCCATCTCTGCTGCTGTGATGTGGGATGGATTTTACAGTTCAAAAAGCCTGTGAGGAGCTTGTGCTGCTGGTGTTGGAGCCCCACACAGATGTGCTTTTGCTCTGCACAGCTGAGCTGCTCGGGTTTCAAAGCCTTTTTATAGCCGTTCTCACGCATGCACCATCCCACTCCTCCCTCCCTCGCTGTCTCTCGTCCTCTCACATCCCTCCCTCACCTACTCTTTCCATTTCCATCTTCCATCTATCACTTATTAATGAATGGTCCTTTCTTGTTACTTTAAGGAACTTCATCTATCTCAACCCCTCGTATAATAAATAAATAAATTGCTCTCAATAAAATGGGTGAGTGGCATCACTCACTCACGATCCTGCAGCATGACTCACGTTCACAGTCACGTACTTAAAAGGTCCGTGAGTTTCCATCATTTTAAGGGGCGTGTTAGAAACGTCTGTGTACGAGCAGGAGGTACAAAAACAATGAAGAAAGACTAAAGTGGGTTGCTTCCAACCTAACTGAGGTGGCCAATCATATTTATCAGGCGGGGGAAACGTGATGGTCACGTAAACATACAAGATGGTGTAGTAATGCGAGGACGCCACTAGAGGGCGACTCTCGCAAACCTCAAAAACAAAACAATGACAGTTACGTAACGAAAGGATTCCAGGTTCAGAGCAGACACAATGCACACAGAACACTCTTCCATACTAAAGTACTGGCTGGTGGCTGCTTTTAAACTTCACTAGAAGAGGTCTGGATCTGCAAGGATAAAGGATTTTTCTTGAAGGAGCCAGTCTATCAACAATGCTGCGGCGGCGGCGTGAACGCTGGACATCAAAGACTGTTTCTATTGATGGCAACAGTGGGGGGCGGGGGGGGCAAAGGAACTTATGTAGCCGCAGCGTTTTCGCAGTGTCCGTTAGCGCAACACATCTGCTCCGACTTCCTCCGTGCTCTAGGGCAGAGAGGAAATGACACGGACTTCAAAAGACAGCACTACTTGTGAAAGAGTTTACACCGCAACCAGTATTGAATGTTGTAGTGCAAACACACACACACACACACCTTCAAATGTATCCTGTAAATAAGTTTCACTCTCTAAAGCAGTGGGGTGAAAACCAAAACCTTGAGGGCTGCAATCCAGCTGGGTTCCGAGCTCCCGGGCAGAAAAAGGCTTTCACCAGGACAAGTGGGAGCCCAGGTGGAGCTTGTCCATCTGGGAGGTCAGAACACCGGGCTGGATGCTGGTCCTCGAGGCCTGGCCTTCAACTCCCCTGCTCTAAAGTGTAACAGTTGACGTTCTTCAAAGTCAGTGAAGACGCTGCATTCAATGAACAAGAACAGTATCAGAACTGTAAACTGACACTTTTATCATGCTAACGCATGTACACAAAGTCCGTGAGTACATGGAGCAAAACAGGCCAACAAAACATTTATGGACCCTGCAAGTTTGGACTAGTGCGCCGCTTTTGGGACAACACCTCCTGCTGTTCCAGGAATTCCATTAAAACTGTTTGTTCCTTGGTTTGGGAAACACACCCCTGCAGTAGAGACCGCAGACAAACACACACACACGCACATGCCAATTACCAGCTTCCAAAATACCTCCGCAATTTCTGACTCCACACCCTGGGAAGAGCTAAAACTTCCAATATTACGGCTTCATTTTGGAACGTTACATCAAAACATTAAGGGATGAGGAAAAAAGCTGGAGTAAAAGAAAAGGAAAGTAAAAACACTGAGGCAGATGAAGGCAGCTTTGCTCCAGCTTCCCGGTGACGCCGATTCACCGGGAAGTCTTTGACCGGAACTATTCATCATGAGAAAACACACGATGACAAAAACGAGACTCCAAAACTGCCACGTAGCTGTTCAGAGTCTTGTTTACAGTACAGATCTAAAGAGGAAACGGGTGCTTGGCAGCTTTTTCAGCGTAAACAGGAGATAAAGAAAGACGCAGTACCGTGCATGAGGATGAGGAGTGCACAGTGGCGGTTTGCATCAGATAAACAGGGCGACTTTTCTTGGAAGGAAGAGAGGCCGGGCCGTGCCAAGTGATTGCATCACTGCGGTCAGCTCTGCTATAGCAAACGTGCACAAAGGTCTGCATTCACCATACAGATTTCTTCCTCAATTTCACCCTCAACTGTCGTTTCCGCCGCGTTGCCACGGAGACCGGCCCTCATCCACACTTCACCTTGTGACTCAGGGCTTTCAAAAGTGCCACGGCGAACTCTCAGCAACACCTGAAGGCCTCAAACATTCCTCGCCGAGGAGGCATTTGGGTGATGCAAGAATTCCAGCCACTGTTTTCAACCATGACAAGTGGAAAATAAAGTAGAAGCTAACACCGCAAATCTCCTGAGCTCGATACAGAGATTACTTAGCCCTGCTAACTCATCATGACATTTCTAGAATCTTTCCCCCTTCCTCACTCATAACCTGTGCCAATTTGGACATGTCTCAGAGGGCTAAACGGGTTGAAATGGACAGAACCGTGATGAGGGGAGCTAAGAAAAGACCCTAAATTGGCCATTATTAGTGATTCAATTTACTGCCAGGAGAATAATGTTGTACAAGACGGGACAGTTGGCAAAAAGGTTCGTAGTTCCAGACGGAAGAAGAGTATTGGGACATTATATTTGGATTAAGGTCAACAAAACCAATTTTAAAAAATAACACATGATTTTGATGTCATTATTCCATACTGGCCTATTTCCTGCTTGACTTATACAATAGAAATTGAGACAAGGAGAGCAGCTGGGAGCCTCCTTCACCATCTGACCCCCCCCCTCCCCATGATACAGTCATGACAAGGGTATCCAGACTCCACTCAGGGTGGGGCTGGTCTGTCAAATGTCAATGGATATGAGCGCATGGCTGGAAAACTCCCAAATACTTCTTTTCTTTTCTGCACAGATAGAAATGCTTGTAAAAATGGCGTTTCTATTTCCAGGAAGAGCGGGACTCACACGAAGCAAGAAACCCCCCCAAATCCTGGGTGGACGGTTCTTATAATTAAGCATTTTCTCCCTCCCTCATATTTTGTGTTTCAGACTCCCCATTTTTGGCCAGATTCTGTCTGTTCTGCTCACAGATGGGAGGTCCACCCCTCAGGGGAAATTGCATCATCAATATCCCAAAAGCAACCCCCACAGCCTGCTTTCCCCCTCTCTCTGTCACACACCCTTTTCTCCCCTCTGGTGACGCCACAACCTCAGGCAGATCCGAACACGAGTTCCCTGGTCTTTTTCTTAATGAAGCGGCCATTCAGCCATCAGTGGGGGGGGGGGGGGCTAATTAAACCACACAGATAGATGAGCTTTTAACTGGCAGCTGTGGGAGGGGGTGAGGGGTGACAAGGGGTGTGTGTGTGTGTGAGAAAGAGAGAGAGAAAGTGATGGAGAAAGTGATGGAGAAGCAGGAAGTTGGGGGCTGAGCTGACTGAGCTCATTTCCCGTATATCCGAGTACACGTACATTTACAAGCATCCGTCACTTCCACAAGTCGCTGACGGTTGGGTGACGTACGCATGTGCACGTGGGCGCACTTTCAAAACACATGCATCACCTAGCGCAAGAAAGTGTTAGTCCTGACCGTTGATCACGTGGGCGGCAACAACCTTTACGTAATCGGCAGTTTCCTCAGATTACCGAACAGAGTTTGGGGGTTGTCTTCTACTTCCTGTCTTAGTGTGGGGCTCTGAAGCAACCGAGGCAGTGAAGCTGGGAATTCTGGGGGCCTCTTCAGGACTGACCTTGGAAAGCATCCATCCCGCCAGCAGCACAATATGACAGTATCACCAGGGAGACGAGGGGGTGTGGGAAGCAACTCTCTGGGGTTTAGGGTCCAAAAAGCAAAGCGCCTGCGTGGAAACGCCCACAAAACTTAACACCCAGAACACAATGTGAAGATTGAGGTGATGTTTTTACCAATCCTGACGGCATTAAATGTGCACTGGGTGGCTCTGTCGACTGTCACCATCACGTACCCCCCCCCCCATCCCCAAATTAATCACCACATGCAACAGCCAGGAATAATAGATCACAAAAATCAGCTGCATTCCATTCCAAATCAATCATCTCAGTAATCCTTTCTATCCCCAGTTCTCACAAGCACAGCGGGTGTTCAAATCTCCCCAGAAAGTAGACCACAGGCTTGTTTAGGAACAGGCAACAACTTAACACGGACGGCGCGCGTTCGGTCCTCACTAAAGTTGTGTCTCAGCCCGTCAGCGGTCCTGTTGAAACCCGTTTGGAGCCCGGACGGAGGCAGATTTACAGAATGAATGGAAAGCAGAGGCGTGATTTTGAGTCACCCTGTGGGAATGTGATGAACCTGCAAAGTTATTATGACCTTGTGAACACAACACACACACACACACACACACACACACACACAAAGCAAGGGGTGTCTATTCCATACTGTGACCATGTTTGAGTGATACAAGCACTTGGATGTGGCGCCAAGCGCGGACTTATACCAAACTGGGAACATATGTCCTGAATATAAGCGGAGAGAGGGGTGGCACCTGTCAGTCACAACAAAAGGCTGGAGTAAAGCTCTTCCACAGCTGGTGGGGACACATGGTCCTGTACGTACAGCCTGGGTGGGAACAGGTGGATTCAAACAGCCGAGCAACACATGCACAGAACGTTTATTACCCCGTGAAGTTAAATTACAGATGCGTGCTTCACGTGGCGCCCACTCTCTGATGTAAAGGTTTTTTTAAAGAAGCCGCCACAGTTAAAAAAGCCGCATGGTTTTGTCTGACTGGGAAGTGTGAGGTAATACTGGGCCATAAATGAGGAGTCTTTGTTATGGCTGGGCTGTCCGTTCCAGTTTGGGAATCAAAGCTTTGTGCTTTACTGCTGTGTTTTCCCCCCGCAGAGCCCAATCACGCCCCTCCTGGCAATCCGCTGGCTGAGACCACATGAGATCTCTCTTCTCATTGGCGGCGGGGCACACCGGGGAGGATTCAGGAGCCTCTCTTTTGTTTACATGCTGGGAGAGAAAAGCCCACAAACAACCGTTACCTTGGGCAACCTTAAGTTAGCCGCACACACGCGCATAATGTTGGAGCAACTATGTGTGCGTGCACACAAGCACGGACACACAAATGCACACAAATGAACAGGTATTGTGAAATAACCAGGTATTAGACTTGACTGATTTATGCCTGTTACACAAAATACACTCCCGGTGTGTGCACGTTTATTAGCGGGAAAGCAGGAAATCAAGTGGATTCCTTTTCTGATGAGACCTCACGGAGGCCGTAAAACTCAGACTGCTATTCTGTGGCCATATGTCCCTGTGTATATAGGATGAAGGATCATATATCTTGATACTGCCAGAGAAAGAATTTAATTTAATTCAGGCAACTCAGACAGACTATGTCTCTGCACGTCAACCTAACAAACTGCCAGGAGGAAGCTGCACACGTGTACACGCGTGTATGCGATCCTCTATATAGTGGTCTGCACAGTAATGGTGCATTATTGCGAATGAGGCTCCTGCATAACAGCAAGAAAAAAAATAATCAATGGGACTCTGAGAAGCTCAGTGTCTGCAAGTATCTCAGTTTTTAAATGTGTTCTTGGTATCTTATCGCTCCTTTTTTTGAGCAAACAGCTCAGCTGCTGACAGAAAGTCAAATCTTTGCATGACATGGACTGACCCCCATAAAACAAACACGCAGCCAGGACAGAGGCGTGCAAAAACCACTGTACGCAACACACACACACACACACACACACACACAAAGCAAGGGGAGTCTATTCCATACTGTGACCATGTTTGAGTGATACAAGCACTTGGATGTGGCGCCAAGCGCGGACTTATACCAAACTGGGAACATATGTCCTGAATATAAGCGGAGAGAGGGGTGGCACCTGTCAGTCACAACAAAAGGCTGGAGTAAAGCTCTTCCACAGCTGGTGGGGACACATGGTCCTGTACGTACAGCCTGGGTGGGAACAGGTGGATTCAAACAGCCGAGCAACACATGCACAGGACGTTTATTACCCCGTGAAGTTAAATTACAGATGCGCGTTTCACGTGGCGCCCACTCTCTGATGTAAAGGTTTTTTTAAAGAAGCCGCCACAGTTAAAAAAGCCGCATGGTTTTGTCTGACTGGGAGGTGTGAGGTAATACTGGGCCATAAATGAGGAGTCTTTGTTATGGCTGGGCTGTCCGTTCCAGTTTGGGAATCAAAGCTTTGTGCTTTACTGCTGTGTTTTCCCCCCGCAGAGCCCAATCACGCCCCTCCTGGCAATCCGCTGGCTGAGACCACATGAGATCTCTCTTCTCATTGGCGGCGGGGCACACCGGGGAGGATTCAGGAGCCTCTCTTTTGTTTACATGCTGGGAGAGAAAAGCCCACAAACAACCGTTACCTTGGGCAACCTTAAGTTAGCCGCACACACGCGCATAATGTTGGAGCAACTATGTGTGCGTGCACACAAGCACGGACACACAAATGCACACAAATGAACAGGTATTGTGAAATAACCAGGTATTAGACTTGACTGATTTATGCCTGTTACACAAAATACACTCCCGGTGTGTGCACGTTTATTAGCGGGAAAGCAGGAAATCAAGTGGATTCCTTTTCTGATGAGACCTCACGGAGGCCGTAAAACTCAGACTGCTTTTCTGTGGCCATATGTCCCTGTGTATATAGGATGAAGGATCATATATCTTGATACTGCCAGAGAAAGAATTTAATTTAATTCAGGCAACTCAGACAGACTATGTCTCTGCACGTCAACCTAACAAACTGCCAGGAGGAAGCTGCACACGTGTACACGCGTGTATGCGATCCTCTATATAGTGGTCTGCACAGTAATGGTGCATTATTGCGAATGAGGCTCCTGCATAACAGCAAGAAAAAAAATAATCAATGGGACTCTGAGAAGCTCAGTGTCTGCAAGTATCTCAGTTTTTAAATGTGTTCTTGGTATCTTATCGCTCCTTTTTTGAGCAAACAGCTCAGCTGCTGACAGAAAGTCAAATCTTTGCATGACATGAACTGACCCCCATAAAACAAACACGCAGCCAGGACAGAGGCGTGCAAAAACCACTGTACGCAACACACACACACACACACACACACAGGTCGTGATAAACCCAAATTGTGACATCATAATATAAAACCATAGCAACAGAAGTACTGCACAGAGTAAACAGAGCCTTTGTTCTGTCCTATGAGCCTGTGATTGCATCACTTGTGTTTGGACACACCATGATCATACAGAGCTGCCATCCATTGCCACAGAGGCAGAAAAATCCAAATTTCATTTGGTCTTCATGATTTACTTTCTGGGAATGCTGTAGCCAAGGTAAGGCCATGTAAAACTTGTTTGGCCCTCTAAAAGGTTACCATTAAAGTCACAGACATTTACATATTGCTTAGTTAAAGGAAAAGTAAAGGTAAAGGAAGTCTTTCTTACTGGCAAACTGCTTCACCCCCAGGATGAACACAGAAGAAAACCCCTGCATCTCATTCTAGTGGGCTTTAATTATACTTTGCTTGATTAAAGCTATTCCACTTACACACTCACATACCAGGTTTCAGTGTGGGGTTTACAACTGCTGTAACATTTTTCTAACCGAATTAAGGAATAATGTTCCCCAGTGCAAGCTATCAGTGCTAGAGTAAAGTAGCACAGTACTTTAAACAAGGGTATCCAAATAATTCAGAAATAGCGGACGAAGGGTCTTTTCTCAGCGCACACGGCTGGTGAAATTCAAGTCTTTGTTTACATGGATTATTACAGGGGATACGGCTTTAAAAACAGTCCCTCGCCACCCATGCACACAAAACACACACGCTAACATGCTGAGTAGTGAGGATTTTGTGCCCACAGACAGACCAGCAGACCTGTGGAAGCTGATACTGTCAACACACCAGTGGTTGCCAGTTATCCCCCATTCCTGACTTAAATATGCTGATTATCTTGGGGTTAACTTGAGTCATTTTAAGGTGGACTTAAATTTCCATAATGATACATAACAAATGTTTCATAACTACTGTTAGACCAATACATTATAGAACAGGAACTGCTCATGCAAATATCTAAATTCCTTTAAGTGGAGGAGTAATGGAGCGAGACAGCTTTTGTACGCAGACAGTGACAACTTCAGACGTTACGGGAAAGAGAAGACAGCAAGAGGAAGAGAGATGCATGGACGGGTGGGGGGGTTTAGAGATCAGAAAACAGATGCAAATCATTTCACAGACTCGCTTCCAAATGACTAACACATGTGCGAGGAACTTTCCCCGCCTTTGCCCAGCACACACGAACGCGGCAACACTCTAGAACGCCGTTCACCTAAAATACACTCACTCGTACCACCTGCTTTCGCCAGCGCTTCACTCCCATCTGACGGACGCCTTCCACCAACTCACACGTTCAACTGTATTTGCCAGTGTGATATTACACCTCCACCCATTAAACACCCGTCACTCTGGAAAGTTGGGTTCTTCTCTGTTTGCTTAGGATTTTGTTAAAGTTTGACAGCAGCTGTATAGGCGTTATTACCAGCTGTAAGGGTAAAGATGTGCCTTAAATGGGCAGACCTGTTGCTGAAGAAAACAAGTCACACTTTATGACAGTTGATGACACGTCAGTCTGTCAGTGAAGCTTTTAGTCATCGCTGTGCTGGTCCATAAACAGTCTTACTCACACGAGATGATTGCAGTTCCAGCTCATTCATTACATATGGTAGCATTTAATAGGGCCTCCAGTGAGTTCAGGATATAAAATGGACAAAAACAGCACAAGAAATACTTGCGATTAGAGTGTTACTTAGTAGGCGAGACAAATATGCGATTCTGAGATGAACTGATGACCTTAAACTAGCTCTAAACCAAAATAGCTTCCAGAAGTGGAAGAATTACGTACATGCAAACGTGACTCAGGGTCACAATGTATAATCTGGATCCGATAGAGCAGGGAAAATGAGGTTATTTTCACGGTCTGTGATTCTCCTAAAGTACAAACCTTCACGTGCCGCCAACAGCAAGAGTGCAGATGCTAAATCCAAGCTAACTGCTGTGGTCTCGCGCCGTACCAAACATCAACGTGTTCACTGTCCCGTCGGCTACAGTCGGGGCGCAACCCACAAAAGGAGACAATGAAACAAGACTTTTGTGTTTCACAGTCCCGTTTCCGCTCCTGTCACCACTCCCTTTCACCTTTATTCTTACTTTCTGCCCTTTTCTTTTGAACCCTAAACCTGCTGTTTTCGCGTGCAGGCACGGGCGCTTAAACGCTTTTGTTAGTGCTGTTGTTATGGCATGAGCTCCAGACACGCACGCGAACGCACGCCTTACCTTCAAAGTCGAGACCGACGCGACTTGCTCAACTCAACTTGTTTAATATTTAAGAGGACAAAATGGTCCGGCTCACATGGGTGCCTCCGCGGGTCACTTCTCCGCGCTGAGGTGTGTCCTTTCTCAAACTGTTGGGTGTCTGTTTCACACACACTCAGCCAGGACCCATAGAAAATGTAAATTTAAGGGGAGGGGGAGGAGCCAAGTGGCGTCACGCGCACGGGCACCTCCTCTGTGCTCACGAGAGGGGGACTCCTCGAGCTAAGGGCGGGGTTGGGTTGTGCGCGTGCAAACCACGCCGTTATTGGTAAAAAAAAAAAAAAAAATTACTGGAAACAATATGACTAATAAAGGTTTTATTTTCCTGTGTTACCAGTAATAATAGTTACATATAGATGTACATATAGAGAAAATAGTCTGTTAAATGGATACTTTGTTTGAAGATTTAAATAAAATGTCATTACATCTTTGATTACAGTAGCTGGGCCCCCTCCCCGTTATTGTCACAGACTGTATATCCTGAGCATTCTTTGTGATAAAGAGTAATCTTCTTACTGATGAAGGGTCAAAGCATCTGCTTATCCACCCTCCTTCTGTTATGTCAAATCAACGGCGCCTTTAGCTTAATAGGGGAACTGCTGCACTACATGTTCTGCTTTATTTGTCGGCCCTCCTCCTTTTTTTCCCCTGAATGCGTTTATCATCTAACAGACTTACTGGAAATGATGAAAAGAGCCCGAGAACAGCCCAAAGGTCGGGTTTGAACTCTAAGCAAGAGGGAGGGGGCGATGTTTGTAAGGAAAGTAAAACATTCCAAAGTCTTTCTCATAAGTTACAACTGGGGGTGAGTAAGAGTGTTGAGCTGAACAATGGGATGACTCATGACAGGGGTCACCTCTGACAGATAGGACACTCCCTCCAGGGACCACCGGGCTCAGCGCTCCCACCATGCAGGAAACAGATGTGTACACAGTGTGGGATGTATATGAAAAAAAGCAAAAATCAGAGCCGTGCCTGTCATTAAAAGCCTACAAGTCTCATCTCCAACCCTTTAAACCATTGCTTTCAAGAATTTTCCAATCCAGCCACCCCATTCCCATTCGCATGCCCCCAAAAGCAAGTTATTCTGCTATGTGTAACTCTTAAATTAAATCATAGTTTATTTAAAATACCTACTCCCTGACACCTCTCATGGATTCCCTAAACGCCAGAAAAGATTTTTACATTTTCAATCTTTTTTTTTTTGGGGGGGGGGCAATGTTTATTTTATATTTGGATGCTGAGATGAGCAACTGGAAGCTTGTGATCTCAAAGCTGGAACCAGATGTTTGGCTGCTTAAGTTGGGCGGCAACAAACGATTTCATAATAGGATGAATATTAATCATTTAGTCTATTGTAAAACTTGTTTTTGTCCAACCAACAGCAATAAAAAAAGTTGTTATTCATACCCGCAATTACATATTTCACATATTTTAATTTGGTTGAAATGATTAAGTGAACTTTTATTGACTCAATTTCATTTCAACAATAGTTTTTGTGCCGTTATAACAAATAGGAAATATGACATTTTTCTACTCTATTATCCTGTAAACCTACACTTTCAGGTCCTGTGAATTTACATTTCAACCATCATGGTTTTTGTGGCCATAAGCCCATACACGTGAAACTACTTCCTCCTGACAGTTGACACGAAGAGACTGTTGCCGCTTTAGATGGTTTTAGACAAGATTTCCTTTTTTTCTTTACTGCTGCAGTGAGCACATTTAGCAGATGGCATACATCCTCAAAAAGAACAGCTTTTGGAGGATGTATATGTCTTTTATGGACTTCAGAAAACACTCATATTCCTGCTGGACATATAACATAGATCATAAAGACACTTCTCTACCTACATAACTGGACAGCGTCTTCTCTTTATTTCCCATAGCTGGTATCTGAAGCCTAATGTTTGCAGCCAGATGTTTCTGTTATCATCCCAGGGTTCCCAGAAGATCCCGTCCCTGTATGTGTGTATGTGTGAAGCATATGAGGCCCCTTGTTATTTCTTTGGCGGGGCTCTAGGGGTCTCCTCTTTAAACAGGATGTGGCAGCTATCTGAAAACCACGGTGACAGAAAGGTCTTCCTGGAGCTGAGAGTAGCGCCTAAAACCAACAATAGTAAATCTAATTTTGCAAAGTATCTCAGGAATATTGCTCATGCAATCTGCATGCCCTTGGATGTACACCAAGACAATAATTAATCCGAGAATCTGGAGCTTTAACGGACATCACACCAGTACAGGAAGTTAGTAGATGGTGAATAATTGCTTGTAATTGTAGTGTACATAAACACAACCCCCGTGGGTGACCTACTTCTGAGTGACTGGGGGTTTGTACCAGCTGTACACCCACCATATGCTGGAGTAGTGCACGTTCAAAAGCCCGTGGTTGAATATGATACTTGCACCACATAAAATGCCAGTCCTCCTTTTTTCTTTTCCTTCTGAGTTGCCCCAAATAGACCAAAATCATTCTTTCCACTGCTGTTGTCTCCTTGTCTCTGACCCAGCAATGGTTCAGGATGGAAACCGCGAGAGAAAAGTGTGTCCTGTGGCATGCATTTTGGAAGACGGTGCCAATTAGATCACTATAGTGAGCTGTGTACGTCTGTGCACAGTTGCTTGGGGGATTACTATGGTTGTTACCTCAGCGACACTCGCAGTTTCACCACTTCCAGTGCTCCTCTCTCTTCCTCCAAACGGCCGTTCATCCAAAGTTCAGCTAATTCGATCTGCGACGGGTGACTCACGCCGCAGCCTCCGTGTTCCTGCACCAGCAGCAGACGTGTGCGCCGCTGTGCCAGGCTGGATGAGGTCAGTGCTGCATCAGCCTCTCAGCATATTTGGAAAGTGATGTCTTGTTCCCCAGCTTCTCTCCTAATTCTCACTTTCCCGGTTATCAATGCAGCCTCGCTGCTTTTATTCGTTATTGTGTGATTCATCTTGATTATAAGTAGTTGCGGCAAGGAAAAATAAATTGAATATGACTCCCACGTTTCAGGGCTGTCGTTGTGTGATCCATTACTCTTTAATTGATCATCAATCTTTCATTAAAGTCTCTTCTCTTCTTACCTGTTACCGAACCGTCCCAGCCAGCCATACCAGTTGAATTTAAGAGATTTGGAAATTTACAGACGAGATTCCTCTGACTGCACATGCATGCACATGTTTTTTGGCTTTTGCAAGTGTTGGAACGCGACGCCCCCGGGAGCAAATGCGAGAGATTAAGGTAGAGTAACTGAACTTGGATGTTGTCGCTAAGGCTGTCATTACTGGTGGGGCAACCTCAGATTTATCGAGCTTTACAGTGCAGAGCTTCCCACTTAGTCTAATGACTTCCAACAGGAATGACAGCAGATGGCTCTGTTTCTACGCAGGATGAGCCTGATGTGCAAAGAGTTGGACAAACGTGCACACTGGTGTTCTGTTTTATACCACAGGCCTTCCTCAGCCAGAGCTGTAGATCTGTGTGGGTTGAAGGAGGCTGCAAAAATTCAAAAGAAATCTACGTATGACCACTATGGTGGAGTAGAGGAGGTACTGCATATGTACTGTTTCCTGTGTGTATTCAACAGGGCTGACAAAATGCAACAGGTTAGATGGGTTCTTAGCCAGCTGGTATTTTTCCTCTTCCGGAGAGGCTGAAAACAGACGTGTGGATCTGCCCCGGCCTCCCTCTGTCCCTCTGTCTGCTTGCGCAAGTGAGCTGAATAAGCAGGATTTTCAACACAGAGAGCAGGAAAGCCATTCCCACACACACAGGCACAGACACACACGAACACACACAGGAAATCAAGGTCAGTGTGACAATTGTGTGCATGTCAGAGGGACAGAAGAGGTTCTGTACTTACGTTACCCCCCAGTGCATCATAAACACTCCTGTTTTATCCTCGATGGAAGTGGGAACAAAAAAAGTCTTATGTATTGTTCCAATCTGGACTAAAGAGACCCCAGCGGTGAGACTCATGGTGCTCTTTGTGCTCATATAACAACTCCTAGAGAACCCTGCTGCAGCAAATGTTCCTCCTGTCTTCACGTGCAGCGTGTGGCACACAGACATTGTTACAGATTGTAATCCTTTAAAAGCATCTAAAAGCTCATTCACAGTTAGTTGATGGGAGTTTGGTGACCATTTCGTTTCCACACGAACTATCTAACGCTCAGAGATGTTTTTGTGTCAAAAGTACAATACGGGTGAACACACACTTGTTTGAGTGATTATTACTGTTATTTTGAGTTGTATTATTTCCAACACCCTTTTAACCCATTCCCAAATTCCATCCAAATCTTTTTACTTAAAGGGAGTTTCATAAAAACCTACAAACAACTGCAGATGTGACAGCCATGACTGGATTTACATTTCATCCTCTCATGCAGGCCTACTGATGCTATGGCTACGTGGCACGCACGCTTGGCAGAGGTCGGCGCTCTCCTCTCCTCTCAGTGATACACACATACACAATACTGGATTTTTTTTGTAATGAACATGTTCTTCCCTATTTAAAAATACAAAGAAAGGCAAAAACAAAAGGATAAAAAGCCATTTAGACCTTTTCGAAACTTTCCATAGGACAAGTGAAGAAGAAAACAGAGGAGGAACCTCCTGTTTTTTCCATACCTGATAACCTCCCATCCACCGCTTCCCTGTCGTCTGTCCTGTCAGATGCTGTTTCCTGAAATTCTGATTCCTGAGGGGTGTGTGTGTGTGTGTGTGTGTGTGTGTGTGTGTGTGGGAAGAGAACACAAAGGGAGGTTGTCAGTCACTGTAAGGTCATTCCTGAATAACAAACACATTAATCTGAAGGGCACGAGGAGCCATACATAAAGACCACAAACTTAATGCAAAACACATGTAAAAATAGTGTAACCATTTACACATTAGCTCATTTCCAGTCTTTGACATGTTCAATTCAACAAACTATAAAAACAGATTAATGTCACACACATTTACTGCAAAATAATATTTAAAAAATGCGGCATGTGTACAGATTCATAGGTCAGACATGTCAGTGATTGTGCTAGAGCAGAATTTACATTATTTCCTCCTCGTCTTGCTCAAAAGGAAACTTCTTATTTGCTTAATGATAGTGTTCAGCAATCTGTTTGTTCCCTGCGTGTTTTTATGAGATTTGCAGTTCAACGCGGCTTCCTAAACAACACACGCTTTGTTCTTGGACAATGATGCATCGAGGATGACATGCTCGCCATGTAATTAAGAAACCGTCCAATAAATACGCAGCGCTCGAGGACAGAGTCAAAGAGAAATGAATGGCATGACACGCATGAAGGGTAGAATAACACACTGGTGAGGTTTGAGTCTCATGTCACCTACTTTTACTTTGTTTCTCTCAACATTCTGTACAGTTTTGGTTACAACCCTCTTTTTTCCCCACCTCTTTCAGCTCAACAACAGAAGGGACATTAATCTGTGCTTTGTTTGCGGAAAACGCCCACTGAGGCTCCTAGCTGTGACCTGTGACAGGCCAGCTGATAAGGAGGTGGAGCAGAAGGGTTAAATCACATGCTCAGACTGTTCCCCTCCATTGATCACTCGGGTTGTTTTTTTTCTCCTTTTTTGGGCCGTGCCAAACTCAACAAAGGTGGAAGCTTTTTTTTTCTGCACCTTATTGCACTTGTCACGAGTAAACATTGCGCAACACGTGTCCGTTTCGTAACTGCCTATGTGGCTGAGTGAAACTGTTTCAAATAGAACGTTTGCGTTTAATGTTGAGTCACAGAGTCTCAAATAGCTGCGGCAGTAATTCAGTCATGTGGACTGTGATTTATACCATTATAGAAAGGACAGTCCTTTGGCTTAGAGTAACCCACAGATGTCTGAACATCTGCAGATGAACTGTCTCCTTTTGGATTAAGTGATCAGTGTGGAAATAATTCCAGGATTGTTTTTCTAAGACTTGACCCTCTCACCCCCCACTCCCTTTACTGTTATTTCCTCTGCTGATCAGTCTTATTGATCAGAGCCTGATCACACACACACACACACACACACACACACACACATACACACACAGAAAGCGAAGGAAATCGCGTACAGGGAGAAAGGGATCATGTTAAACAGTATCTCAGGGCACTCTTAACTGACATCCAATCTATAGTCACAAAGCACTCTGACCACATAATGTGTGTTTGTGTGTGTGTGTGTGTGTGTGTGTGTGTGTGTGTGTGTGTGTGTGTGTGTGTGTGTGTGTGATACAGAATTTATCAAATAGATCAAATAAATGCAGACCTATGACCACCACGTGTACTTCCAGCAAACATTGGAAATGACTAAAACCTTGATTTTACTGCCACCTTGTGGCGGCATTAGGGAAACGACAACAGTTCGACTGCATCCATCCGTGACTGGTGCTCAAATATCGGCCTACATATAAAAAAATTGGGGGTTTAATAACTGAAGATGCTGTGTAATATATTTATCTATATGTTATTATTGAAATATGTCTGGTTGTTTTGGTGGTCTTTTTTTTTTTAATCATAGGAGCTCTAATCATTACAGTTGACTAATTCCAAACGCCATACCTGAGGCAGTCTGATAATAATGGAGGGTCTTGGGATCTGAGGATATTTTGGCTCCATCTTTGGATTGAAGCTTGACTCCCCTTCTTTATCCTCTGAACTTTGGGAGATGCTGTGACTGACGGAAGGGGATTCGAAACAGTCCTCTGCCGCTGTATCCTGCTGGTGGCAGTTTGAAGACACTGAATTTGTTCCATTTAGTCTTCTGCCTCTGCTGGAACAGGCAGAGATCTGGCTTGTAGTCCTCACAGACGGCCGGTGGTGCTGCTCGTGGAAGCCTGGCAGCGCCTCAGGCTGGGACGTAACCGGGGCTGTTGCCGAAAGGTTGTGGTCGTCCTTGCTCTGCGTGGAGAAGCTTGCTTCCTGTGAGGATGATGGCTCACTACTATCCTCGCTTGGATCATCAAAGCAGTGGCCCAAAGACGAGCAAGGTAGTCCATGCATGCTGGTGGATTCAAACAGGACCAAAACGGTGAGTAAAACAAACTGGACTGACATTAGGTGGATGAGGAGTCCTGATGCGTGAAAGGTTTCCTTTAGGTCCAAGAAAAGCACAGACAGTGCACGTGAGTGACACAGCCACTTGCACATTTGAGAGGTGACATCTGAAAAGAAAACAGTTCTTTTTCCTTACTTTGCTCCATGCATAGAAACACACCAAAGAGCTGCAGTTCAGCACACGGTTGGACTAGTTTGTCCAAGTCCTGCATCCACTAGATGATAGCTAGTTTGACCCTGGGTTAACCCCCAGACTCCGGGTCCGGTCAGTATAGTGATCCTGGCTGCCAGTGCCTCATTCGCTCTGTTTCTCAGAGAAAACTTGATTCCAAGCTGTGGGAAAAGTTACTGACCGCTTTCACGGCTCGAGGGTCCGTCTTCCCAGGAAGCCCTTCGTCTCTCAGATGCCTCTCTTACAACCTGCGCAGGGTCCAGGGCCATTTGAAATGTGTGTGAGTGGCTGTGTGTCATGGATCTCATTACCAGGTAGTCCCTGTCCTGTTGTGAGCGTGGAGCGAGGGGCTGGACGTCGCAGGGAGTCCAGTTACCATCTGATTTAGGGTCAGTTGCGAACACGCTTGCTGCACGCTTCAACATTATTAGTTAATGAACGCATCTGATCGCAGTGCAGCAACCTGAAATGTAAAGATTATTAATGAGATACAGATGGCTGAATGTAAGAGTTCAAGTTGCAGACAAATGCTGTAAGTGATAGGCCGGCAGGTGAGAAAGAGAAAGGAGAAAGAAGGAACGAGAGAATCCAGGATGTCGTTAGCCATGAAAAATGTTCATCTAATCAGATAAACTTTGAAAAGTCTATTAATCCTGGTCTGCCTGATCAACCTGTATGCCACAATACAAGTCAAGAACAAGTAGCTGGTTTTGTGAAAAACGTTGCGAAACCACCAACACTAACCTTTGACAACAAAAAGACTCTTTTTGGATCAAGACATAAACAGTGGTCAATGCATGATTAATGATGTAATCTTTTTATGCGAGTAAATGTGCATCAGTAATGTGATGTACACACACACACACACACACACACACACACACACACACACACACACACACACACACACACACACGCACACACACACACACACACAGAGTAAACGCTTTGACGTTACAACAAAGCAATATTCCCTCAAAATAAAATAAAATAAAATAAAGAATTGGCAGTTATTCCCCACAGAGGCTGGCTGCCCTCATGTGGTCAAAAACACACATTACACAGATTTAAGAATGATGAGACAAAAGCGACTTGATCAGTTTTTTCAGTGTTTATTGAAATTTAGTTCAAAACGACACTGCAATGATGATAGCAATTCCAAGCCTTATTTAATGTAATGTAATTTATTTTATTTTTTTCGTGTGGACACTTTAAGCGGCCCATTTAGCCCCAAACTGAATGAACTACAGTATATCGACCATATTTTTCATTCCGAGCAACGTCACAGGAGCGTCAGAGCCGGTGATACGCGCACAGCCTATAGTAACAAGCCAATAGAAACTACCACGTTCATTTCCTTTGTTCCCTAAAATTAAAGCGTTGAATCCTTGATTTTAAACCAACGATCGACATTTATACTAATGTTTACATCAACATATTTTTTATTAGACTAATTAGTAAAAATCCCTCTTCAAATCCAAGTGGCAGTGAAACAAACTTTTATAATATACACTCCTGGAGTTTTACTTTGAAAAGCCTTTACCGGAAACACTGTTTGCCGCAACCTTAACCTGACAGTGATGAAGCCGTCCTGGAGCGCTCTGTCTGGGGATAATCGCAGGTGGTCAGGTTTACAATCTAACGACGAGTGGCGACATCAGCAGCTGCAAATCGGTTGTCGGTATCCTCCCTCGACTGTTTTTATTTGTTTGTTTTCGTCTTCCCTTGGTCAAAGATCCACAATGCGCGCGTCGGCTTGGTTCGTCGCCAGTTGCGCTCTCATCCTCTGCACGCTCCGGTTGACTAACGCGGCCAAAGGACAGCGACAGTGCGGCGAGGTGAGAGATGCCACAGCCGAGATTCCTTCCTGAGCATTACCTTTTAGCTTTAAAACAAAAAAAACAACAAAAAAATAATTTAGAGGATAACCCCACCCTGCGTGTTTGTGGTTGCTGACAACGTAATCCCCACACCAAATACGATTAAAATAAAAAAAAATGACACATTAATGAGCCTATTTGTTTAAAAATCGAGCCGCTGTAAAAAAGAAAAAGAAAATCACGGCGGCTCGGGGGCAAATGAGTCTCCGATGAGGTCTGGTTCGTGTCTGTCATCACTCGTGGTTCTTATCAATTTCCTGCAAGTGTCGGCCTTTTCCTTCTGGTCTGCCTCAGCTGGACACCTCCTCGGCCCCGGCTGGCAGCACAGAAACACGCACAATGTTCCAGAGAGAGAAGAGCAACATTCCTGCAACGTGTTCACGATGGGAAGCGAGTGCTGCTGTGGTTTCCTGGGATGGCAGTGTGTGGCACTGGTTTCTGGTGTCATATATGATTGATTGACCTCAGAGGTCGGGGCGACTCAACACTTCCGTGGTCGTAACTATAGAAACGGGCAGTAATTCCACTCAAATCAGCGCTGCCTCCTTTAGATCCTTTGTCATTGTTATGATTGAGCCGTCAAAAAGGCTCCTGTTTCCTGGGTTAAATGTTTGTTTTGAAAGCAGCTGGTCACACACCTCTGACTGTTTCACCGGCGGCCAAATGCCGCCATCGCCTCTGTTCCCATCGTCGTGGCGATGGCGTGTTGTGTTTCAAGGGTGAGCGATAACGGCCTGAGACAATAACATGTTCTTTAAAGGGCAGCTGGAGAGACACTAGTCTGCCCTGATTTGGGAAACAATCCCTCAGTTGGCACAGACGTGATGTTTCCTTCCGACTCTGTTTCCGTGCAGAAGGATTACTACTACGAGTACACGGAGTGCGACAGCACGGGGACTCGGTGGAGGGTGGCCATCCCGCAGCTCCCCGGGGACTGCGTGGGACTCCCAGAGCCAGTGCGCGGCACCGAGTGCAGTAAGTGTCCCGTCTCCTTATCAGCCGGCTGGAATTTACAACCTGACTGGGTTTAAATGAACTTCCCTTCAGCTGAAGTCACTGTGCATTAGTGCAGGAGTTCCATCATGGTGGTTTTTGACTTTGTCAGTGTTTGGCCCCCGAAACAAACAGAGCGAGAGGCGATTCAGAGGGAGTGGGGCTCTCACACTTGCGTTGGGAGATGGGTAACTTTATCTCTGCCACTGTCACAACTTCTTTTCTGCGAGGCGGTCCTGCCAGTTTGGTCGAGATCCCTGGAACAGGTTTACTGCTCTAGCCTCAGGAGTGACTGAGGGTCGTTAGCTCAAACGTGCGGCTGCGGATGGTGGATTAGAGGTTGTTTTTGCACTTAAAATCTTATTCAAACTGACACGTCCTTCTGTTCCATCCTGTGTAAGCTTTCTTGCTTTTTTGGTGGTGTTGGGCCTCACAAGTTTCCATCTTTCTATCTCTCTCTCTCCGCTTAGAATGAAATGAAGCTGTGTGCATGTACGGTCCCATTCGATTGATCTTTATCCTCTCCACTGACACACTGTAGGTCCTAAAGACAGTTTCTGGTGTAGGTAACTGGCTCCTATACTGTATGCCGTCAGCAACAGCCACTGACAACAACCCGCATTTCAGTTCACACCCACAAACGCCTTTTTTTTTTTCCTTTTCTAGCTCAGCAATGTCACTCTTGCACGCCTGACGTGTTCAGGTATGAGGAAATGCCGAGGCCTATAGCGCGTGACAGGATGTAAAGATGTTGTTTTCATAACTGCCATTGTGTTCATTTCTGTGATTTGTCTGTTCCCTCTGTCTTGTCTGCAGCGTTCTCCTGTAAGGCTGGGGAGTTCCTGGAGATGTCGGCTCAGCAGTGTACCCAGTGCGCGGCGGGGAGCTACTCCCTCGGCAGCGGCGTCCGCTTTGACCAATGGGATTCCATGCCTGCTGGATTCAGTAGCCTGGCAACCTCGCTGGAAAGCGGCTCCCGTGGAGACGGCAGGCTCAGCTGCAACAGGTCGGCGAGCGGGGTGCGAGAAAAAAGGCGTAAATCTGGATTCTTATATCAGCGCTGTTTTCTCTCGTTGGCGCCGCAGTTCCTCCTGGCTGCCTCAGGGGAACTACCTGATGTCCAACCGGGACGAATGCACCGTCTCTCTCATCTACGCCGTCCATCTGAAGAAACAAGGCTCCGTCAGCTTTGAGTACCAGTATCCAGACAAAAACCTGCTGTTTGAGTTCTTTGTGGGTTTGAACCATCCATTTACTTCTGTTTTGCTGAGTCATCTGTTTAGTAAGCATCTTTTTTCATCACGCTTGTGGGAGTTCTGTTAGCACGAAGAGTTGGAATCATCAGATGCAATGCTAATTCACCAGAACGGGAGCTGATTCCGAGGAGATAACTGTACATTTCACAGATATTAGGATCGTGTTGTGAGATAATTGCTTAGATTCAGGCCTTTAATACCTTAAAAAAAGCCTTGTGAACGATCCCTGCAGCACTCCAGTGTCTTGCTCTTGTTGCAGTGCTCACAAATGGTAATTTTCAGCACATGACAACAGCCAAAAGTGCTATTTACAGGCTGATCTCGGGATGCCTCCTCGGTCAGCGACACGAACCCTCTGCTGAACAGAGCTGTAATTAACTGCGATTTTGCTCTTTTGGCACTTTCAATAATGCCAATTATGCTTAGTTTAGCAAACCTTCTCCACCGTCTGTTTTGAACTATTATTAAAAAATGAAGCCTCTGTTTTGAATACCTCCATGATTTTTGCCTTCAGATCCAGAATGACCAGTGTCAGGAGATGGATCAGTCCTCTGAGGCGAAGTGGCTCAAGCTCACCAACCACGGCGAATGGGCCACGCACACGGTGAGTGTGACGGTCGGCCGGTACAGAGGAGTGGATATCTGGCGGCAGGCTGTTGGCAAATAACTGTGACAGACACCATCAGGGAGCCTGTTCATCCACACTGGCACCGATCCCTCTATTCTTCCTGTTACCCGAGTAACCAAAGTTGTTCTCCTGCTGAGTGATGGTCATAATGAAAAGTCAAGCAGCAGATTGTTGTCATGTTGTAGCTTTTCCAGTGGGTTCAGTGTTGATCGTTCCAGGTGAACCTGAAATCGGGCACCAACATCCTGTACTGGAGGACCGGCGGAGTCCTGATGGGCTCCAAAGTGCTGAAGCCTGTTTTTCTGAAAAATATTCAAATAGAAGGTGGGGAAGCATCTTCCTCCCGTATTGTGCAACGCCGTCTTTTTCGCCTTTTTCACGGTTTTGTCTCGCCTCAGGCGTCGCCTACACGTCGGAGTGCTTTCCCTGCAAACCCGGAACGTTCAGCAGCGTCCCAGGCTCGTCCGCGTGCGTTCCCTGCCCTCGCGACACCTACTCCGGTCACGGCGCCAGCTCCTGCACCCCCTGCGACACCGCCACTCAGTATGCGGGTGAGAGCACGAGGAAATGGAGCTTAAATGTCATCGATTACAGTCGAAGGACAAACTCCTTTAGTTTGGCCCATTTTCAGCCACATCAAACCGGGCTTTTTAGTGCCGTTGTGATCTCAGTTGAAAGCCGACAGTATTTTTAAATTCAGGGCGCATGATGAAAGATGTTTATTTTTAAAAAGTGACTCTTCATGTTCCAGGTGACGGATCTGCGATGTGTAAGGACAGACTTCCGTGTTCCAAGAAGGACTATTTCCAGATCCACACTGCCTGCGATCAGGAGGGGAAGGTGAGGCGAAAACACCCCCACCGAGCATCAAAACATCCAACAATGGCTCCATCACGTGTTCACACCACCTTCTTGTCTTTTCAGACGCAGGTCATGTATAAGTGGCTCGAGCCCAAAATATGCCTGGAGGGTGTTAGTGGAGCTGAGCCGCTGCCTCCGAGTGGAGACCGAGAGCCCTGCCCCCCATGTAACCCTGGTTTCTACAACAATGACACGCCAACCTGCTCCCCCTGCCCCGCTGGGTCCTATTCCGATGGGACAAAACGTACTGAGAACCCGGATTTGTATTGAACAGCTTTATCTTTACAGCTTGTTGAACCAGTTAAATTCAAACTGTGTTTTTTCATTGTGCTCTTCCAACAGCATGTTCACAGTGTCCTGCAGGCACTGAGCCCACCCTGGGTTATGAGTATAAATGGTGGAACGTTCTCCCTGCTAACATGAAGACCTCCTGTTTCAATGTGGGCAACTCAAAGTGTGACAGCATGAATGGTAGGTGTTTATTCTGCATCTGTGGTAAATAGTTTTCCTCCTGGCTCAACATGCCTCAAAGTTTAAAAAAAATGTGTGTGTCGAGTTAAAATAAGCACTAATAATGGTAGTGCTCATGATAAATTCTGGCTGGTAGCACTTTAAGCAATGGCTCCCCCTCCTGGTTGCTTCTGGTAATTACACCTCCAGCATCGGGTTGAAGCTATTTCTTCTGAGGCTTTTCTTCTCTACACTAATTAAAAACTAAAAAAAACAAAAAAACATCTTGCATTTAGTTTAATGTTAATTAAAATACATGCATGGATTGAATTAATAAATGAATGAAATTGTATTATTGTGCTTTCTGTGCCCAGCCCATATGGGTTTATAAGAAACTGTGGGATGGGGCCAGTTAAAAGGCCAAATTTGTCTTTTCCCAAAATAAGCTATACTTTTATTATGATATGGAAACATTAAATCAACTTCTTCTTCCAGGCTGGGAGGTAGCTGGGGATCATATCCGCAGCGGAGCGGGAAGCTCAGATAACGACTACCTGATCCTGAACATTCATATCCCGGGTTTTAAGTATGCCACGTTGCCTTTTATTCATAATCACTCATTGTTGTTATGGTGACAAAACTCCCTTCCTTTTTGCGTCCGCCATCAGGCTCCCCACCTCCATGTCTACCCAGTCTGGGGCAGAGTTTGGCCGCATCACCTTTGAATTTGAAACCTTGTGCACGGCTGACTGCGAGTTTTACTTCATGATGGTGGGAGTACATTAAATAAGACGAGAGAAAGATTTCAGGCTCCGTTTTCATACTGCGACCAGAATCATTTGCCTCTTTTTTACCAGGATGAGAACAGGAAGAGCACCACGGTGGTGGAGTCATGGGAAGGAACCAAAACGAGACGGTCCTACACACACGTCATGACGAAGAACGCCTCCGTTTCCTACACATGGGCTTTCCAGAGAACCAACACACCATCGGATGTAAGCCGAGGAATAGTCTTTTGGGTGACTTGTTGCCGGGAATAGGAGAATTAGGACTACTGTGTATGAGCTCCATTCTTCCCCCTCCCCTTCTCTATGTCTCTCTCTCAGCTACGTAAGAGGGTCAACGACGTGGCGCGGATCTACGCCATCTCGGTGAGCAACGCCGTGGATGGCGTGTCCTCTGGTTGCCAGGCTTGTGCCCTTAGCAGCCAGCCCTCGGGCTCTGCGTGCGTGCCCTGCCCGGACGGACATTACATAGACTCTAGCACCAGCAAGTGCACGGAGTGTCCACCCAACACTTACCTCGTCTCCCACGCCACGCCCAACCCCGACGCCTGTAAACCCTGCGGACCGGCCAGCAAGAGCGACAAGGTGCGCTAGCTGGATAAACATCGGAACGTCCGGTTTCCGGTTTAACTGGTATTATTTCCTTTGCGGCAGGACCACCGTTCATGCTACAGCGACTGTCACTTCACACACACGGTGGGTAACGCCACTCTGACCTTTGACTTCACACCGCTGGGGTCAGTGGGGTCACTGATGAACGGTCCCAGCTTCACCTCCAAAGGGACCAAATATTTCCACCAGTTCAACATCAGCCTGTGTGGAGGACAGGTAGGAGAGGATGATGCACCGGCTCTTTTGGAAGCACTTGTGGTATTCACTCTTTTTCTCCCCTCTGAAAGAACCAGCTGGCCGTGTGCACGGACAACGTGACCGACCTCTCCGTCGCCGACTCGCAGAGAGAGAGAGGCGAAGGAGCCAACACCGTCAAGACCTTCATCTGTCAGTCAACAATTATCCCCGCTAATGGACGAGGCTTCCACGCGGTGCTGTCCTCGCAGTCCATTACCCTGGCTGACACCTTCCTCGGTTACTGACCCACGTTTATTTATTTTTTTTGGATGCTCTTCAGCACCGCACAGAAATCAACAAAACAGAAAAATAGTTCCAAAAAATGGAAACTTACCTTTAGTCTTTATATGTGATTATTAGGGGTTACAGTGGAAAATACTCTTGATGGAATAGAGGCCGTACCAGAACAGTTCCCGCAGACCTCCAAGAAAGTCCCAGATATCAACTTCTTCTACAGGTGCCTCTTTTAGAGTTGCAAAAAATTAAAAAATTAAAAACGTTCTGTGTTGACGTGTGTAAACTTGCCGTTTAGGTCGCTGGAAGCGATGTCGTCTTGTCCGTCGGGCCGGAGCACCGTGGTGACGCTTCGCTGCAACCCAGAGAAAAGCACTAGAGGAGATCTGTCGGTTCCCAGGTACCACAGCCCAGACCTGACGATGGCCGAGGGGCCGTTGCCGCATTTGTCTGTTCGCCCGTGCAGCACGCAGTGGGACGGCGGTCCTGTCAGGATGTTGAGGATTCTCTAGGTGGTGTTAGCGAGGAGGAAATGTAGCAAAAGCTTTTTCTCTTCTTCCAATGGTCCACACGCCCGCTTGCTGCTGTGCACATTAGCCCGGGAGGGTTGCACGCTGCTTCTATGAGGGTCATATGAGGGTCACAGAGCCGCATTAAAGCCAGACTACTTAATAAATATGCAAGATTATGTTCTGGCTCCTGCTGTTAACCTTCTTTTCCGTCCTGCGGTATGAACCTGTGCTCCGCAGCCGTTGTCCTGCAGGAACGTGTGATGGCTGCACCTTTTACTTTTTATGGGAGAGCTCTGGAGCCTGTCCTACGTGCACGGTGAGGGACTACCATCGGATAGAGGGAGCCTGCAAAGGACAACAGCAGGTATGTGGATATGAATATATTCCAGAATTTAAATGAACAGCGTGATCTTTACGCAACAACATCCCATTGACTGAAATTAAAAGCCAGCTAACACCTCGGAGTCTTTGCTAACGCTCTTTGTTTGAAATGCAGCAGCGTAAAAAGCCAAAGCGATTCACAGCACATCCTTTTTCATGCTAAAATGCGATCCCGGCCCAGTCTGCGTTTATGCAATGCTTTCAAATGTGCGTGTCACTCCCCGAGGACCTGCTGTATGTTTGGACCGAGCCAAAGCTGTGTATCGGAGGTGCCTCTTTACCCAAGAAGAAAACACTGCCGTGCGAGGGCATGGAGTTCTGGGTGCAGCTGGGCGCAGGACTGGGAGCCTTTACTGCGGTGCTGCTGGTTTCCCTCACCTGCTACTTCTGGAAGAAGAACAAGCGGTACTTCGTTCAGTGCCATTAACCCCCCCCCCCCCCAAAACTTCCTTCTCCTGTCTTCCACCCTTTCCTCATCAGCTCTGCCACTATTGTTTGGATTCTCCTCCTTGTTTGTCTCCTAGATTGGAGTATAAGTACTCTCGCTTGGTGATGTCTGCAAACAAGGAGTGCGAGATGCCAGGAACTGACAGCTGTGCCGTGATGGAGGGAGAGAACGAGGGTGACATGGAGGACGAGGTCGTGTACACCAAACCCTCTCTGCTCGGCAAGCTCAAAGCCATCGCCTCCAAAGTTGGTGTCGCTTCTGCAAGTGATCCCGCTGCGGCAAACATACCGCGGAGTAAAACCACGTTCCTTTTTTTATTCCAGGGGAAGAGGGAAAGCTTCGAGCACGTGCAGCTGAGCTCGTCACACCCAAAAGCTCTGGTGTGGAGTTAGGAAGGCGGCAAAGCGAGCACGAGCAGAGGGGGACAGATCAGACTCTGCTGAGACTTTCCACTGAGAAGCCCTTTAACCAGCTACCCCCCTTTTAAAAGCTTTGTAGCCTGGAATTTCAACTGCGTGCATGAGCACACATGACGCACGCAGGGCCAGGTTCAGCGGAACGCAGCGGCCTTAAAGCTTGGTACGACAGGTGCATTGCAGTGCGAGTCTGAGTGATACACTCTGTGGTCTGATCCAGGCTGGTGTTAGAGGAGCTCAGGGTAAGACAAGGACCTATTTGAATGATCTCTTGTTTAGAAGTTTCAGCCTTCATGGGGGGAGGGGGGGGGCGGGGGGGGGGGGGATATTTCTTTCAAGGGACAGTAGAGGAATTGGCTAATGTCACAGGCATCATATCCCCCTGCAACTTCACACGGACTGGTGCCCTCTGGCCTCGTCTCTCCTCCTAAATTTGTCCTGGATCCTATATTTGCTTGGATTATGCTTGGTTATTATGTTGAGCATTCCGGATTAAAAATGTCACATCGTTATGATTATTGAAGTCACGTTGACCAGATATGTTGTTATGTATTTATATGTGAATTTAGGTAGAGGCACTTGGGTTTATTCTTGCAGGTTGATTTTGTTTTGTAATTTATTTATGGGCTCAGGGAGTCCAACTGAGTGCATGGGTGAAAAATAAATTCCAAAATTAAGAGAATTTTCACGTCACAATAATTTAATTTATATGATTATTATTTCAAATGTTTCCACTGTTGTTACTGATGAAGGCTATAGTCGTTTTTTTAACGTTCTAACTCTCAGAGGAGCCCAAGTTTTAGTATTTTTCTTGTAGTTCACTATTATTATTTCAGTATTATTTTTGGAGTGTGGACTATTATTTATTTTCTTTGAAAACCAAGTGTTCAAAACAAAATATCTTAGGCCGCAGTCACTATTTATTTGTTTTTTTATAATGGGATTGGGATTCTTTTTTATGGGGTGGAGTGGTGGTGCAGGAAGATCATGCAGTAGCAAAGCCTACCGCTAGAGGGCAACGTTTACCTGGAAATATAAGGAGATAACCAGCACGCCCTCCAGAATCAGACCTGTGAACAGAGATGTGATTGGAATATAAGATACTGGGTGCGCCTCCAGTATCTCCACAGTCTCCATAAGCTGAATCAATAACACAACATGGCTCTCTGTTTATGAGGTAACTCCAACACACACTTCTTTATTGACAGAATCTGTCCCTTTTTTTTTTTAAAACTTTTGCCGTTTATTTCACTCATTCAGATCCTTCTATCTCTGCCTTTCTGTATATTTGTTCAGAAGAGTCATGCTGCACACTAGAGAGTATTGTTCTACGGCAGGGAGCACTTCACTCCATGCCTCAGAGTGCCATCGCTTGGGAAACAGATTAGCAGAGGAGTGCTGGAGACACTTTCAACATTTGCCAGCACACAATGAATAGAGGCTGTGTGTGAAAGTAGTGGCGAGGGTCTCCTTTTCAGTGTTGCTGACGAGACACATCTATGCCTGTCAATGGTATTTGGATTTTAGCTGATTTGCACATGGAATAAGCAGACAGCAGCTGTTTCCTCCACGTTATTTATTCCGATGTTCGTCACAGCCTTGTTATTGCAGGGAACATAAACACAGAACTATTGCTTGTATCTCTCTTCTGAAGAGTTGCAGACCTCAGCCTCGGTGCTCTGCAGTCTTGTTTCAAAGCCTATAGGTCAAGGACCAGTCGTGCTGTATAACCGTGGTCATGGCACAAAGACCCTTGCAACAAACGAAGCCTCGGGGTGTGAGTAGACGGTGACGTAAGCGTGGGGAGATTTTCTGAATTTGCTTTCCCATACCCTCAAGTCCAGGGGATGGCTGGGATCCCAGAGTGCTTAGGTACTAACGTGTGGGCTGCCCATCGACTGGCAGGACCGAAGCTGCTCTTGGCCGTGTCCTAATCGGCAGCAGGTTTTAGGCATGAGGTGGGGGGTGTGTGTGTGGGTGAGGTCGAAGTGGATTCAGAGAAACGGAGTGTGAGACCACTGTCTGAGGCTTGTTCCTGGACTAAATGAGAGGAGAATCGAGGTTAAGTGCTGTGTTTGTGTGGCCATTTAATGCTGGGAGTGGAGTAGTGAACCCCTTCTCCACCCCAGTGCCAAATCCCATCAATCACTGCCAATTTGAAGCCAAACCAGCACCCCATTATTCCTCTTATTTTGCCCTCTCCTCAGCCTTTCTCTCCGGGCAGACAAATAGACATTCCGGCAGCGGATGTGGCGGTGGTTGTCCATAGCAACCTGCCATGCGGGGTGTATCTTGTGGGAGCAGGACCACAGAGTGGATGGCTAAGCCTTCTGCTAACAAAGGCTGTGAATCTCTGAGACACTTTGAGCTTCCACAGAAGAGCTGTGACTTCTGGGCTGTGGGAGTGCTTTACATAATCCAACAGCGGCGGCTCCCCTCTGCTCCGCCACATCGCTCCCTCTCTTTCTTCCCGCTCTCTCCGTACACGCACACACCAATGTAGGTCGGCTGTCTCGGCGCATCCTTCAAACTCCTTCAATCCATCTTTTGGATGTGATAATCACCCGGCACTGCCGCGCAAAGGTGCAGAGGTGCTCAAGGGACCTTAAATCTGAAGATGCAAATGAAGCGATCCCGATCAGAAACTACAAGAATAACAGTCACATTTTATTTTAGGATTTAAAGACAAGAAAATTAATAAATTACTGTCAGTCTAGATTCCTTCATGACAGGTTGAGCTTCAAAAGATGGTATACAGTGTATTTTAGAGCAAATTAGTCCACTAATTTAGGCTTTTAAATACAAAAACCTGTAGGTTTCAAATGTCCCCCAGCCACAGATGGAAGGGTGTTGATGTTCATGTATATTGTGCGTTTGAGATCAATCCTTTGTTAGTTTGGATCTGCCAGCAGCTGACTTTGTGTGCTCCGCTTCCTCCTGCCGGCCTCTGTGGGACCGCCGAAGCCAGCTGCTCCACTGTGCCTCTCAGCATCAACACGTTTAACACGAACACGTAAAGCACACACTTGGAGAAAGCCTCTCGCCCCCGTCCTCCTTCCATCGGCGCCCACGTAATGCGGCTTTAACGGCGGACGGATCGGGGGAGAAAAGGAGGAGGAGCGCTTTCATTTGCGCCTTCCTCGGATTAAACACTTGAGATGAACAATCGGAATGGCCGAAAGGTTTTGATCCAAACTAAACGGCATCGCAGCGCCATCGACATGTAGTCTACAATGGGGGTGGGGGTGGGGGTAAGGGGAGAGGAGGGGTGGGGGGGTCACTTTACATTTACCAATACTGGCAGCAACGTAAAACTGGCCTCCTATGAGCTCCTCCTGGAGCACTAGCAAACATACATTAAGGCACGTCACCATATTCATAAAAACATCGTCACAGATTCTATCTATGGGAGCCACAAGCTACAAAATAAGAAAGAAAAAAACAAAAAAAAACCCAAAGCCAACATGTGTTCAGCAAAGCAGTTTCTCTCCTTTCCCCTCTGTGTACGAATTCCTAAATCACAGGGGAAGACACGGGTTTGTTTATTTCTTTACCCCGTTCTAGAAAGAAAGAAAAGCCGGTGTATTATGTCTTTTCGGTCCCGCTGTTGGTTATTATTAGCAATCCATTACAGCAATCCCCCAAAGACGCGGCGGTTCGAGAGTGGGAGTGAGCGAGCTGTTGCTTTAGTGAGCACATGTCTGCAACTCTGGCCATTTAGATAAAGGGATTCCATGATTACAACAGAAAAACCCATTGTTGACCAAAAAAAAGGGGACAAAACTGTCAAAACAGCGGGTTTCCTATCTGGATCGAAGGTGGAGAGTAAATTTGCGACGCTTTGTACATGTTACGTTCCAGCTATCTTCGATTATTCTCTCCAGTTTTTCCCTTTAGCTCACATTCATTCACGGTTTATGAGACTCTCATCATTGTGCTATTGGAACCATCAGTAGTATAATATACAAATGTACAGATACACAATAAAAAGGCATACCTAATCGGTTATTACAATGAGCTCTACAAAAAAAAAAAAAAAAGCCGGAGTAAAAAGTCTGTGGGATATTGCAGGTGAGGCGAGCTGAGCCACAAATGTGCATCCAGACTGAGGGCCACGCGCCCTCCTACCGTGGTTAGTAAGCACATGTCTATTTACACGGCGTCATAACAAAGCTATCAAAAACAAAGGCTCCAAAAATTCATCCTAAAAACGTTTTTTTTGTTCTTTTGTTCCGCTACTTACAACAATGTTGAATCGACGTATGTACATCCCTAGAAAATAATTTAATTATAGTTACAGACTTTCTACAGTTGTGAAACAATACAGTTCTATTCCACAGGGAAGGTTTGCGTTTGTTTCTATGTGTACATTTTGTGCAAACATGAACCGTGTGTGTGTGTCTGAGTGTGTGTGTGTTTGTATTCTTGTACATGCTACATAGTGAGGACCTGGAAACACATCAGAATTCCCACTTTGTAACTTTTCAACTTTTGAGGGTTAGAACTTCGGGTTAGACTATTGTTTGACTTGAGGTGAGGTTAAAGGTCATTGTTAGGTGTTTAGAGGTGGCTGTTAAGATTAAGGGCTGGGGAATGCATTAGCTAAACCAGAGTCCTCACAATGACTGAAGTACAAGTGTGTGTGTGTGTGTGTGTGTGTGTGTGTGTGCGTGCGTGATGGAGAATGATGGCTGAGCTGGTTTGGCTAACAGTCACGGTGGCAGGCTCTGGCGCTGGACTGAAGACGGTCACAGAGAGGAAGTCGTGGAGTCAACGATCTCCCTCCCGTTACACACTGTGGGGACCGGGGGGGCGCTGACAGAAGCTGGGATGGGGAAAACAAACAAAATCGGAGAAGGGAATTACATGGCATAGCAGACAGGACGTGTTCTTACAACATTAGTCATTAGTATTTCATTAGTATGTTGCTGTTATTCATTAGCATGTTCCCTAATGGCTTCTGTCTTAAAATCTGCGATACATCTGTTTTTTTAGCAGTAAATCTCACTACATTGTGGGGAATTTTTGTGATGCCATTTTGCTAGAAATACTAATAAATGCGAAGGTGCATGGCTGGAAACAAACCGAATAAAGCTACAGCTATTGCAACAGTGCCGTCCTACAGCCTTGTGGTAAATATTATACTTTCACCTCCAATTTCTATCCTTTATACAAAAGTGCATCTTGTGCTATCACTTTTTTTTTTCTTGAAATAAAAGTAATGAAATCTGCTCCGGGTAAATATTCCAACTGCTTTTTAGGTCATGCTACTTGTGCTGCTCAACACTGCAGCTTTTTAGCTTCCTTGCAGCCTCGGTAAGCTGCCAATCACGTATTAGCATAAATGGAGCATTTGCAGAATGGCATATTTCGATCTCGCTTCATTCTGGCATGAAGCACAACATAGCTGTTACAGCCAGCTCGGCTGCTCCTCTCCTCAACTAGATTTATCACCCTCTAAAGGGGAACGCGAGGCTATCTGTGCTTCAAACTGACAGTAAAAAGGCAGTGCTGCTGCAGGTGGCTGCCAGTAACCCACCGTGAGACGCATACGTGGTGGCGGCTCCGCTGACACTGAAGCGGTTGAGATTAAGCCGATGGTTGGTCACGTTCTTCTGAGGCTGGAACATGATGATGTGGACCTTGGGAGCGAACATGCAGCCCAGGACCACGAAGCCGCTCAGGCTGACTGAGATACACATGGTCGTGGTCTGAACCTGCCAAGCACAGAGGAGGGACAGCAATTAGGAGCCATACTCTGGGAGATAAATCCTTATTGTTGCACAGTAATGGCTGCTAGTGGCTAATTCTGTGATTATAATCTCAGTCGAATTAACAGTTCTAAGAAACTTTATGAAGGGCTGACCAGAGGGCAAACCTGAGGTCAGGATGTTGAGCTCTGTATGGGTGAAGCTATCAATGTAATTAGCCAATCACAAGGCGAGCTCGGCGCCCAACCACCTATCAGTACGTTGGCAGATACTTTGCCACAGTCCAAAGGTTAACAATTACAAGATGGATCAATAAGAGACTTCAACCCCAGAGGGGAGCCAAACGAAACTCTATTTCGGCATTAACTCCATAGTCCTGCCTGTTATTATGGGAAATCAATGCTAAAATCCCACAGAAGAGCAACTCTAAAGAGAGCTGTTTGTCACTTTCAGGTTCTCAAGTCGCTAAACAACTAACTTTGTATGCGGGAAGAGTGTGTAAAGGCTCCTGCACCGACGGACGTCTATCTGCGCATGTTTTAAACGTGCGTCCACATGTGAGAAGGTGGTTTTAAATGTTGATGCAGTTCATCTACCTGCCTGACTAATCTGAAGTCATATAAGAACACCAAAATATATGTATCCTGGGATAGAGAGAGAGAGAGAGATAGAGAGAGAGAGAGAGAGGATCAAATAAGCAGGCCTAGCATCAGCACTCCTCTCTTATGCCCTTTGATACAGTGCACTACTCTGTGTGTGTGTGCGTGTGTGTTTGAGATAGTACGATTTGTATGAATCAGGTGAACACTCAATCCCCTGTTAAATCTGGACATGTGTCAGCAGTTTGACGGAGCCTGTCTGCATGGCATCCTAATACCTGAGCGCCAGGACATCTGCCAGCAGGATTACAAATGATGCAACCACATCGGTATCGCCACGGTTTGTGGATACAGGACTTGTTTTAATCGTGTTAATCACGCTTCTATTTTACTGACTTTCCCTCCTGTTCCAGAACAGAAAACATGGTGGAAACTGTAGGTTTTATCCCGTTAAAACCTGTTTTGAGATCGCTGTGGCTTTAAAAGAGGCTTGTTGGGATTAGGATTGCATTTCCCTGCAGTTCAGAGTGTAGCTGCTATGACGAGGTTCAGTCGTAGCAAAATATGTTAGCGTGTTGTTACCCTGTAGTCGCTGGATGTGACGTAGAAGATGGGAAGAAACGCCAGCCAAATGATGCAGGTGGTGTACATGGTGAATCCGATAAACTTGGCCTCATTGAAATTCTCAGGGCACTTCCTGGTCTTGAAGGCATACCTAAAGCGAGAAAATCACGTCGTGAAATTAGGACGTCGTCCTGATCACAGTTTTCCATGTGCGATAAATCTGGCGACGTCTTATGGTAACAATACGAACAGAAGGGAATAACGATCAGACCATGACAGCCCCCACGACTATTTACTGGCTTATGTTTATGTGCAATTTAGTTTTTGCAAGTATTAGTATTAGCAAGTTAGTTCTGAGCTACTGTATAGAGGACATACGCTAATATAGATATTGTAGCTAACATGAAGAAATATAGCTCTCGATAATGCTATTACTGTGGAGGCATGTAATAAAAGTAATACATACACAGTACACAGAATGACCAGGAACACATCATAGCCCAGTGAAAGCAACATGCTGGAGTCCCGCACGTTACACTTGAGGATCACGGTCTGCCGACGTTCTGGTAGCGTGAAGCGCCGCGTCCCCGGCACCTCCAACAAGAGCCACACCGACACCATCACTAACTGGACGGAGATTAAACTCAGACAAATGAACACCTGAAGAAGAGCAGAAGAAGAGGGTTTAACCTGGGTCTCCTTGTCCGTTCTGATGCGGCAGGGGGGACGTGGCGGCTCACCTGAGAAGACGGGCTGATGAAGCGCGGCCTGGCTGCCCCCGCCCCGTCTTTCACGCCGCTGAAAATCCTGGCGATTCTGTTGGTTTTGGTGAAGAGGGCGGAGTAGCAGACGGCGAATGACGTGCCCAGGCCCAGCCTCCGCAGGGCGCAGATAGCAGGCGAGGGTTTCGCCAAGAAGAGAAATGTCATGGCGTAGGACATGAAGACTCCTGACAGAAGAATGTAGCATAGCTCTCTGCCAGATGCTTTCACCAGGGGTGTGTGATTGTGTCTGATAAACACCCAGATAACCAGGCCCGTGCACATGAACCTGCAGACGGGAAGAACATTAGCATCACTCTAACAGGTCTGCTGACTGATCTTCCGCAGTAATTTCAGGAAAAGCACACTCATTAGTAGCAGACGACCAATGATTGTGTTGAAAAAGGCAGATTTTCAACAGCCTCTCCTAGCTTGCTAATATTACCTCAAAAAGTTTGATATGGAACGAAATGAAAAGTTGGAATGAATATTTCATGTTTTCTGCTACTGGAATTGTGGAAAACTGGCTTCAGAGACAAACGATGGTGATAATGAAGCACTGCATGTTCAAGGGGTTTGAGCCTCACAACCCTTAACTGCGATAGGGAAGCTAACGCCATGTAACCAGATAAATAGGGAAGCATCAACCTTTTGTGGGCTTGGGTCATCAATTGGTCTTTTGCCACTCACCCTACACAGGCAATGCTGATTGGACCAATGGCCCAGGCATCTTCCCACATTATATATTCCTCTGGAAGATCATAACACGATGACAGGTCGTCAGTGGGCCACTGGCCAGGAGCGCACGGCGAACACGTGAATTCGTCAGCTAGGTATTCGTGAGGCTCGCAGGCTGTACAGATCCAGCAGCAGTACTCTCCTGTGGGGGGGGTATTCAGATTAATTCAGATTATTTCTAAAAATCTTTATATGTCAAAGACAACAACGTGGGAAAGGATGGTTTTCTCCCACCTGCTTGCATTTTCTTCATCTCATTGCGTTCACAGGGGTCGCTGCACTGCGAAGTGGGCGGCGCCTCTCTGGGCCAGCGAATCAGATCACCGCTGAGACTCAGAGTCTCCGCCCACTCCCCCACCGGCACGTAGACATAGCGGTCGGCAGTGCGCTGGTAGCTGAAGATGTTGTACCGTCCAATGCCATCGCCCTGGGAATCGAACTTCACCACCGTCTCGCTGCCTGCTGGTGCAAACGGGGCTGAAAGTGGAAAGAGCAGATTTAAGCTTGACAATCGTCGCATTGAAGCTTCTGGAAATCAGCCCTGAGGACAGAGACGAAAAAAAATAAATCTCTGCATGTGTCAACAGCGCTCTTGTCCTCTCTAAAGTCAAATAGGGACAAAAAAGAAGCTGTTCCACTCTGATCTGACAAAGACGATTATGAAATGCATCATTAACAAAGTGCCCATGAAGCCATATAGGCAGAGGACGGAATCTCTGGGCAGCGCTATAGCTACCCACACACAGACTGAATTAGCCTCTGGGTCTCTCGTGTGAGGGAGGAATGCTGCTGAAACTGCCAAATTGGTCTGTATACAAGTTGTTATGAAAGGATTACCATCTACCCCAAGGATGTGGGAACAGAAGAGATTGTAAAATTGGCAGGATCCTGAAACCGTTTAAAAACAACCCAAGGAGAAAGGCAACCATGTGCTGGGAAAAGAGAGTCTTTCAGGGGATGATGGACCTGACAGTGCTGACACAGACAAAGTGCGTTTCACCTCTATGGTGCCACTTTACAGGGGAACGATCAGCTCTGGTGGGGCTGACACGCCACGCGGGGCCCAGGCACCAAATATTGGATACTGGATGCATGAAGCTTCACTTTATAATGTCTAAAAAGACTAAGCGAGCAGTGTTAATGACTCTGTTGAGCTCATATCTCTGTGTCAGATCATAAACGCAGAGGCGATAGGCCAGTTCTTTATTAATGATCCAAACCTGCCAAGAATGTGTGTGTCTCTCTCTCTCACACACACACCTGTGGAAGCTCCATTAGATCGAGACTTCGCTGCGAGTGCTGACAGTTCCAAAACTCTGACCCTGCTGTTAGCAGTGCACGCTGATGTGTGTGTGTGCATGCCGAAGCCACATGTTCAAATAAATGTCTTGTCAGATGGAAGCATAAGGGGTTAGGCTTTATGAAATCCATAAATCACAGGGACAGCATGGGCCCCTATCTTCAGCCCTCCTCTCTGTCACAGGAAATTTTAAGTGTCAAGTGTTCTCTGGATTTTGGGGCTAAATGTTTAGTAAATGAAAATGACTTCAGTAAGAAGGAGCTGATAATATCTGCAGAGTTTTAAATACACAATAAAGTTGGCGGATAACAAGGTATGCAAATAACACAAAGCAATAAGACAAGCTCCATACCATACGCGTCCTGGCAGAGCCACTTCACCGCTGTAATTATCATTATTAGGACCTTCAATGTGCCCTGAAGCTTAATTATCTATATTTAGTAATTATGTTTAATTCAGCCTGGAAGCATATCAGTGATTTGAGGACGGTGCATTGTCCTTGAGTTGCCTTCCATATATCACACTCAGAGTTGTGGGTGCACAGGACTGATGATTCCTCCCTGTAACCGTCATTTTGCTGACATGACAGAGCAGCTTATTAAAAAAAAAAAACGTAAGGGGGACACAAGTTGGAGCGGAGGACGGCCGACGGTCTTGACTGACTGCAAACAGCTGAAAGAAGCATTACGGGTCCTTGAGTGATGGACGGTGCTCTCGCTTGTCAATGCGCCCATAAGATGGATGTGAAGTAGTAAAGTAAAGGTAAATGTAAATGTAATCAAATACATTTGTTGTTTGTTTCCAGAAGCACAATTGCAATCCTCCTAGGTCAGGGTCTGGAGTGTTGGGACACCAGAGGACAGTGGATTGTCCTCTGGCTCTCTGCTGGGCTTGTAAGTTTAAAAATCCACCAGTGGTGAAATAAATACAGCAGACTTGCTACCAGGGCAGACAACATGGCTAATTAAGAGCTAATTTCATGGATAATCTACGGAGAAAAATCCTCCCTTTGATTTACTCCGATTATTAAAGTATTGCCTTGTAAACTATCTGTTGTTAATAAATCCTGCTAAGTGTTAGTGACGATTGTCAACAATTGTTACATAGACGAGTATTATCCACTCCTAGAAGGCTCCCTAGGATACACTCCAATGGACAGATTTTGGTCTTAATCCAAATCACACATCTAAAATCTGTTTCTTTTGATAGGTAATATCTGAGAACAATTGTTACAATTAATCTTCCTCGCAATCCTTATCTAAGTCTTTGGCTATTTTTACCTAAAAGTCATGATTTTGCATGTAAACATTCATCAACAAGCTTAATATAAAGGGGGAAAAAAATCACACAATTTCAATCATTTATATCTAAAAAATGTGACAGAAGGAATTTGATATATTATTGAAATTACACTTTAAGGAGCATAAAAACAGCAGACCAAAAGCATCCACCGTCCACACGCTTGGACTGGATAAAAAGCATTTGAATGTGACGGCGTGTGAAATATGGAGTTGTGAAAGCTCCTTAAGCTACCGTTTTACAGCGTGTCAGTGAAAGATGTAACCTTGATGAACCATGAACCATGAACCAATTAGATCAGGGACGGAACCGAACAGCGAACGCTTCATGACAGCAGCTTGTGGTCCCACTGTAACGTGATTTAAACTCATAAGCGATGATAATTGATGATTCTGTGTGACTTCACCCATAAGGCTCCTCGTGGGCCCAGTCCAGCTGAGGCCCACAGGAGGCCCGGGCTGCATAGAGAGATGCCGCACATCGGGTTAAAGTGCACTGTCAAATAAAACCTGCTGTTGATTAAGCAGCCTTATCCCCGGGACAGTTAATAAAATCACAGAAGACGCCGTCCTCAATATTTGTGTCTCTGTAACTCATGAAACACCTTATGATTCGATCTTAATTAGACGCGTCGAAAAAACAAACGTTCGGGGACCCTGAAACTGTGGAATAATGATGTTCGCAGCTAAAGCAAAGCCCAGAGGGACTGAAGTTATTAAAGACATGGAGGGAAGGAGGTGGCTGGCTGATATAAATGAAAAAAATCCAAATTTGACTGCTGATTGTTGGCTTCCGAGCAGGTTGTACAGAATATTACAGCATCATTTATTGGGGTGAAGTCGTAGCTGCTGACCTTGAAGCCTGCGGGTCTGCAATAGCGCCTCAGCCCCTTCATACAATCACCTGCTTTACATTTCCTTAAACTACTTACTGTAAATCTGCACATGCAGCATTGGGATATACAAACGCTCCTCTCTCTCCATTGTTGGTCGAATCAACCATTCTGGAATCGACCAACTAAAGCGGGGAACTTTCCGTTAACATGGAAAGGAACATCTGTGTCCTTGGCAGCTATACATTTTCCCCTATGCATTTCTATATCATGCCATACTCCTCATAAATCAATTCCAGAGAGACTGATTGAAGCCTGTAAATGGGGCCATTTTGCACAGGATTCTTTAAAGCCTCACGTATATGGTGAATTTATTTCCATAAACGTTGCTTGTGGAGGTGTTGCAGTGCTGCACATATGGCACACACGCGAACGCAAACACACCATTTATGGTGTGTGTAGGGCTGAGGCTCAACCATGGAATTACTCTCCAGTTGAGACTGGTTTTGTTGTTTGTTTGAGTTTGTCTTAAAGAACAGCTTGAGTGTAACACAATCAGAAGAGATTGAAGAAAAGACTTTACGTAATTTTATTGGAAAAAGAAACGCGTCGTCGGCGCTACAGTGGCTCTGCAGGCAAACCACAACACCAACAACATCTCTTCTCGTGCCTTTTTCTTCCTTCGGAGGTGTCATGACCTTACACATCTGTGACACACGCACTCCTACACGCGCACACCTGCACACACAGGGGCCCGAGGATGCCTACGGGCGGATCACATGATTTATTTTTATTCCCCCACAGATTTGGTCCCTGGGGCTATAAGCGCTGTAGGAACTAGAGACCAAAAGGCCACATGGGAACGGTGCACAGATAGGGAGGAGAGAGGAACGTCCAGAACAACAGAGAGAAGCGTCCAGGAGGACAGGGGGAGTTGAGTCCTGACAGAAGTATAGGTAGCGAGATATGGAGGACAAAAGGGAGGAATGCCAGGTCAAAGACGGGGTATGCCGGGGAGGAGGATGAACTGAGAGACAAGATAAGAAAGGAGAAAGGAGAGAAGTGACAACAGGGAAGAGTGAGTTGAATGCGGGATGTGCAAGGGAGGAGATAGCAAAAGGAGCTGTTGTGACTGCAGCAGAGATATATGTGGATAGAGGAAAGCTTTTATACACAGGAATCAATAGGGAAAAGGTGAAGGCTGCATGAAGGGATGAGCAGAGTGAAGGAGTGGAGGAGCAGACTGACGCAGAAAGGCGGTGGAGGCAGGAGAGCAACCTTGTGAAGTCTGAGTGGGATGTGATGTTTTTGAACGTACAGAGAGTAGGACACTCTCGGGGTGAGAAAGAGAATGGAGACGGAGAGAGGGATGCAGCGAGACAGAGTGGTGAAGAGTGAGAAAAAAAGGGAGAGCGGCAGAGGAAGAGTGTGAGGAGAAAATGAGGGAGAAGAGGAGTGAAGGTTGTTCTCTAGCATATAAACGTTGCAGTAAGCTCTCTGCTCAATATGGCCCTGAAGGCACACCGCCTCTGCTAACACACACACACACACACACACACACACACCACACACACACACACACACACACACGCACACACACACACACACCAAAGGAATATCACATCTATCGCCACTATTTGAACAGAAGACTGTGTGCAAGTGTGTATATACTGATATATTTGCTGCAGATCTGGGAGGTGGGTGGGAGTTGAATGATGGCTTTGAGAAGTGTGTGGGTTGGGGGTGTCTGCAGTTTCATGCCGGTACAAAACAAGCATTTTAGGCTGTCTCTGAGTGAAAGGAGAAAAAAAAAGACTCGTTTGCATGCGTTTGGACGCGCCGCTCACCTATTACGGTCCACAGATTTTCCTCTTAGTAGTTAGCAGCAAGCAGATCCTGGGATCTACCAGATCACTTCAACAATTGGCAACAGAGCCATGGGTTCATTACCATAGCAACTAGACGGGACTAGAGGAAGAGAGCGGCATCGGCAAACACAGTCTTACCGCACTGACACGCTGCCTGAGTGCGTCACGTTCCGCACACGTAAGGAAACCTGGTCGAGCCTGGTTGGTGATACACTTTTAGTTACGAATGGGGGGATGAGGGAAAGTCTGTCACCAACAGAACGTAAACCATAAAAATTAGAGTTTGAACTGGGTGCAATGCCACAACTGCATGATGACCACGTCTGAAAAAGATGGGAGGGAGATAGAGAGTGTTGCTTTCCATCTGCTACAGTTCAGGCTGAGAGCACTGCGGATGGTGATGCTGCAGTATTCATACTTCCCATTCAACCTCAACTCACCTCAGCTCCTTCCTTATATACGGGTAACACCTATGCACAAGAGTGGGGGTGCCACTCAGCACTAACCGACAGCTCCCAACAAAAACAATGCCCCATTTATCTGTGCTGCCTTCGATATCCGCATTGTCTTAGGAACTGAAAGACATTAATGTACTCTTTTTAATGACGGTGAGCATTTTGGCCGTTTCCTATTTGCTGCTGTGTTGAATGCAGACGCAGGTACAGAGGGAGGGAGAAAGCAGAGAGAAAGGTGATCAGACTGAAATGTAGAGAAGCCACAGAGGGATTCGCACCTCTCCTCCTCCTCTGTCCCCCCTTCTTATCCAACACGTTTCCAGAGTTGAGTGTGAATGTGCATTCCTGGTTCATCCCGCTCTGTGCAGGAACTGTGCCAAACGGAGGCTGAGACTGTGAATGTGAATTTCATCCCTCCTTTTCTCTCTGTCCTACTCGAGCATTTTCCTCCTTCTCCCCTCTTGGTGCAAAATGGCTTCAACCTTTGATTTGTGACGGACAAAAAAAAGGGGGGGGATTTGAAAGAGAATCATGGACTTCTGCTGATGCCTGCTGGCCCACCGTGGCGTCGCCTCTGGGCTGCCTCGTTCCATCTATGCACACCTCCCCGTCTCTTTTTTACTCCTTCTTCTCTCTTCCCTTATCCGAGGCTCACTTTTCTCGTTTTAGTCTGCCTGTCAGTCGTGCCTGTGAGCACCTCAGTAGGTGACGACATTCTCTGGTATTCCATCCGCCTGCTCTCTCCCAAGCGTCCCGTGGCAAAGCTACCATGTTAGCGCTGTTTTGAAGTCTGCTCCTGGTCACGGTTGGGGGAAAAATAAACACCTCTAAACCTGTGTCAGTCCCCGAGACACAGCGGTTTATTTATAACGCTGCCTTTGTACCCCGACTGTCAGTCAAAGCGATCCGCTGTCTCCTCTCTCCGAACCCTACAGAGACTGACAGGCGGCCTGCTGTAGGAGCTATTATAACACACACAATCTCATTAGTGCGAAGGAGAGGAATTCGGCTGACGGATTAAGTGCAGCTCTCGTTCCTCAAAGCAACTTTGTAGTGTCGTATCAATTACGCATGGGTAATAGGTGTCAATGGCAGGCTGGCTCTGACAATCCCCAGCAATTAAGCAGATTTGTCTCAGTGCTTTTATGCTTGGTGGTTTGGCTGCTTTGGTTGAGGATAAGGACAACATTCCTTTGTCAAAAGAGTGGACTGTTAAACAGGACTCACATCCCCGTCTATTTCATGTTATCTACCTCCTTTGCTTCCCCGCCTCCACTTCAGCATTCCTTTTTGCACTTCCCAACCACATTGAGCACCTTATCTTAGACTTTCCAGCTTTCTTACCTGTGAAACTGACATTAAGGATGAAATCCCGGTACAGTCTGCGACCGTCCAGCGGCTTCATGCTGTCGCACATCTTAGTGGTGTTGAAGCACAAACTTCGCTGCATGTTGTGGAGGGCGGCGGCCATGGCATACACGGCGTTTACCACGAACATGATCTTGGACTCAGGCTCAAACTTTGACTTGTCCATTTGCAAGTCCTTGTCACACGGGGGGAGAGGCTTCTCTCCCAGTCCAACACCTCCCCCTCCTCCACCACCCAAGGAACACTGGAACCGCTGCTCCCAGAACTCTCTGAACCAGGGATTGCGGTGGTTTTTGCTCGGTTTCAGGCTTAGGAAATATCGGTTGAAATCTGGTACGGGATTGGCCGCTAACTCAAGCGTGATAGCCCCTTCGGCAGTGACTTCATTTCCCTTGACGATGCTTTCCTGGGCGCCCCATCCGTCGCTGGCCACCCAGATGAAGGAGGTGTTGAGCCTAGCGGCAGCTGCCAGCAGCTCTCTGGCGTCGTCGCTGCGGAGGAAGAGGACGGCCACATGGGCATTGGGCTTCTGGAGGAGCTGGCGGATCACAGCTTCATAGGACTTCTTAGCATTGGATCGCCCCACCTGTGAAAAGAAACTCAGACTTTTCATGCTTTTATTAGTTTATATTACCATAATACAAAAATATGTCACTCTATAAAGAGAGATACAAATGTGAAATTATGCAGAGCAATTTTTTTTTTGCAGATAAGGTTTCATTTTATAGTTCACAGCTAATAACATGGATACAATATGAAGCTAATTTCTGTGTAAAACAAGATAACACATGGGGCTAAACTTTTTGGAGCTCACAAATGTCCTCCTGCTTTTATTGTTAGCGTCACAGCTTCAGGCCATACATCAATGTGACACAACAGATTAAAATTGACCACTTTTGTGTGTCTGCTTCCTCATATCCTGTTTTTCTTACCTTCTCTGAAGTAGCAATACAGATGTTCCTCATTCGTGCCTCTTGTTCAAAGGCCTCTATGCCAGTCTCACCGTAGTCACCTTCCGATGCAACAGTGGATACATACGTCCAGTTAAAGTACCTAAGAATCTCAGCCATAGCTTTGGCCTGATAGAAGTCCGGGGGCACCGTGCGAGCAAAGTAGTCGTAGCGGGTCTTGTCGCTAAGCTTGGCGCTGGTTGAGGCGTAGCTTATCTGAGGAATTTGAAAAAGTCTGAGAAGATTGGCAACCTGAAAGGAGAGCACAATAAGTAAATATTACTATTTCAGCAAGTTCTCAGTGCTCCGGGGGGTGGTGGGGATAATACACAGCTGCTAATACACAGGAATTTATAGACACCTATTTATGAACCTCTCTTTCATTTGTGCAAAGTAAATAAGGTAATATTCACTTGAAACAAGGTTTGACTTCCCATTACAGCAATGAGCAAACCCCATCAGCCAGGGCCTGTGGAATGAGATGAGCTACCTGTGGTGTTTACGGTGTAAATGTTTTGAAATATGGTGGTAACAGAGTCAATTATTAAAGATGAATCCAAAAAGGGAACATTGGAAAATCAGAGAACACAGAGGAGAAGTATATCAAAAATAAGATCGGCAATTTTCTTTCTCCGTCTTCATATCATATCTTCATATTTCTGAATTCAGAGTGCTTGCGATGCCTTAAGAGATAAGCGTTGACACAGGCAACACTTTTTAATCATTGATGAAAATATGTGATCAATATTGGCTATTCCTGTGAGTGAACTGAACATTCCAAACACCGAGAAAGAAGGAAAATAATCCATTTCATTTCATCATTTCACTTTTGTTAAAAGCAACAATTTGGGAAAGTGTTTGAACTCTTTTGATGCACTATGGCAATTTTCCATGCGATTATTTAATGATGAAAAAAAACCACACTGCAGCAAGTGTAATTGAAACAAACAAGACGTGGAACACACATACACACATGTTCAATAAAACACTGACTTATGCATTAGTGATGGACATCATCAGGGGTACTACTGATCCATATAATATTCTCTTTTAATGCTGAAATGGAGTTGGGTCATGCTCTCATCCACACAGTTTTAGGCACAGATATTGCGAGAACCACTAGAAATAAACAATTCCTACAACCCGATCTCATAAAAGCAGCATGAATGTGAAAACCTAAAAGTAAACACGTGCAGCACGTTAATTTGAAAGTCTGGTCCTGTCTTAATCCTTGTGGCACGCATCACTTTGGGCTTTTCTACATTTCATTCACAGCTGTTGATGAGCTGTTTTTGACAACTCGAATCTCATCAGGCAACTAATGTTTAAGCTCGCTCACGCACACACACATGCACACACAAGCACGCACACACACACAGAGGCAGACAGAGTTTCAAGTCTGGACACGGCAGTTGTCAAAATGTAGCTTCATCGCTCGATGAACCGCAGTAGCACATTGGCTACCTGTATGACCGTTACAGAAAATGAACAGAACTCCCCTTCTGTGATCGATATATATATATATACATATATATATGAAAATCGATATGAAGAAGTGAGGAAAGAGGAAAAGGATAAGCTGGAAGGAAACAAAATTGGTGTGGCTGTGGAGGGCCACCTTGTTTTCAGCTTGGAATGAGGGTCGTATGCAGCACCAAGATTTTATCACATAGATGGTGGGGAAGAAGGCATAAATGTGTGCAAAACACCAGGATTTTAGCTGTGTGTAGTTAAATAATTCTCTGTGACTTCATTTAGCAGCAACAGACAGACTGGCCAAGTGAAGATACATGAAGGACTAGCTGGATGTCATCCAATGGCATGACATCAGAGCACATATCAGGTCTCATAAACAGGCCTGGCCTCGGAAAAAAGAGGTAAAAACCACATCAACAAAGGGCAACAAGAAGAGAAAAGGGATAATGGTGTGATAAAGAATACGAGATGAAGCAGATGCATTCACAATGGCTGCCTCTGGAAGGAAGACTAGTAAAAGAGGGCTGAGGTCAGCACACTCTCGGCTCTTGCCAAAGAGCCACGGGGGACCCCTCTGAATGCATATTAAGATGGAAAATGAGATGAGAGCGGGGAGAGAAATGATTTACGGCACAGGAAGCAAGAAAAAATACACAAAACTGCAAAGACAGAGTAAGAAGGCGAGAAAGACAGAGAGACATTTGCAGAGATTAGGGATTTAAGAGCTGATAGGGGGATGCTTTTGTGCAGTCACAGAGGAGTAAGTGAGAAGGAGGTTTTATGCTAAACTATGCAAATGACCTAGCTCTGTGACAAGCTGCAGAGACACATGCGAACACACCGCCGGAATCCGATTCCAAGAAATATGCGCACGTACAAACAGAGAGAGGCATAAACACATTCGACATTAACTTTTGTAGAGTCGCTGTCACAAAAGATGAGAGAATGACACACTAGTGGTCTTAAAGTTAGACAATACTGGTCAAAATGTATTTGGTATTTTTTTTAACACCCATATAATTACCTGTATGGAAACGCTGCTGAAGGACCCACCGATGACTCCAGCTATTGCCAGTGGGCTGTCTTCCTGTAGAGCGTATGAGCCGTCTGGACAGATGAATTCTGTGTCATCCACCTTGGTGAGGGAAGCTCTCACAAATTCCAGTGCCTAAAAGACCCAGAAATTTTGATTGAAACATAAATGTAGAATAAATGTAGTTTGCCTTTCATGAGATGCCTGGCTAGTGAGTCCAGCTGATTAATATACCGCGAATTTGGATTATTTTTATTTAGAGAATTTGCATATCAATGTAGTAAAATACATATGTACAATAAAAAGCTTTACTGATATAATTAATATTTCCTGTAATATGAGACCAGATTACATCATAATCTGTTCCTAATGTATGTAAAATAATCTAAAGAGACCCCAATTGAGAACAAATGTGTGCATGGAGGGCAGGAGGGCATATAACAGGTCACTCCTGTGCAAGATTTTGGGCCAGCTGTCAGAAACAAGCACAACGGAGGTTTGAAATCCACCAGACTCTCCAGGAGCAGATTGATGCCCAAATCCAGGTCCAGGAGGGGGATCAATCCTCCTCAGTCCTCAGATTTCAGGTTATCATTTGAACGCCACCTTTTAGTCAAAAAGGATAAAAAGAGTTTCAAGGTGCATTTACACCTGAATGTTATTACCTAAAGAGCCCTAAATGAACTTAATTTGAAATGGAAAGCATGCATTTTATTCCTCACACCCTAAAATGCTTCGCAGAGCAATCGTCCAAAAATGAAGCGAAGCGAAAAAAAACCCGTTTAAAAAAAAATCAGCTTCATTAGTTTGAAAATGAGGGCTGTGCAAGGACAGTAAAGAGTGATGCAAGCACCAGGTTTTTCAGGGAGAGATGAATGTGAAAGCACACGGAGCCATTATATCATTTAAACAGGAAAAGGGGCCTTAAAAACAATTTATAGGAGCTGGAAATTTAGCAGCTTAAGTTACAGCAAAGCCTGAATGATAGAAACACATTTTTAGTTTAATGCTTCTTTAATATATTCATATCTAAATTCATGGTTACTATAGAGATACCATGATCACCCACCTGCTCCAGGGCATAGGTGTCCCGTGAACAGGTGTCCAGAATATGGACCCCAAGGGAGACCCCAGGCAGCAACATAGGGTCACTGTTGATTCTGTCTATGGCGAACAGCATGGCCTCCAGCCTCTGGATACCTCTGTCTTCATTGATACGCCCACATTCGTCCACCCCACCTCCTTTTTCGTGCACTGGGAACAGACCGCCGAGCACCAGATCCCCCTCGATGCGGATCTCTCGGCGGGATGGAGGTGACTCTCCGACAGAGACCAATATGCTCTGACACATTATAAACAGGAATAGGCCGGGGACACGGGCCACCATTATGGGCTTAGGGAGTGCCAGGAATGTCAAAATGTGACAAGGTTCTTCAAAGTGAGTGGGGTAGAGGCAGGTGGGGGGCTGAGGGTGAAGGTCAGGGGTGGGGGCTTAAGAAAAAGGTGCACTGTGTGCAGCAGGGTGGAGTCAAGCGGTGGTTGTGGATGTTTAGGATGGTACGTGGCCCTTGAAATGGTCAGGGAGAGCAGAAGTGGACCACACATGGAGGAGAACACCATCTGGACTTCATACCTGGTTGGAGAAGAGAGAACTGAGGTTAATTCACAACCGCTGGGAGGAACCAGACAACATTCAGAACTGCAGTGACACCTTTTGGTGGTTGTCAGTGAGATATTGTGTAGACTTGAGGGACATGGCTTAAGAAGACCTCGGGCCCTGTCGTACAAATTAGGTTGGGATTATTAGAGCAAAGAATTCTTTTTTTTAGTTAAATCCAAAAAAGTCCATGAGCACCAACTATGATTCATGTAGCCAAAGTGCACGCACATCTTTGAGATCACCCACCTCCCTCATGTCTCTTTCCGCTTTAACAATAGTGCAAACATTCTTATAAATACAGTTTTTATCTATTCTTATTCATTTACCTGACGTGTATGACTGTAGCATTATAATATTGACATCCTGGAATAGGAAATGATCATTGGCTTCTCACGATTTAAGTTGTTTTTCTTCACAAAAGAAACAAAAAATCAAACATGACAAAAGAGAATGTGGAGTTGATTATACTAGTCAACCCCTTCTCTCTCTTCTTCTGTGTGTTTGCATGTGTGTGTGTGTGTGTTTGCCTCTGGTTGTATGAGGATAAGTCATCTTAGCTAGGTGATTGATACATGAGCCTGGCCTTCTCATGCCACAGATTAACAAAAGTTTCTGTATTCTGATCTTTATTCTCCACTCAGCTATGAGTTTATACCCTGAAGTGTATGTTGTGCCTGACTTTCAAGTTTCATCCCCTTCCTGCCTTGCTTAATTACAGTGAATATTACACAAGAAAAGAAAAAAACTGACAACGCGCCAACAGCACTTATCACTTATCACTGTGACCGTTTGCTGTATCATTAACTGAATCTCAGGTGTTTCATGGTGGAATCCAAAGATTACACAGTTACTGGTTGGTTAATACACATACACAATAATCATAAAACGATACAAGTCAGGTTTCAGACCGATACGGAGATGAATATGTTGATTTAAGGTGGATTAATAAAGTAAGCCAGATCTGACCTTTGCATTTGATCTGGTTGGATTAACTGTGGTGAATGGGATTCTGCCACTATTGTGATTGATCTGAAGATCCCAACAGCAAAGGTGCAGCAAGTCCACCTTTTAAGAACAACAACGTGCCCGACAAGAAGCAATTGTGCAAAGACGTTTTTCCTTGAAGAAGACAGCCATTTATTTCCTATTACGTAAGGTCAGTTTTTGAATCAGCAGTAGATGTAGTACCAAGTAGTACTAATTTTAATTACATAATAGTCATCATCATTGTTACCTTCTCCAAGGTGACGGGACAGTCAGTGTTTATCTGTCTGTTCTGAACATCAGAACTCAAATAGTTACAAAATGATTTTAATGGATTATAATGGATTTTTCAGAAAATGGTGATAATGCACCAACGAAGATTAAGCTGTTGTGACACTCCTTTTTTCCAGAGGCACTTTGACCTCAGATCTTCTAAAGATGAGGGGCTTTGATCATAAAGCAACCTGCTATATGTAACGTTTTATAACAGGCCAGTATACACACCTGATCATGGGTCTAAGTCACAGAATGGGGGAAAAGGTTCTGCTTGGTGGAGGTCTAATCCCTCTTTTTTTAGTTATTATTATCATGAACACTGACTTATCAGATAGTATAATTATTAAAGATAGCTGATCACCGGTGTTACTAATTCCAATGAATTATTTGCATTGAGCTGGAGTGTACATAGATATTTTTCCCTTTTTTGTCTGTGCACCTCATGGACAGCTTTGCTCGCACTATTAGGTAGATCACTAATTAAACAACGCTGCTAAGATCTGTCTTATCTCTCTCTTATAAAACTCTTTTAAGTTTTTATAGCCAAATTTATATTGCTGTCTATTATAAGAGACATAAATCTCTTTCTGGAAATTTAAAAATAATTTGAGACTGAAAATAAAAATTTGCTGGTATAAGGTGTGCCTGCGTGTGTTTGTTTGTGTGTGTGTGTGTGTGTGTGAGAAAGAGAGAGAGAATGAGAGATACTGCTCATTGGTAGGCAGGTAGGAGGATAAAAGCTTCTCTTAGATGCTGGCAGCTCAGGTTTTTCTATTTTACAACTGTAATGTGACGCACACACACACACACACACACACACACACACCACACACACACACACACACACACACACACACACACACACCCTCTGATTCTCCATGGGGTTGACCTAAAACAGGACTATTTCTATGTCTCTTTCACTCACAGAAGCACAAAGCAACTGAAAATATTAAAGCACAGTTACAGAGGGGATTCCAGTGATAACAACTAATATGAACCACATGTTGCTCCTTGATATTGTACAGACTTGTTCAAGAAGTTGTTTATTCTTGGAAACCCACTGTGAGAACAACGCCGAACGGTTCGTCCAAGCTGCTACACCTGCTAGATTAATGTTATTTCCATGTGTCTTTGTATGAAGAACTGACTAGAATTTCTTTTCCAGGTGTCCAAGGAGTTCTTGGAAATTTCTATTTCTATTTTCTATTAAAACCTGTGTTATTCCCTTAACAGCCAACACTCTGAGGAATGCACACCACATTGTAAAGCAGAAGATCATTATCAGTCATAAATAACGCAGCCCATTAACTGGCTGACTCCACATTTTATGTGAGACTAGCAAATTGTGGTTACAAACCAAAAATGAAAAAAAAAATAAAAAAAATACAACACCTAGCAACATGAGGCTAAATATTAACATTTATTGAACCCCGGCTGACATCACACCAGAGCTGCCATCTGCCAATGCCTGTTATAATATTGATGTTGTCATCAGGTTTATTGCATTGTGGGATAATAATGCAGCTGTAGCAGCATGCATTTCAGTTACGATTAGATTTGTACCGTTTTATCCCACTGAATAGCACCTTAGAGGCATTTAGGACCAGTCTATTTATTGGTGGGCTTCATGACTTCCTTTAGTCATGCCACCTTTCTGATGTTGCCAGGTAACCAAAGATTATAGGAAGTTAGTCTTCCAGCCCAGAATGTAAACCCATCTGAACTGCTTTTACAGCAGGTCTTTGGAGGTGTTATCTGAGAAACCTTTTTGTTCTTTTATTTATTCTACGCAATGCTCAGCTAAGCTTTACAGCTAAAGAACGTAAACTGCCATTAAACAGATGCAAATGCGCTTTTTAAAACATATTTTCAGTCATAATGGACTAATAAATATGTTAGTAAAATATGAACATGTTTTTACTTGAGTGCACGCAACAGAAAGCCTAAAACATCCCACCTGAAGAAGAAGGTGGAAATAGATCGCACCTGGCAAGTAGCAGCATCACGTCAGACACCTGCATTGTGGCAAAGGCACGGGGTAAAAAAACATAGACAGACAATACCCTGACTGGCAACAGTAGAGGAAAGATGATCAGATCAAGGAGGCAGCTGATAACTTGCCCTCTCCCTACCTTGGAGACCTAATCGAGAGTAACGTGACTGGCGACCCCCTATTCCCTCTGACCCCTGTCAGCCTGAACTCAGTTTTATTTTATCCCCGTCATCATCAGCCCTTCCTTTGCTTTCCTTTCCTTTGCTTTCCTTTCCTCGTTGTTACTAGTCTCCACATTTATTTGCGCTTCCTTCCTTCTTTTTAAAACCTGCACAGCTTTTGCTCTCCCCCTAACTGGCAGGGCTGCTGTACATGACACGTATCCAGCTGAGAGCAGCCGTGCAGGGTCGATGGACTGCAGTACTCTGGGAGGGGAGACACATAACCATCCCCCTGTGTTTTCCCCATGTGTCTGTGTGTGCGCTTGTTCATCTCGCACACCTCACAGAACCCACAGTTGCACCAGTGATACAGCTTGCACAGTATAGAAATCAATAAAAATATTCACTTCATATTCATATCATCGCTTCATAAACACGTTTGCATCAGCCACCACTATAATAAAGCAATAAAAAAGAAGCCACAATTGCGTTACTTCAATTCTAATTATTATGCTTATTGCGAGCCAATTATCCACAATCCTTAAATAACACACACATATCTTAAACATATCGTAAATTAACTTAAGGATAGGGTGTATTCAATGTGTAACCGTCAAAAAACAATACATATATGAAGGCTAATGATGGCTAATTAAAGGGTTAGAGCACCTTTACCACTAAACAAAATCAGTAATCAAGTATTCTACGATTAGTATTGATGTTCCGGACACACCGTCAGATAGAAACCAGCCTTTCCTGTATTGATTAGCAGGTCCATTTCGTGACCTGCATTAGGGTCAAAGGTTAAAGGCGGGATCATGTTCGAAACATGGAAATTGATTCTTTCGGGCTCACAGAGAGCAGAAATAAAAGATTTAACTGCGTATGCATCGACCTCAGCTTAATAGAAAACAGTTTGTTGTTCTCCACATGCTATAGGAGTACATTCATGATGGGAATTGAATTAACGCACACATGAAGTGGTGCGCTTCAGGGCTGCACGGCCGTAACTGCACTCTCGTGCGCAGTGGGCACTCCAAAGTGATTCTCTGTTAAAAGAGCTTTTAACCTTTACGCTGCACACAGAGTCTGTGAGTGCACGTAGCACTGCAGAAAGATTTTACCGGGAACGTTTCGCGACAGTGTGACCTTAAAAAACGGCTCGGGACTTTGTGGGACGACACACGGCAGAGAGTTTTCTGATTTGGTCCTTAATGTCAGCGTGGTTTTTAAACACTTGGACCTCAGTTTACGTCTGACATCTGTTAACTGTCGCTCATTCTAATTCAGGTCCTGCAGCCTGCCGTCACCTGGATGTGACCCTGGTCCATCCCGTGGCGACTGCACACCATTTACCCATACATTTACAGGCAGTTTCAAGGCTGATGGGTGTGTCCCCGGAGTGTGGGAGGATTACCGCAATTCAATAAGAAAGCCCACGCAGGAACTGGGAGAACATGCAAACTCCACAACACAAGGCCTTGAGAGCTGAAAAACTTTCTCTGAGGTCTAATTATTTCACGCTCATGTTTCATTCATATAAATGTGTTATAAAAGAGGCACAATGTCAAACTATCCATCTTTGGTGTGGTTTGGTGGTCCACAGCTCATCTGACATGGTTAAAAATGGCCGTGGAGCCTAAAGAGGAGCCAGAATCGTAAATGCAGGAAAGCATTCATCAGGTCTGCATTCCATCACTGTAAAGGACAGAGAGCCCGTCAGATGGAGAATTACCCCTCTGTGGTTGGCATCTATCAACTTATCAACGTGTCATGTAATGACCCTGGAAGTCATCATGGGGCATCAGTCAGTCATGGCATCCTGCTTAATTCATATTCACACACCGCCGGTGTGGGCAATCGATTGATGAGATGAACAGCGTGTTACAATGGGCAGGTGGAGAGTAATGTCAGGAGCTTTAGACAGTAGGAAGGAAAAATATAATCGTTTCAGACAGGGATTGCGGGACTAATTTTTGCACAAATTTGTCCATCAATGAAAAGACAGGCCTTCATATTTCATCTCTCAAATTCTTGCAAACAGCATTCAAAACCAGGCATTTTAAAAGTGAGCTTAAGGTTTTTTTTTTGAAAGGTTTGAATTCAGGGATATGATGAATCCAGTGTGTTTATTACCAGTCGCCAAAATGGTGTTGGCAGACAGGAAAATGATCCTCCACCTTCACTGTACGGGACACCACCACCAAGACCCTTGACCCGTTTTTAACACAGCGTAATGGTGCATTGACATAAAGATGGCACAAAATATGAGCTCAGCGGATTCAGAAACTCCTTCTGCCAGATAAGAGGCGAATTTGGCAAACACTTGCCAATCTTGGTGATGTTGAATTATTTTCCCTGATAGATTCTTTAAGACATATAAGCAGGGATGAAAGGACTTTTGAACTCGTTGAAACTAAAAGCCTCCAGCTACTAACACAGCAACACCTAGCATCTGTCCGCTTAAGTGCAAAGAAAATGGCATGTATTAGTAAAGTGGTCAAAGTGGCATATTATTCTGGAACACAATTTTGAAAAACACATCTGAAAGGTGGCAGGAGGCTTAGATCAGCCTGTGAACTTATTTGAACTTATTTCACGCACCACCTTATTTGAAACCACCAGAGCGGTGATCATCAAAACTCTATGAACCCTATTGAACCATGTGAGGTTTTTAAAAAGCTTCTTGGTCATTAACTTTCACAGGATACTAAATTAAATGCTATCATTACTATTTTATTGATACCCCTTATCATCAGTGACACTTAATGATCAATGCTACTCCAACTTATGGGAGAAGACAGACTTGATAAGAGAATGTTTCATTATAGTGCTGGTGTTTGCCAAACGGCTTGCAGTTACGGCTCTAAACATACAACTCCCCATCACTTAATTAAGTACACATAGCTGACATTGTGGGAAATTGGACCTATTTTTGTCTTCAAAACTGCCTTAATTCTTCATAATACTTTCAAAAAGGCAGTGGAAACACTCTTCAGTCATATTGGTGCATGTTGATGTGTTAGCATGATGCAGTTGCTGCAGATTTGACGGGCTGCACATCTGTGATGCGACGCTCCCGTTCCATCCCAAAGGTGCTCTATTGGATTGAGATCTTGGATCTGGTGACTGTGGAGGCCATTGGAGTGCAGTGAAGTCACTGTAATGTTCCAGAAACCAGTTTGAGATGGTGTGAGTTCTGTAACATGGTGCATTATCCTGATGGAAGAAGCCATTAGAAGATGGGTACAGCCGTGGTCATAAAAGGGCGGACATGGCCAGCAACAACACTCAGGTTGGGTGAGGTGTTTAAACACAGCTCAGCGGGTACTAAGAGGCCCAAAGTGTTACAGAAAATACACCTAACACCATTCCCAGACTGAACTGTTGATAGAAGGCAGGACAGATCCATGCTTTCATGTTATCTAAGTAAAATTCTGACCTGACCAGCTGACAATTGATCAATCTTCTGTTGTCCGATTTAGGTGATCCTCTCTTTCCTGTTCTTAGCTGACAGGAGTGGCACCCGCTGTGGTCTTCTGCCACTGTAGCCCATCTTTGTTCCCTGTGTTGTGCCTTCAGAGATGCTTTCTAAATTCCTTGGTTGTAATGATTTAGTATTATCTGGAAGCAGTCTGCCCATTCTCCTCAGACCTCTCACATCAACAACTCATTTTCAGCCACACGACTGGCTCTCGCTGGATAAGCTAGTTTTCGGACCATTTTCTGTCGACCCCACAGATGGTCGTGGGGGAAAATCCCAGTAGATCAGCAGTTTCTGAACATTTATGCAGTCTGGCACCAGCAACCAGCCACATTCACTCAAATCTCTCTCTTCCACATCCTGATGCTCAGTATGGACTTCAGCAAGTTGTCCTGACCATGTTTATATGCCTAAATGCACCGCAGTCATGTGATTGGCTGATTTGCTAGTAGCAGCAATTGAACAAGTACATAATAAAATGGCTGTATCCAGTAAAGTGAGCTCACTTTCAACTGCTTGGCTCACTCATGATTGGTGGTGAAAGGCTCACAGTGCAGAGTATCCACACGGAGCTGCAGCTCATCATTAGTGAAAATCATATGCTTGTTGGAACTGACGGAAAAAATACTTTTCAAAGGAAGGAATGAATTAAATCTGCACTATGTAGGATTTGGTAACTTGTGAGCTTTCAAACCTGTCTGCGACCCTCCTGTTTAGTGTCGGATGTTCCAATAACTTGATCCAGGAGGATAAATTTGGTGGTACCAATATTTTTAATATAAACCTTGGAATTTATAGCTGATTAGATACACTAACAAGAACAACCAACTAGCAAACAAGCAGAAAGACCTTTAAACCACACTAATATGCGCGTAGTTAACTTCATCAAATGACCAAATATTTAGAAATGTTTTCGATTTAGCACGGCTTCTCCATCATCGGTGTTGCGTACTAAATAGCTTATTGATTATTTCCGAGTGACATTCACAGCGGAGCTCTCGAGTCCAGGTGTGTGACAGATGCCCGCACAGCAGTGGGAAAAGAAAAGCTGTGTGGCTGGATGGAGGGGGTTCAGTCTGTGCTTACAGAAGCAGCTCCCTGATGCAACAGGGGAGAAACAGACAATGGCAACCTGAAATGAGGCAACTGTTTACACGTTTAAAAGCACAGCGGATGTTTTCCATCATTCGATTTATTGAACGCTGCAAAGGCTGTTGCTCTTTCTTATTTTGGTGGTGTTTATCCCTGTTGATTAGGAACATATGTGGGATGCAGCCTGTGAACCGGAAGGCTATATTTGTATTGGATGCTGTGCTCAGAGTTGAACATTCCCTTGTGTGGCGGGCAACGTCAGCGGAGTTGATAAAAAAACATCACTGTTCTTCATGCAGCGCAGACTTCCTCTACATGGAAGGTGTCGGATAGCTGTTGTTGTCGTCCTCGAGTTTATGCAACGATTAACGCTGAGGAGGAAGTAAAACGTGAACGCGGCACCTCTGACACACACGTGTTCAGAGGATGAGGCAGCGAAAGGGCAGTGGGACACACAGCTGTGATGGTGTGTCTCCGAGAGAGATCAGACTCTTTAATAAATGATGAACGTCAGAAGTAGCTCTGTGTGTGTGTGTGTGTGTGTGAGAGAGAGATAATATGGAGATGTTGGGGAGTGTGTGTGTGTTACTCAGAGTGTGTCAGCAGTGATTTCCAGACACTTCCTCAGCAATGCAATGGAGCAACTGCAAACACTACAGGTGATACGAGTTAAAACAACAACTCAGACAACATAATTAGCTAAATAAATGTCTGCTCTCACTCTGATCCACTCTCCCTTGTTATTGTTTCAATCTGTTTTCTGGGTCGGCTAATCTGGATTGAAAAATCAGATCACAACAGAAAACTGCTTACAATAATTGGCTCACAGTCTCTGTCTACATTTTGACGTATATATAGTTACATTTTCCATTCATATGTGAAATATTGTATTTTAGGAAGCTATGTGAGTCCTTCAGAAATGTAAAGGCAATATTTATGAGGAAAAAAGCATGTTCACTAGCCGCGACAACCTAGTTCCTCGGAGGAGTCTTCCACAATCTTGACATTATTCTTTCATTAAAGCAGTTTTAATTATTAGACCCTTCCATCTTAATGCCTGTTAAAGTCAAGTGGTGGTGATATAGTGGTGGTTCCTGCAGCTGCCTACCAGTTCTGTTAGCGTGTTGGACTCCCGTGATTCTGCTGAAACCAGATCCCCATGTTCGTCTCACCTGGTCCTCGGGAGTGGCTAAAGGAGAGATGAAGACGTTAAAAGAGGCCAAATCGGCAAAAGCCTTTCTGAGGTGACGATGACATCAGTGCCTTTTGAGTTGTAAATGAATTCAGCACCCTGGACAGCAATGTGACGACGCTCCGACAGCACACCTGCAGCGCTCGGACACATGCGATCACAATTAGCAGCATCTTCTTGACTTGTGGTAATATTTAGTGCATGTGTTCAAAGAAACAAATGAGCTTGACATGACAAAGGACAAGGGAAACTCTTGTACTCCTCACGTACTTTGAATGGTTCTACAAAATGTCCTCAAACATTTTAGAGCGTTTTCAAAGCGCGATCTAAAAAATGCTCAAGAAAAAGCCAAAGATACATTATTCTTGCTGTTTAAGCTTAAATATTCATCTATATTACATAACATCCTTGGATCCCGTTGGATACAGAAACCAAGTTTCTGAAATGTGTTTTTCAGTGTTTTCTTTCCAAAAAACTTTGACATATTTGTTATTTTATACATACTCTTAATATACTGCAAGGAAAACAATATATCAACCTTTATGATGCTTTATGTTTAAACAATATACTTTTATGGGTCCAAATGGTCCTCCTCACACCTTCGATGAATTCACTTTAAAAAAAACCAAACTGACAAGGTTAGCTGTACGGCCACCTGCAACACTGCCTATAAATATCAGTATAATCTATACCTCTTGATGACTGTCAATGCATTCCATCACATTTGAAATATGTGCTCAGTGTGTGTTTACATATATTAAAATTTCTTCAAGAGCACATTGGCATTCAGATTATATACACATGTATACATCATAAAACTATCTAATGCAGTGGCCAGTGAGGTTTTGCTGTGTGAGGGCTACAAGGCCATTTGCTTGTGTGCTAACACACACAAATACACACACACGCACACTCAAGCGCACACACAAGTGATGCAGGAACACAAGCTCATGTAAGCACATTCACGGCCACAAAAAAAAAAAAAAATTGCTGAAAGGCCAAATCCAACACAAAAAATCAGGACATCTTGATATTCCCATGTAAGCATGACAGGAAACTCTGACTAGCTCAACTACTGCATTGCACATTTTCCAATGATGCATAAAAGAACAACTTCAGAACACAAACACTTGAAAAACCTTCAAATTGCCCCCCCCCCCCCCCCCCCCCACCTCTCTTTAGATGTGCAGACAATAGTTGACCGTTATTTTCAATATCATTGCAACAATGAGAAAACAGCAGAGACAGAAGATGAATATCTTGGAATCTTTCATATTGGGAAATCTAAGGTCCCTCATCATAGGCTCATCCCAATATTGGGATTTCAGGTAAATATGTGTGTTAAATCAATCAAATGATCATTCTATTCCATCATTCTAGTAAAGTTTGACCTACAGTTTCAGGAAATTATCTTTACCCTTAAGTTAAATATAACAAGATGTTTTAAGACTGAAAACTTGACTAGTTAGTTAGTTAGTTAGGTTGTCTTGGTTTTTCACAGGTCTTTAAAAAGCAAAAACGCATAAATGTGAATGAAAACACATTTTGGGGTGTACCTTTTTCCTTCACGCACGACATAACCTCGCCTGTCGTTGAAAAACACGTCGCACCATCACTATAAACACTAAACATACACGCAACTAGGTCCTGCTGCAGGTTGAGATAAGGTCCGCGCACCTTTCTACTGGCGCAAGGTGCACAGCAACGCTTGTTTTGGGGCGGATCGTTAAAGTCCTTCTACTGCGTAACACTGATCACTTCAATCACCTGTGTGCCCGTTTCCAGATACGCATTTACCCTCCCATCTCTTCCGCAGAAAGCGTGTGGTGCGCGGTCTGAATCCAGAGAACTTCTTCACGCAGCCCCAAAATACGCAACTGCAGATAATCTTTGTTTCACCTTCTGTATCTTTGTCACACATCTGCTGCAGAAACGAGCCTCTGAGGTGTTGTTCTGAATCCCGGGCGGGAACCAGACAGGAATAAACACGCGGGGGTCGGATTCGGCAGCAGAACTGGCTGCTGAAATTCTGCGCAAAGTTCAAAGCACATTGTTCTCAGTGATTGGCTGATGCGCGCTGGAACGGTCCAGGACTGACAATTTTTCTCCGCACTCTGGTCGCCAGTAACCCGAAATCAGAGACTGCAACACGTTTGCTTATCAGTCAGAAAGGTGACCTACCTTGACGCCTCGGATCATTCAAACGTTGGGTAAATATCAGCTGCTGGAAGTTTGAATTAGTCTACTCCTGATACCTCGGAGGAGTCGCACTGAGAGAGAGAGGATGGGCGCCACTGCTCTGCGCGCCAGATCCGTGTGTGTGTCTGCGTGTGTGCGCGTTGACGCACGCGTGCATGTCAGAGTGTGAGTGAGAGAGAGAGGGAGAGAGAGATAGAGAGAGAGAGATGAGAAGGGAAACAACAGACGTGGAGCGCTGTAGCCCCTTGCCAAAGGATGCTTCAGTCTCCTAGCAACAACAATCGATCTGGCAAGGAGACATTTTTATTTGATATAAAGAAAACTTAGCCATTCACCCCCCTCCCCAGCACGTTTGCCACCACAAGTGACAACTCAGAAAAGGGATGGACAGAGTTAGAGGGAAGACAGGATTCTGTGATTACAGTCTTGTTTAGGAGAAGCTGTTTAGATGCTGCAGGTAGAATTTTACAGCCATATTTTAGATTTCAAGCAAGTTATATTGATGTTTTCACGTGGGGTTAAACTCCTGCCAGCGTCACTAAGCATGCTGTTCACGCTTTCTTCTGAGCTCGAATAACCTGGGACCGGTTCCTCGGTTCGATTATCGGTGGTACCTACCGAAAAACATGTAATTAACTGCAGAGCTTTGAACAGAAGTCCTCATATTTACACTGACACGATTTACAAAGTGGCAGCTAAATACCCACATAGAGGAGGCCCAATTACAAGTCCGGTGATATTCTCCCTCTATTTGGATGAGAAATAGAAACAGCCGTGCACGACGCGCACAAAACACGCTCATCTGCAAGCCTATATTTGTTTGTATGGTTGTGCACGTCGACATTAGAATGCAAGTATGCATGTGAACAGAAAATCCTCTTCATGCGTGATTGAGTCACAGAGAGTTCTCTCTGCTTAACACAACTATGAACACACACACACACACACACACACACACACACACACACACACACACACACACACATGTTCATGTACAAAACTGCAGCACTCATCCTAGACATCTGATTTGGGTTTTTTAAAGGTAGTCAAGTGTGGCAGAGATGCAGCGTAAAGGGGGTGGGGGGGTCGGGTTAAAGTTTTTTTTTTCTTGATTGCAGTTACAGGCCACAGCGTGTTTCTGCCTGCTCTGTATGCAGATGACAATCAGGTTTGTGACTAGCTCTTGTTTTTTCATGAGCAACACCATATGGCACATGATAACAGTCTCAGAGGAGAAGACTTCAGATGGGCAGAGATTGATTAGTCGCCTGATGATGTATAAGAACAACCACTTCACACCTCTGTGACACACATACGCGGACGGCTATGAGGCTGGAAGCGCGTGCGCACGCATATGCCAGTGCCCTGTGTCAGTCACAGCTCTCCCGGACTTCATCTCACATCCCTGTTGCTCCAGCTCGGAGATGCTGGCTGCACAAATAAAGGCCTCATTGTCTGCGTGGCATGCATATATGCAGAAAGTCCAGAAAGCCAGCTTTGTCCAATAAGGGTCCCTCAGCGAGAGAGCTTTGTGCTCAGCTTCAGCCCCTAGACCGAGGCATAGCAGAGTCGCAGAACACAAAGAAGGAAAGAAAGAAAGAGAAGAGAAAGAAAGAAAGAATAAGAAAGTAAGAGAGAAAGAAAGGAAATGCCTGAGGGAATGAGATGCCAGTGTGATAAATGACAAATACAGATAATTAGAACCAATGAAATCATCCATGCGTTCTGCACTCTTGTGCAGGAATGCTTCGTGTTATCTTATCATGGTGAACTGCTCCCGTGCATGCGGCAGGAAGTGGGTCCACTGGGATTCTGCTTCCTCCTGATTCGAGTCCCCGCAGATTGTTTGTGTCCCCACACTAATAGAATTAGCCATGCTTCATTTCCCATGGTCTTCTGTCCTGTCTTGGCCTCATGATGGATGGGGAATCGCACAGAGGAGCGAGTATGCGACGACGTGTGCCTAGCCTCGGTGAGACAACAGAGCCAGTTACAACCGCAAAGTTCAATTTGTCCTGGTCATCGGATTCATCACTTGGGATGTGGTCAGGCTAAGAAAAGGTCCATTCATAATTTAGGAACTTCTGACACTGTGAAGTTGAAATACTTTAGTTGCATTCTTGCGTTTTCGTGTGGCAACCGGCATTTTTGTGTGTTTGTTTTGCAGAAATAGCCCAATTCAGAAGCATGACATGCAACTCCAGAAGACTTATTGGAAGAGGATTTACTCCATATATGAACATATAGCAATAGCTTATTACACAGTAATTATTCGTTCGAAAATATCTTACAGTGAATGTGTTAAGCACATCAAACACAATGAAAAGCATCGCTGTGTGATTCAAATATATTGATACTGTGTAAAGTTGATGCTTTTTAAAAAATAATTATGTCCGTACTTTCTGTATAACCAAAAGTGAATAGAAGTCAAAGTTGACGTCCTTCGAAGAATACTTGGAACTTTATGTGCTCGTGGGGGTGCACGATTGTGTGTGCGTTGTTTTTTTGCTGTTTATGGCTCCTAACAGGGGGTTACTATCTAATTATCTTGGGTACAGAGGCATGGCTAACAGAATGCAAGCTGCACTTGTCACATGCACTGACCTATCTCACGCTCATCTGCTCATCAGGCCAACAAAACACACACACACACACACACACATGCACGCCGCCCCCCCCCCCCCCCCACAGACACACACACACATGTCAGTGTAGGATTATTTGGAGTTTAAGCAAGAAAGCAAAAGCAAAACTCTGACATTAAAAAAAATTGGTTATTGTTTTATTATTTCCATTATTAAGATACACTGCAAGTTCAGCATTAAGCACACAAGCTTGTGTACCTGTTAATGTTTCTCGTTTCACTCCATCTCTACCTATTACCCCCCCAAAATGTGCTTAAGACAATAATAAAGTTAAGTCAGCACCTTTGCTTTTAATGCTTTATTTGTTACAAGCAAAACATCCGTCTATTTTACACAGTGACGCGATATCACCCCTAGAGGCACATGTGATACTGCCACAAATCTTCTTCCATCAGATAGCGCTTTGGAGCACAAACTCACTTCCTTTAACCTGAAACACACAACATGGCATATTTTAATGTGAATATAGGATTGGAATAATGGATACTTCTGTCAATAGACGTTATATATTGAGTCGATCAGCCTTATGCACGTGTCGCACTTATGCTAATCTGCAGGAACCTGTGTTGTGACAGTAAGCACGGCAACATTTAAATGTGTGAGAGTAAAATGTCATTTAATTGGACTCTAATGTACTCGCGACACGCGCGATGTGTACATGTATACGTATCGACAATTCGGCCAATTCGGACTCTCCTCGGAGCTCCCACACCACCACTAAATTCATTAGTAATTGACCGCAGCAGCCTTGCTCATTAAACATTAACAGGCTGCTGGTGAATAATTGATTAATGATATGAGGCGATCCGCAGCAGCATTCTGACAATAAGAGTACATGGATGAGAGGAGGAAGAGGCAATGTGATGCTGAGGCCCCGACATGTGAGGCTGGCTCGCTCCCTCTTGCGCGAGCTCAGTCACCCAGCAAAATAGCTGAAATATTGACATCTAATCTAATTTGGAACTACATGAAGAAGAATAATGTCACTGACTATGAGCTGATGTAAAATTTCCATCAATCTTAGTTCTGAACCCACTGCCATTTTTTTTGCACTTGGTTGATGCTGTATCTCATTTTAGACAGAGACCTAACCCAATTTCTTTGAGCAAACAGTCTGTGGATCCTCAGAGACCGAGCTTGTAATTACAGTGGCTTGAATATTGTTGTTCCATTTCTATCATTTTCGTGTTGCTCGAAGATTACACTGTGTTTTGGCCCGATGTCTCTGTTGCTAAGACAGTTTAATTTATCAAGCCATTTCAAAAACTTGACAAGTCACTGCTGCAAAAAATAATGATACTTCTTGGCTCGACACTCCTGTTAAGTCAAATCTTATTAAAGTTTATTACGTAGGATTCCAAGGCCAGGTACTTGTTGGCATGAGATACAGCAGGCATCGTGCTTGGGACACAGTTAAAACAAGGCATAAATGTATTGTGAAAGTTAAGAAATCTTCATTTTATTTCTGCCCTTATATTGACTTCCTTATGGGTTACAAATGAGGACCTGGTGGTGCGTTGGCCTATGCCAAGATGGAAGCCACATCATCTGACTGTCCTGCAGCTAAGTACCCACTCAGGAGAAACTCCCTCTTGTTATGAAACCGATCAGAAGAAACCGGACTGCCAGACCCAGAAGAGACCCAGGTGCCCTCTTGACTACCGTAATTTCTGGACTACAGAGTGCACCTGATTAAAAGCCGCATAATCTAATTTTAGAATGAAAATCAATTTTGTACTTATACAAGCTGCACCGGATTTTAAGCCGCAGGTATCCCACGTAGTAATGTGAAAAATTAGATTGAAAACATTCAGTACCGGTAGATGTTTTTATTACCGTAAGAGACGAGTCACTGACGACCCTGTGTGTTGTGTGTTCACCCAGTCTTCCAGAACGTTTTCACGCTCGGGCCACCTGCGATGTTTATGTCTAAAAGCTTTTGTCGTCTTTTTGCTTTGGATCAGTTCTTCATGCGGGCGTCTCCACCTTCTCGCCATTGATGACCGTAATTTATGCCAAGATTACATGCGGCAGCTCGATTTTCCTTCTTCGACCGCCAGAGTGATCGCTTTTAACTTAAAAGTCGCATCATATGCTTTTCTTCTAGTATTTTCCATGTTGATGAGGGTTAGTAAAAATGACTGATTCACAATAGTTGTGATAGTGCGCCACGAAAAAAACAAAAATAAGCCGCACCGTATAATAAGCCGCAGTGTTTAAAGTGTAGAAAAAAAGTAGCGGCTTATAGTCCGGAATTTATGGTAATAGGTTCAGATTGACCATGAAGATGTGCATCACCACATGAATGTCCAAACACTTCTTGCTCCACCACTGATTACGGCAAAATACCTGCTCCTCCTCTGTCGTTCTAATGACCTTTGCATAACAGGCATGTGGTTCCCCTCCAAACTTGTAAGGTCCAGACAGAAAAATCAAGTGCACAGGAGCACAGTTTGACAACAAAAAACACCTGCTGCTGGTTGCCCAAATCTGGCTCAAACTCTGAGCTGACCATACTAGGTACCAGCCAGGCCTTGTCTCCTCCAGGCTCCATCACCCCCACACCTCCTTTGCGTCCTGCTGCTCCATTACCAATGCCTTCAACACACTGGCCGATTGTGATATTTTGAACTGGGAGACTTTCAAATGAAAGGTCATCCAGTAGGCCCAGGATGTAATGGGAACATCTAGCAAAGCTCCACCATTACCAACAACAGTGAACTTAACGCTGAGACTGTCTGCAGACATGACCTTGCAGCCATGGAGTTTCCATGGAGGCCACTCTGGCATCACCACTCTGTGTCCCACATGACAAAGCTGCATATTTATAACACAGCAGTTCTCCCCATTCTCCTGACCGTAGCTGAATCCCAGCCTCTGAATAAAACTCTGGCCAAGTGAATTGACCGCTATGACAGCAGAGCACTCTTATGGGACTATTAAGAATATAAGTTGGCACCTCTTCCTCACCAACTAAGACCTCAGTAAACTCAACCGCCAGCCTCTTGCTTCTCAACAGGATGGAGGACTGTCTAGGAACTCAACCCGGAGGATGCAGCAGATCTGGCTCAAGACCGTGGTCAATGCTGAATCGAGATCCTTGCAATGCAGAGGGTTAGATAGATGGTTCTTCATTTTTCAAATCCGACCAAGATGGCTGTATAGAGTATGTTGAACCCTCCTACATTTATTATGTTTGCAGGACATATAAATGATCTGGCAAAGCAAATGGCACTGGAGCTAACTGTCTCTCAGGCGAAAGGCATTGACAATAAAGGAATCAAATCAGCAAGAGAACACACAATATATATAGAAAGGGAATAAGGTCAAAACTGGGATTAAATCTGCTCAGAGGTAATATTTAGTTCAAAACTGAAATTTGACAGAGAAGGAAACCTTCAAGTATTATGTTGGGTCCAACAATGATGCTGAGGATGACGTACTGTTTGGTGATTTCTTTCCACTATGAGGGTGCTGGTGATACCGGAGAATTGTGATGGAACCTACAGAGAACCTGGAGCTAGAGCAAGTGGAAGGTGAAAATGGAATAGGCTTTGCTGATATAGTCCCAGATAATTGGCTGTAGGCAAGAGAAGACATTAAAAACCATCTGGGAGGAGCTGCTTCATAAGGTGGGTCATCTCGCTAACAGTTCGTCTTTGTTCTAATGGATGGTCATCTATAATGGATGGTCATATATTGTATTTTTGGTTGGAATATTACTGTTGGGATATTGATGTACTGTACCCTGGGTTGATGATTGATCATTTTCGAATGGTATATTTCACGGTATCTTTCTAACATATTAAATAAGGTTACTTTACATGCTCAGAGAGAGAGGATTTAGTGTGTGTCGTGCACGAGGGAGTCAATACATCAGAGACAGTACATGTGTAGTACAAACACTCGCAGGTTGGTGACTGAATTACTAGCAGTAAAATAGCAGTAGAATAGAATTGATATCCTTTATCGATCCCAAGGTGGGAAATTGCAATTCCCAACGTAGTTACACTGCACCGGACACTGGGAGGCTCTGAGTAACATCTGAATGATTTGGGGCCTCAACATGTATAAACATGGAATATTCTCAACTCCTTTTTCCCTCCATTTTTTTCTATGGTGAAACAATGAGATCTAAAGTTTGAACAACCTGATAAGTTGGAATTTACCATAATTGAATTGTTCAAACATCTTTCAGCAGTACCTAGTAGTTTAATTTAAATTAGATTTATATTCATATTGATTAGCACTATAAATGTTGAATAATAATAATAATGCACTCATACAATCACACACATGCAGTGCAGTAATTACTGTGTATTTCACATACAAAATACAGTAAAGTGACATTTCACTGACCCACAGAGTTTTGAGCATCACTGTGATCACCGATAAACAGCCCTCACCCCCGAAGTTGCAGAAACCGGCAAAAAGATCAGCTGATAGTCTGGTGTTCAATACATAACACACAAGCAGACAAACACACACACTCAAACACACACACATGCACAGAGAGAAAATTAGGATAATGACAGCCATCTAGCATCGAACATAAGAGCTGAATTTTTCCTTGCTGGAGTCAGACTGAAAGTCTAAAAGAAAGAGTGAGCCAGAGAGAGACAGATAGAACAAGAGAGAGAGACAGAGGTGATATGTTCACTGTCAATGCTGCTGAGACCCAGCAGGAGCCACTCATGATCAGTGATGAATAGAAATGAGGCTTAGTCCTTAAATCACTTGCAGTCTGTGTGTATGCGTGTGTGTGTGTGGGTGTGGGTGTCCTAGTAAGCCAGTAGAGATGGCAAACCAGGTCATTATTTCACCTCTTAATATTTAATTTGAGAATTCGCTAAAGTTGACGCTTCGCTGACGTGGTGATCAGACGCTATCCGAGCCAGAGCTGCCCTATGAGCATGGTTTTAATCAGCATTACCAAGCTTGAGATTCCGCCACTCTCGTGCATGTGTGCTTTATATAGCAGTGCAATAATTCCATTTAGCCTCATTTATGTCCTATTTGGTTAATTATCACGGTTTTAAATTACAAACCTCTCAGTTGAAGGAGTTTGGCCTGGTCCTTTCCCCCGAAACATCTCTCATCTTTGCTACGTAACCTTTCAACAAAAGACAACACGGCAGTTGTGGGGAGAACTTTATTCAAAGAGTAAATTTGACCATGATGAAAAATGATCAAACGATGAAAAATGTCCTGGAGCATGGCAGCAGTGGATGAATGCCACCATTGCAACACCCCCTCGCTGTTTTTCTTCTCGATGGGTCCTGGCCAGTCTCTCCAGGACGGCTGTGCTGACAGGAAGGCTTTGAAGAACGCTCCAGGTGAGAGCTTGGTGACGGGAAAGTTTCTCTGCTCTCTGCAGCATGGTGTGCGCTTCAGGGACTCCCCTCATCCTGCAGTGTAATGGATAATATTACACGCACGCACACACGCGACACACTTTCTGTGGTTTTGTCATTTATTCAAACAGCAAGTTGGACCAAACAATAAAAGTAGAAGATAATAGCTCTGGCATGAACGCGTCCCTTGGTACCATTTCAAATATGTTAAAAAAAGGTGCTTTAATGGTTTATTTTTCTCTGTGGAGTTGCGCTTTTCTCTTGGTCCACTCCTTTTTGTTTTCTCATCCCAGCCTCTGTTCATTCTACCTCCCCTCTTCTAATCAGCGAAAACACAGCCTGACTACAGATGAGACCATATGTGCCTGTTTGTGTGTGTGTGTGTATGTGTGCGTGTGTAATTACGTGTGTCTAATTATGTGTGCTGCTCCATTGGAAGACACAGTAGAGAGGCTAAAAGTGGCATAGCCAAAAGAAAGTGAACTTGTCAACTGACGCTCCAGGAATTCTGTAAACGTTTCCAATGTGCCGCTGTCCAATCTTACGGGAGATACTCGGTCATTCAAAGGCATTCCATCGTTTTCCGAAACCCTTCAATACACTATGCAAAGTCCTGTTTTCTGGCGCTATGGACCTCACTAGACTGGGGAGGAAAATCAAACACAGACTGATTTTTTTACTCAGAAAACTCAATTTGCAGAAAACTGCTGTACATATAAATAAATTCGTTTTTTCCCCAATGGCCTGGACTTGTATTGCAGCCCATTCAAAGCTTTCAGTGCCATGCCAAGCTAGTCTTAAAAACCGGCGTGATGTGTTTATTATTCATCTGCACATTATCTCGCACATATATGTTATTACGGGCACGCTGCGGCCACATTCAAACATGCTGTTTATCTGAAAATGGATCCCTGCTGATATAATCTCACACAAAACAAGGCGCTCCATATACTGTAGGTACCGCGTAGCTGATTTTATTCATGATAGTGTGAGTGTTTGTGTGTTTGTGCGTGTATGATGATGGGATATATTCCACAGCTTTAGTAAGCCTTTAGGGTATAATTTCAAACCCCGGCCTTAAGGTGGCCTCCTCACTGATTAAGTTAAACGAGGCGGATACTGTGGTGCACCAGGTGAGCCAGTGTTAGCAGATAAGGGAGAGCGGTTTATATGATTTATTGGCTTTTGGATAATGCTGGTCCCAACTATTGAATTGGTACATTCAGATTAAAAGCACCTCCATTATCTTGATGCTTGGCTTGTCATGTGGTTATTATTAATAAAGTTAACATAAAGAACACTGCTGTCCACATCTTTAAAGGAATGAGAGGAGGGAAAAATACAAATGTCCACAAGGACACAATATCACGCTTGTTGACATATGGTGCATTTGCTATTTTCGCCTTTAAATCCCTCCTCTCTCCCACCCCCATCGTAACCTTCCGCAGTCAAAGCAGCAAGTGGACGATTTATGTCTCAAGCTGGGCCGGGGCATAAATTTTGCTTTGCATGCTGGTGCACAGTTAGAGCAGATCTAAACTCAGATCTTCCCAGAAATTAGAGTGCTCAGCAGCCACACATTGTAAATGAGTCTTAATGAGTTTCCCAGCCTTTATTTTCTGCACTGTTAGACACCCCTACGGCAACGGCAATGTCAGCCGCTCCTGCTGGGGCTAATATCCCCCAACCGCACTGATGACACTGCCACCAGTCACTCACACACTCAGGTAATTGCATGCTTCGGGCAAATATATATATATATATTTCTTTTTTTTGTGCATATGTCTGTGTGTACATGTGCTCTTTGTGACAGTGGCTTGCTGTGTTTACTGGGAGATCCAAGGAGAGTACAACCATCAAACTGTGAGAGGAGGTAAAATAACACTGTTCTCCGGGAAAGTAGCCGACAAAATGCCACACAAAAATAACACGCCAGCACAGGGCTTTTCTGGTTGTGAGTGTGTCATTTTCAACACAGCCTGTCTTGTAACTCCCAAGGTCATCTGGGGTTTTTCAATTGGCTTTAATATTAATTATGACTTTGGTATGTTTGGAAACATAGTTACAGCCACATGGAGAGAATCCCTTGGATACTCCCTTATTGTCACTATTTTCAGCACCTGTGGGAGCTCTCACAAAAACAGTCACCTTAAAGTCAAAAGTCTCCTGTCTGAAAAACAAAACTGGGATTAATCCCAATTTATGATGCGTGTGAAGAAGCGCTAACTGTCCTCCACGGCTACAGGTGGTAAATTGGTGTTTCCTGTGCTGAAACTAATTGTCTCCAGAGGTTTGACGACCAAATCTGCCAGCTGTGCAGAAGCAGAGGTTAGAGTGTGTGCGTTGCCATGTGCACCTATGACTTAAGCATTCCTCTGTATTATCATGTCCATAAATTATCAGAAGCTGTGACTTTTCTGAACCTTAAGAACTGCAGCTGTTGGTGTTTTGCATGGCGTCCGGCCAAATCTGCAACACATCGCTGGTATTTCCTATTCTAGACATTATGGACTGAAGTGGGATCTAAATGGGTCTCCCCAGGAAAGAAAACCATTCCTTCATCCTGGAGGGTGCACATGAAGTTCCAGTCCTAGTGTGAGCAGATTTATGAGGTTTGTCAAATGATTTTGGAAGAACAATTCTTCAAATAGTGACAGTATAAGAAAAATAAGGTTAAGGAGGCCAAAAACCATGTTAACCTGAATGCAAATAACTGGGAAAATATAGGAGTTTCTTTTCCTCTATGTGTGTACTCCGTCGAGCTTCTCCTTCCTATCATTGGCTCCTGATTCTTGGTGGTAAAAGAGGCTCAGATTTAACCACTGAGGGCCCTTCTGTAGCCCACCATCATCCACAGTGATGGAGCATATCCCATCTGACCTTCGGGAAAGAGCTGGGGTACATCCCAGATTAGTTGCCAGCTCATCACAGGAAAGGACAAGCAACCTAATTCTCCACGCCACACAGAAGAGCCCCTCCAGGGGATCCGAACTCAAGACCTTCGTGCTGTGGGGAGAAAATGCTAACCACTGCCACAGTGACAAGCCAGTCTATTCAGGTCATTTTGTTTTGTTGTCAGCATAAACAATAAAGTTGGAATTTTCAGTTGGAATGATTATAATCAGACTGTAGAAAAAAATGCGCATATAAAAATGGCTGGAGAGTTACATTTCTTGTACCACTACGGCAACTTCTGTATCTAGTGCTTGTATTTAACGATGCATTTTGTCACCCTCAACCATAAAGCGTCGGTGTGTCTCGTTGTTCCAGGACACTTCAAATGTTACATATGGCCAAAAATCGGGTAATTCTCAATCGGTTGGGGAAGCACAAATTCACATTCACACATTCTTTTTTTTTACATAAACAAGTGGAAGAGGGCAGGAATCTAAATGATGTAGCATAAAGAGTGAGGGTTGCCAGGCAATTGCTAATCTGATCCAGACAAAATGCTTCTCTCCAATTTTCTGAGGATTGATGCCACCCTAATAAGCCTGCAAAGAACCCGAAGAGGAAAAAAAGGCAGCATCACAACATCGTACATCGCACAATCATAATCTCGCGGCTGCGTCACCTCTCAAAGCTAATCTCCTTATGATGGAAAAAGCGAGGGATGTTCGATGCTTATGGGCAGACAGAAAACAAGGGAGACAGTCTGTAGTTATCTGCTCTCTCTCTCACTGTCTGTCCATCTGTTCCCGTCTGGCCTTTTTGTTAGTCACTCTTTCAAGATTTTGTTTTTGCTTTTCAGCCTCGGGTGAAATGACTCTGAGAAGTTATTTCTTTTCTTATTTTGGCTTCTTGCATGAATGTGTTGTTCTGGCTTGGATAGCTGTGGAACATTGGCAGGGCTGATTATTGTCTACGGTGGGACAGGGCGCCTCGCTTTAACGGGAACAAGCGAACGGCCACGCTCCCGAAACTAATATGCGTAAACCAAATAACCATCATAGGCTCAAATCATCAGTATGAGGCTATTACTGATGTTGATGACGACCAGGAGAATCTTGGTGCCTTCAAGGATCAGTTCAGCTTTTCATTCCAGGCTGGTTCTAAACCTGAGAAAGGAGGTTGTGCTCTCATTGCAGAGAAAGGGCAGAGGGGGAAAGATTATTGCACGGCCGCGTGCTCATGGGCTCGTTAAACCATTCCTAGATTATTTATATTTTTATCTTCTCTGCCAAGGGTTTCTTCCTCTTGTCATAACTTCCTTAAGGTCTTGGGGCCATGCATGGAGCTTCAATATTTGTCAGGACAGAGGCGGAGAAGGGGCTGTGGAGCAGTGGTCTGTAACACAACGAAGGGACTCTTTCTCTTTCACTGTATTGGAGCGCACATTCACAAACATACACGTCTGGTATGTGCAGCCCCAGCTGTGTTCCTCACCTTTGTCTTCTTTTTTCCCATTTTTCTCTTTTTCATTCCCCTACCTTATTTCTCCTCCTCGCCGCTCAGCTCCGGGTAGAATAAAGCACAGCCGTCTTGTGTTTGAGACACGAGGAGTCTGATCTTCAGAAAGCAAATCTAGACAGCGTTCCTCGCTGTGCTTCGGGAATCCGCGAGCGTGTTTGTGCGTGTGCGCCCATGTGTGCCTTTTCTACGTGGTTTTGCTATGAGAAGCAAGAAAAAAAAAGAAATAATGTGAAGGTTCAGCTTTGACTTATTACTCAAGACAAAATTAATTCGCTGTGCTACATGAACATTTTCCTGCCCTTTTATGAAAGCATTAAAAAAATCATCAGCCTTGATTCCGTCTTTCAGAAAACATCCTTTTCTTGTCGGTCTGTGAAGGCGTCGTGGGCGTGAAAATCCGCTTTTTGCATCTTCTTTTGCTGCTCTCTCTTCCATTTGAGGATCTTAAAGCGTGTTCAGGAGGCTGTGACCCGTCGGCCATTTCATCTTCCACGCGCAATGTTAAACTCTTTCCCCTTCAACTGTCTGTCCTACTGGGGCCAATATCCTCCAACCACTGGTCATTCACATGCAGGTAATTGCTTTCTATATAAGTATGTACAGGCGTATGTATGTGTGCCCAAACCGACATATGTGAGCGTCTTGACTTTCTAATTCACAAATTTGCCATTTACTCATGGATCAGTTGGCATCTGAAAACCTGTCATGGGCAGAATATTCAACAAACCCTGAACCCTGGAGTTACAGACCAGCTAAACCCATGTGAAAAATGGGAGATGTATAATAATCTTTTCATTCATTCTTTTCTATTCAGTGTGTTTTGACACGGATATACATGTCAGGAAAATGAACTTTACTATTTTTGGAATGGAACTGGTCACGGACGGCACACTGGGGCAAGGATTGGCAGTGTCGGGCCACAGAAAGAAGGTTCAGGGTTCAAATCTTGGCCGTGTGGGTTCTTTTTCCCTCCCAGGACTTGCACACGGGGAAAATGGTGATTTAAATTTCCTCTGTCAGGTGTGAATGAGAGTGTGAATGGTTGTTTGTTTCAATGTTTTAGCCCTGTGATGAGCTGGCGACCTATCCAGGGTGTAGCCCTTCCTGCCCAAAGACGGCTGGGACCCCACAAAGGGATAAAATGGTAGAATTTTTTTTTCTCGGCATGTTGGAATTTGGGTGTGCGCATGAAGGATTGCTTTTTGTGATGAGGGGATGTCCAACAACTCCTCAGTCACATTGACTTTTAATGAAGCTCATTAAAGGAGAGACCAATTACAACGTTTCTAGAGCTTTTTTTTTAACTTACAATGAGTCACATGCTTTCTATATTTTACTTGAAAAACTGGGTTGTGATGGGGGGAGTCTGACTGATTCATTTTCCCTGTGGCAACTTTGACTTTTATGCACAGAGGGTCCTTGATCCATGCCTGAGAGCTGTCTTCAGAGCTAACGGTATTGCATAGACATCTAAATTTACCACCCAATCTTCTCCCATTGTTTTTGGATCCATATTTACATCTTGACGCTAAGCTAGCTTAGTGCTAAAGGTTGAATTCTTTTGTAATAAACTTTAAGATTTTGTTCCTGTTGGAATGTGTGCTTACATTAATTTTAAGTTTCCTGTTAATAAAAATAAAAAAGTGTAATCCAAGTTATGGAAAGTTGTTCTTTTTGAAGTGGTGTTTGCTCAAGGATATTTTGGTATAAGTGTAGTTTGTGATTTTTTTCTGAAGCCATAAAAATGGGGTGAAATGTCTCATTAACAACAGACTTTACTTGCCATTATAGACAGAAGGTACTTCTTTGAAGCTACTGGGCAGACTCACTTTAATAAAATGGCAACGCATCGTCTATTTTTATTTCATAATCACCTTCCACTGCATGGTTGACATGAATCGGCAAAGCAGGGAAGCAGAAATATATTAAATGTGCAGTATTGCTTTTTGATGCCTGTTTTGATCCAGTTTAACATACAGAGTGAAATCACCGTTTACACCCCAGTATGGTAATTTGATATCTACTAACATTTAAAAAAAAAACTTAATCAAGTAAGAACTTTGTGCTGATTGCAGACTTGGTGGGGACACTCTCCAAAGCCCCTAAATTGACCTTTGTTGTTGCTATTTGTGTAGTTGCTTTGTTCCACCAACACAGGTGTGTGTAATGTGGTTGGCTATCATATCGAAAGGAGTCAATATATTAATTAATATCTACGTGTCAGGATTGACTGAAAATTAAAAACGGACTGATGTGAGATCGAGGATGATGACTTGGGTTCTAATGGGGAGCCATACTCTATATTTCACATTAAGAATTTAGCCCTGAATATCTATTAATCTACACGATAGACTCGACAAGTCAAATATTTATTAGCTCTGATTAGGAAATTCATATTTTAGATATGACTGTCTCATTCCTCTCAGCTCATAAATATTCACGTCATTTTGCACGATAACCTCAGATGATTTCAGAGCAGAGAGCTGCTCCATCCAACATTCCGCTGTCCGCTCGGCTCAGAAGAGCTCAGAAACTTTCTTAGAACTTTTTTGTTTCTTCTGTTATTGTTGAGATGTCATTTCTGCCATCCTTTTTGGGGGGTTCCAATTAAAAGACAAATTCCAGTGAGGTTCACTCGTTGAGGCTGGACAATAGCCCCTCACTCTGTGTGTGTGTGTGTGTGTGTGTGTGTGTGAGTGTGTGTTGTTTAGTTAAATTTGAGTATTACAGATGAGTACCCCTGTGAATTTTCCCAAGAACAGACAAGCAGCCCGCAAAACCAGAGAGGACACTGTTTGCCAAATTAGCCTGAGATCACACTGATTGACTGAGGCTGGTCTGCGTGTGGTCAGTGTGTGTGTGTGTGTTGTGTGTGTGTGTGAATAATGAGTGTAATCTTTACAAGTTGAAAACACATCTCATTGGTCTATGGGGGTCATGGGAACCTGCTCTCTCAGGGTCTCCATTGGCCATCCCTTCACACAGCCCCTCTACACACACAACGTGTGTGTGTGTTGGTGTGTTGTGGTGAATCTCCCAGTTGTTCTGGCTCCCAGTGTCAACGCTATTATCCAAAGTAGATTAACACCACTTGTTTTTGCCAGATACACTGCAGATCTACACGCCCTAACCTGTGTCTGAGACCCTGGGGTTCCTGCTCCTACACTGTGCAGCGTAGATGCGGATAACACTTTTTTTTTTAACGTTCCTGTTTCCAGAAAGGTGACGTGATGCCACCTCGTGCGTAAAAAATTGGATCGTTCCAACACAACAGATTGAATTGAGGCCTCTCCTCTTCTCTCTTTAAATAATGTTCGTCATGTGCCTATTGGTGACCTATTTAAGATGTATTTAACAATTTGTCGCAAATGCTGTTAATATGTTACAAACACACAAATTTTCCGGCCCATACTGTGACCACAATGCAGTCCTTTTCCATTTCAACAATATTCAAATTTATTTTTTACATCTGTGGTTTATTACATTCATTCCATTACAATCGGATGCCCAAACATTGAAAATGTGACTTGAAGTATCTGGCTGAAGCTTGAACTCATACACTGGAACCATCGTGCCCTGTGTGAGCGTGTGTGTGTGTGTGTGTGTGTGTGTGTTTTGAGGCCCAGCAGCCTGTGTGACATCACCTCAATGTAAAATACAGAGCAGATTTTGTAAATCATTCCAAAGTGACATCAGAGATTATTATCCTTCTTAACTCTGGTGAAGCCAAATGAGGCATCACCTCAATTAAGCCCATTTGGGGGGGGGCTAATGGTATGATTTGCAATTCATTAAGCAATGTGCAAATTCTCAGGTATGTTTGGGGAAAAGAGGGCACGGAAGGGAAAGGAAAGAAGAGAAGAATTCAGCTGAATCGAGCAGGCTGCTGTGCTGCTGGCCTGGTGAGGTGGAATTTTAAAAATGCTTTTTGAATATTATTAACGAGTTTCAGGCAGTTTGCAACAGAGCAGGCCAGGGAGCAAGAAACAAATAAAAAAGGGTGCGTTTGGAAAAGAAAAGGGTCCCACTGAGAACTCACCTGCCCCTCTCCCTGCCTTCAGTGGAAGGGAAGAACTACGAACCCAGTAATGAACTAATCCGTGTGTAGCCATGTTCCGGCCTGGCTGTGTTCCCTCAAGCTGAACCGTCCCCGCACCGTCGCCTCCCCAGCACTTAATGACTTTCTGTTCCGTGGACAACTTGGGCAACAGAGATTACATATAAAACGACTGACGGGGAGGGAAAGACAGACGGAATAAGCTCACAGGAGCTGTAGGTCTGCAGTGGGCAGCGGAGCGTGCCAGCTTCTCCGTGGGTGGTGTAAATAGGTTCAGTCTCCATGTTATTCTTGGGCGCTGATCAATCCCGATCTTGTTTAGTAATGAGCTGAACATGTGGCCTAAACTTCATGCCAGCAGATCAGCATCCTTTGCAACCAAACAGGGATGGACGGAACCTCCAGGGGATGAGTAGTGGTTCCTCCATCCCCCGCTAGGTAATTTACTGTCTATTCTTTCATATTTGTAAACCTGGGGCGTTGTTGGGCACATATGAGTACTATGAACCGTAGTAACTCCGGGGTGACTGAGATACAGTGTGTTAATTAGTGAGATGCTAGTGTGCACTTTTATTTTTTAATGGTTTCCTGTTGTTTTCCATATTTATGCTAACCAAAGCTAACTGAATCTCATCCCATATTTAATGTACAGCCATGAGGGAGGTATAGATTTCCTCATGTGCTTCTCAGCAAGAAAGCAAATAGGCTTGTTCAGCACAATATCAGCTTAAAAAGGACTGTCTGTAACCTCATCAGCTACTCAAAGCTTGCTGCTAAGAGACGCCAGGTTGTAGATCCCCCCCCCAACTCCAAATATCATCTTTTGATGTCTAACTTTTACCAGAACTTTGTGATTCAAAGCCTCAGTAAGACGCAGAAGGCTTGATTGTTGACAGAATGCAGGTCGCAGCCAAGCAGTGTCTCCCTGTGATGTGGAGACATAGGATCCGCCGGAGGACAGACACAGAAGAGTCGGGGGCAACGCAGGAGATGTCAAACCATCCTTAATGAGTCCTCCAGCTTTTGGAGTTTCTGTTCGATTCACATTTTCTTTTCTTGCAGGTTTGCAAAGTCGCAGTCTCAAAAACAACAACTAACACAAACTGATCAACATTACGTTGGTTGGCAAATCAGAGGTAAGCTAGAATGTAGAAGTATCATGCTTCTGCTTAATTACAGCATGGAGCGACGCGTGCATGAAAAACTCCCTGAACGTCGTGCACAGCAGCTGGCGTTAGCTGCCGCTGCTCCATGAGCAGCCTTACAGGTGGCACGGCACAGGTGACGTGTCAGTCAACTCAATGAAGAAGAATCCGTCATCCACAAAGGTCATTTTGGGTCATTCATGCTACATCGCGCGCTGATACTATGACTCATTTATTAGCTGTGGAATGAGACAGAGCGAGCAGGTGAAGGCAATGATTCTCCATCAGCCCGATAGTGCGATGTTTGCCATCGAGGACCACCGTTCCTCATAGCAGAATCATGCTAAAAACAGTTATTTTGTTACAATGGAAACACTGATCAATGTTGAGCGAACTGTACCACTTTAAGGAAATATAACTTTAGGATTTCTGTCTCAGCTTTTTTGGCCTCATAGCAGGTGTCTCTTTTGAAAAATGATCTGCATAGGAACACGAGGCTCATTCACTGGGCCCAGCTACGAGCCAGGTGGAATTTGTTCCGCAACTTCCTATGACGCCCGTCGTGCTCATTCTCATGCTAAAGTACTTTTCATTTGCTAACGACGTGGCACAGCTTCAGTCGGCGCGTCTGAATATGCATGGAGAAGAACAGGCTTCATGGAGATGCAGATCCATCACTGTCGGTTTTGCTCTGGCGCTCAACTCCATTACCGGTGACCCCACACGCGGCGGGCCGCCTGGATGTGTTTGATTTTATTATGTTCCGCGCTCGCGGGCCAGAGTCTCGCCGCGTGAATATCCGCAAGTGCGTGCAGTTGTTTGTGAGAACAGTGACACTTCGCCCCCCCCCCCCCCATTCAGTCACTACATCCACTAATGCGGAGGACGCATGGCTCCACTCACAACAGCACTTCTCTGATATGCAAAGTGAGCTCTCCGCTGCACCTGGCATCCAGACGCGCTCCTCTCATCAGCAACAGTCTCCTCACTCTAATTCGCCTCATGTTCAAATGTAATAGGAAACCACTCATACAGGGAAATGGTTTGTTTTGTCTGCTTTGATAACAACGCAGTCCTCCCCGCCCCCTCCTGCCTGCCTTTTGGACAAAACTGTATCTTCTTTGTGTCGAACAAAGGCTTTGTTAAAGCACAGACTATGGGAGGCTGGGAGACAGCCTACAGGTGGGGATGAAACTGTTGATACAGGTGGGGATTGTGCACATATTCACAATGGTATATTAATCTCTCTTCAACCTGAATCGCGGTTGAATTAATCAGTGTTCTAATCAGTGGGAAGATTTAGATAAAATGTATTAACAGGGCTAAATCATCCTCAGGACATGTGATAATTAATCATCCCACATTTCTATTACCTGCCATGTCGCGGCACAGCTTTTCCTCCCCGGTTGAGGCTTCCGCTGATGCTGCAGGGATCCAGATGCTTCATGTGAGGCCAACATTTTGGGCCCCAACTGTTCATAATTAATATTTTTAAATTATTTTTTAACAATGTCACATCGAAGGTTTCCATACATTAATCACAATTTAGCTCACGGTTGGTGTAAGGTTTAGGGTTAGGAGCTGATAAATGAATGAAAGTCGGTGCAAAGATAGCAGCACAAACCTGTGTGTGTGTGTGTGTGGTGTGTGTGTGTGTGTAGGCAGCAGGTACAGAAGGTGTGAAAGTGGAACATGGCTACAAGCTACAAACGTGACGCAAGTCAGGTTAGCCACATCACTTACTGCTGCCTTTTAGGAAAAATAACCACTCCAAATGTGGGGTTTCCAAGTAAGAAATGCTTAATGTTCACATTTTTCGTTGAGTTTACCTAACGTAACCTTATCGTGTCTGCACATATGACAGAAGTTTAGAATAATACAGCGTAACCCTGCAAGCAGTCGACTTCTCTAATGAGCCTGGGATATGTCTGTTCATGCTAGCTCTGCTGTATGTGTTCCAGATTGTAAAGGGGAAACAAACCTTGCATACCTATCTAAAAAAAGGTTGGGAAGGGACATGTCACCATGACAACAGAGGGAGGAGTAGGATGAATGCCATTAAAAATTTGGAAGCAATGTTGTGCATCCCGTTATCCTCACATGGACTCTGAAGCATAATTTGCGTCTATGGAGAAAATAAAGCATGCATGTATGCACTAACACACACACACACACACACACACACACACACACACACACGCGCGCGTGTCTCCTAATCCATTTATTCAATCCTTGCCTAATTTACCACAGTGATGACAAACTGAACTAATTTCCTGCACGTCTTTTTTATTCCACTCCAATGAACTCTTAAACAATTCAGCTTGAACTTTGATTACTTGCACCTCATTTGCATACATTTCGTTCAAGCTAATACATCTTTAAACCAGTAAGGGCGAAATGCCCCCCGAGCAAACGTGAACAATGCAGGCGCAAGTTGCTGATTTGTCCCTATACAATGAATAATGCTTCAGGTGTGTGCAGATGCGCAGCGCTAATAAGCCGTATCATCCACCAAAGGTATCCCTGAAGGGAGCAGACTGGAAACAATGGTCTTGGCCAGTGTTATCTCTGAGTCAAATATGTCAGCGAGGGCAGAGACTGAACACAGCGATAACAGTGACACCTAGCGGTCACTTTGAGGAACTGTGTAACCTGTCAGTGTACCAGACACTTTGACAGATTAACCCCCCCACACAGACATACACACACACACACATCATGCACACACAGAGTTTTCCTCTGTGACAACACATTTATTTAATCAATCCAGCGCAACCCCAGCTGTCCAACACAAAGGGTTCCCCAATTATCTTAATGTGATTTGCTACCTACTGTCAGCTGCAACACTACTGATTACAACATAATAAGAGGCTGAGTACACATCACACACATGCATAAACATTTCCTGGCGTGTGAAGTATCCTATCTTTAGCCAGTGTCAGTAATGGTGCGACGACAGGAGGAGGACCGGTGGAGACATAAAACCACGGGAGAGGCAGGATGGAGGGATGGGGATATGGGATGAATAAAAGGATATAAATACAGTCAGACACACGACTTCAAACAGAGCTTGAAGTTTACAACGCCGCTGCCGCTGTCATCTAAACCATAGTGTGTCCTGCAGAACAGCAGGATAGATGTCGTCATAACGACTTGGTGACAGGGCAGACGAGACATTAAATACACTTTAGGAGGTTTGTCACGGCCCCTACAGGGAGCCGACAGGCAGATGGAAGAAAGAGTCAGGAAGAGATGGCAGACTGATTGGTATATCAGTGCGCCATGAATCACAACACCGGCAGGCTTAATCCCTCCCTTTGGTTTAATCCTAGGAGGTGCAAGACAAAGTAACAGCTCTGCTGCATCTACTCTGGGTGACTTTGTGCTGACAGCATGAACCCGGGTCAGAAGAGAAAACATGCGAGCAGTAAATAGTGGGTCTGAGTTGTGGAGATGTAGACGCACAGTGCTGTAGTGTACCTGCAGTGGAGGTCTGCTGTCAGAGCAGAGCGGAATGGCTCCATGAGGGTCGAGAGGATTAAGGTTAAACAGTATGTTTAAAAAGACCGGCGCTCAGGGGAACCGCGAAAACCTCTGCCTGGAGGAAAGTTGTAGCTCCAGCAGAAGGAAACACATCTGAAGAAGAAGGAATTCCTTCCTATTTAGATTTGGTGACATTGTTATTCTGAAAAACACCCACGAAAACAGTCATCCAGAGGCAGCAGATCTCCTGCAGCGTCACGTTGTATGACTTCACCACTGAGGTCACCCTCTCTCCCTGGGCCCAATCATCGTCTGAGCACCTCTGACCAACCTCAGAAATCTATTCATTAATCAAACTAACCCTTTTGTTTTCTGTTCTTGAGCTTCAAATCTTTACCGCTCGACTGCTAACCGGCTTCTTTGTTGAGGTTCTAAAAATGGGCCTTGGCGCCATTGGAACATTTCAATTTCTTGCATTTCTCACAAGGCAATTTGCAGCTGGGGAAAACACATCTCCTCACAAAGCTCCTGCTTTTTAATAAGTGGTTTATCTGATCCGAAGCCGAGGTGCTATTTGTGGTCGCGCCGCTGACATCACAATGATTTTACCATCCCTGTTTCCAATTTCACACCCAATAGCTTCCATGTGCCGGAGCTTAATTGGAGCATCCTCAAGGGGACCGTGCGGCTGTTTCTGTTTGTGCACGTACGGTCCCACTGCTTTACTGTCGGATAAAATTCTTTTAAAAACACATTTTCATAACCAGAAAAGCCATCATTTGAAAGGAGCATTAATGGGCGTCTGTATAAAGGATGCTATTAATGTCCTGGCCTGAGTCATAAAAGAAAACGGAATATACTTATTAAAACTTAGTATGGGTTAACCCTAGTAGCCATGTTGAGAAATACTTGAGCAAGTTCCCTCTGTAGTTTGTGTTCAAAATCAAAGTGTGGGGAAATCCTTTTCGGATTAACACGATGAGTGAGATACTCTTTTATCACAGGATGAGGGAAGCTATTAAATACTTTACCTGTATTTATACATATGAAACATCTCACTCACAAAAGGACCAGGTTTACAGCCTGTTTATACTGTAAGTTTAACTGCAACACAACCCTATCATCTTCTCAGGTCCTTTTATTTAGACTCCCTTTGATGACTGTGTTTCTACTTTAAGCCTGGAATAAAGCTTAGAGGTACTTTTCCTTTTTATTTTCTGCCTCTCTTGTTCCGGATATTCCCCATTCCTAGAGGGACCTGCTTAGTTCTATGGGACTGACAAATGATATATAAAAAAAAGAAAACAAGAGGTTTACCACAGATATTATCAATGAGGTCTCCAAACCTGCCGCAGCTGAAGTCAGCAGGGGTGCAGCTTTGAGTTTTTGCCCGGACCTGCTCCAACAGAACAGCCATCTCTAATCCCTGGGATGTCCAGCTGGACCTTTTCTCACACAAACCAGTGGAAATCTACTGTCACTGTCTTTTCCCAACACTGTTTCAGGCTCATTAAATGGAAATCATAGCATAAAGTCTTTCGTTCGTGGCCCAGTGCGGAGAGGCACGAACGTGAGATGTTGACGTTGACCATCTGGACAACCAGGTGGTTGAGGGTTTAAGCTGCAACAGAACAGCCGGCCGCTGCTCTGGCTCACCTCTAAAGTCTGACAAAAACAAATGTAAAATATTAGTGGCAATTAAGACCGTTCCGCATGATTTTACATTTCAGTGATATAAAAAAGCCCCCAGCGTCCCTCTCTGCGGCTGCATATCTTCAGCTTGAAATGCGGACCCAAAACTCCATAAAACCGGCCAAAAGTGGACCAACGCTGCGTCGCGAAGCGGCCGTGGAATAATCCGCAGCGTGGCACTTTGACACTTCAGATTCTGTGCAGATTAAACAAAACAAGATACAACATGATTACGCAGCGCTTCGGGGGGAGTTTGAAAGAACCCTGTTATGCTTGGCTGTAGTCAGGATTGCTGTCCCACCCCCACCATCCTCTTTGTCTGATCTCATCTCCTGTGCAACCGACTTATATGCGAGTGGTTTCAATTTCCTCATCAAAACCATTGCCAAGAAAGCAAAAATAGAATTCTTTATGGGGAATATCAATTATACCGTATTTGACAGAGCAAAATGAGTGCTCGCCTGCATGCGGCGATGTTGCGCGGATCAATTAAATCCGAGGGCCACATTAGGGTCAGGGAATTCAAAACACTCTGACCCTCAGGCCTTTTGCCCAAACACAAACGGATATGTATTCACTATTTGAGCAGTTCATGTAAAATCGTTTCCTACGGTACATTTCTTAAGAATGTCAATAGTGGGTAAGCTATGAAAACAAGCTGCTCCAGGACTGGAAACCCTAATGTGCTCACATGTACTGAACACTAAAGAGGTATAATGAAAGGAGGATGTGTCACATATGATGATATGGTACATTAACTGTAGCTACCAGCTATACTCTTCAGAGGGGCCTGAAGAAAAGGGCTTAAAGGGAGGCCGAATGCAGCGGATGGAAGGTGAGTGACGGCATAAACAAGAACCAAGTGTGCAGTTACAAAGCGGTCCTCCTCTCTGATTCATGCAACGTGTCAGAGGAGCAGGTGTGGTATATCAGGCAATATATGACTAAACATAAACATCATAATAACTTACAGGGCCTCCACAAAAAAAAAAAAAAAATTTTCCCTGCACGTACTGTAAAATGTGCATGTGAGCAGCTATACATCCATGTGCGCTCTCATGAAGACAGGAAGCTAATCAGATGAGATGCATTCCATATTCTTGTGATTTATGACTGCAGCGTAGCCAAGATCATATATTTGCAGACTGTCAGCGGAGGGAATGAGTCTTCTCCAGCTCTAACTAAGGACACATGCCACAGGCCCCGGGATGTGTTTTCTTCCTCGCTGACAGGCTTCGTTCCTGCGCTCTGCCCTCGGAGGAATGGAAGAAGTCTGTTCAGTGTGAACAGTGTCCTTACATCTTTCCTCCTGCCTCTTAGGAGCAACCTTCAAGCGTTGATTCAAACAGCCCAAGCAGGTTTATATTCATTTCAATCTTCTTCGGGGGGTGATTCTCGGTATCCTTTATGGTTTGTAAGTATTTTGCTTGAAGGCACTGAAGTGGAACAATGTGCGCAATCTGTTCCGTTTCAATGTGCGCAATCTGTTCCGTTTTCTCCCGCTTATTCGGATCCGGGTCGCCGGGGCAGCAGCTTCAGGAAGCATGCCCAGACAGCCCTCTCCCCAGCCACTCCCAATCCAGGCGAGATTCTCTCCACCTAGTCCTGGGCCGGCCACGAGGCCGCCTATGTCATCCGCAAAAAGTAGCGACGAGATCTTCCGCCCGCCAAACTCGACACCCTCCACTCCCCCGCTGTGCCTAGAAATTCTGTCCATAAAAGTTATGAACAGAACCGGTGACAAAGGGCAGCCCTGGTGGAGTCCAACCCTCACTGGGACCGAGTCCGACTTACAACCGGCTATCCGGACCAAGATCCTGCTCCTTTGGTACAGGGACTGGACGGCTCTTATCAAGGGACCTTCCACCCCATACTCCCGGAACACCCCCCACAGAATGCTCCAGGGGATCCGGTCATAAGCCACAAAGCACATGTGGACTGGTTAGGCAAACTCCCAACTCCCCTCAAGCACCCCAGCAAGGGTAAAGAGCTGATCCGTGGTTCCACAACCCGGGGCAAAACCCACAATGTTCCTCCTCGATCAGATGTTCGGCTATCAGTTTAATCCTCATAGCGGCTTCCCTTTTCGATGGGTATGCAAACTCCTCCACCATGATAAGGTGATGTTTCACGGAGGTGCGCGTGAGTTTTAAAATCACCCGACATCAGCGAAATCTCAGCCTTCGGGCATTATGGTGGCTTAATGGGGCCAAACATGTTTTCTGTGACCTCCTGGGTCTGAAATGTCGTCGTTTGACTTCATGAATGCATATTTTTATGAAATGTTCTTCGATCACAGGCAAAACTGCGATTTGTGACATCACACTGTCACCAATCTACGACAAATGATCAAATTATCATCAGGTTGAGTCTCCTACAAGGGCTTGGATCTAAAATATTTTTTTCTTTTTGCGTCATTAACCCTATAAAGCCTGACACATCAATAAATAGCCAGAAAATTCTAATTTTTTGGAAATTAGATGTTTATTGAACCTTTTAACAAAATCCCAATTTTTTTTTGATTTTGTTTATGACATTTTTTTTGTATCAAATATGATACATTAGGTGATTTCGGCAACTTTTAGCTCACAACTATGTTAACTTTAGACACAAAAACAAAGTTTGCCCATAACATTTTGACAATATAGAACATGAACAACAACATTTTTCTCTTTGGTTTTTTTGCATAGCACTTTTTAGCACAAGAGGCACACTGCAGCCTCTTTTACGGGGTGGTGTTGGAGTTGTTTCTGGAGAGGACAGTGGTCTGCCACACTGATTTTGGTTTAGAAAAAAGAGACGTCTCAGAATCTCGCGTATTAAATATGATACAAACGGCTTTAAAGGGTTTAAAATATTTTTCACCAGTATGAATGTAGGTTTTGCTGTCCTTGGGATTGTATGACCTTTATAATATGTAAAATAACTTTCATTCCTTTAGAAAAATGTAGAAATCCAGTCTACAAACAGCTCATCCTAAAGTTAATGGTAATGGGGAATCATGAGCAAGTGTCATTAATAACACAACAATTACATCTTTCCATATGTAACCATGGAAACAACAATGAACAAGTTCAATTGCACACAATCTTTACAGGATGGCCACTGAGATAAGCTCCACAAGAAAAAGAGGCTGGATGTTTCTACTGTCTCCGTTGGAAACTGGTATATCACAAAGTGTCTTCAAAAAGAGAGAGAGAGATCTTGATACGAGTGGGAAAAAACGGGTGATTTAAACACCAGAGTAGGTGCGTGACCTCATGCCAGACGCTCCATGATTGATTGCCAGCCTTGGGCTATCTCTCTGTCTGAACTTCCTGGTTTTTAGTTCTTGTTTCCTGCCAGGATCATTGCATTCTTCAATGTGATTAACTCTCCAGAACGAGGTCATGACTCACGCTGGAGTCTTCAAACAGGTACAGGGTACACAAGACAACAGAGACCTTTTTCCCCCAGGTGGTCTACCATGAGGAGAAAGGCCGAGGGTCCCAGGTCTTTGTACCTTTGAGCACGGCCTTAACCTCAAATCCCAACAAAGGCAAAAAGAAATACAGACCGTAATGCTGTAATGAGAAGATCAGACATGACTTTCACAGTTAAAAGATGGCTGCTGGTTCACGTGTGACTCCACGGTCTGGCGGGTTACACAATATTAAATCAGCTGAGAGTGAAACGACAGTGACTGATTCCAGGAGAGGCTTGACATGCAACGTTTGCTTCGTTACAGATGGAGTCAGAGGCAGAGAGTTGACAAGGCTCCTAAATCTCTCTACAGCGCTCACGCACAGGCGTCAGAGAACGAGCATGTCTCAGGCTTATTTGGGGATGTTTTCAAGGACGCTTTATTATATGTCGGCAGGTGACGGCACTTATAGAGTGTGTGATTTTGCCTTACAGCCCACTGCTCATATGGCGTCTACATGGATCTAATTTCGGAGCATTTCAAGGTGCGCTTTGCTCGCGCTTTTCCAAAAAGGATGCTGTCCAGACCCTTCAGTCCCGAACCACATGCAGCCTCTCAATTCGTGTCAATTCGTCTTCGTCGGGCAAACCCAAACGTGCACAAATGACCCCGTTACCTCGATAATAGTTTCTTTTGTCAGCAACCCATGTGGTATTGCTTTCGCTCACACGATCTAATGAGCTATTTCTTTTCCGCAGATTTATAGCCAAACCTTGCAGCGATTTGAGGGAATGACCCTCCTAAGGTTGAGGTTGAAAACGAACCCCAACAAAAGCAGCCGATGGCCGGCGCTGCAAATCAAAAGCAGAGAAAACGTCTCCTTCTCCCCACTCGATTTCTGCCCAAACTCCTTTTGCAGCCTTCATGGCAACAGAACTTGCCAGACAATATCAACAAGTCCTTTCTTGTACATAAAATGGGACCCAGCAGGTAAAATCACATCAGGTGTGAAACTACCACCTGTGCTTTACCTGCATCCACACAGAGCTCCATTCATGTAATCAGCCATTAAAGGTTCGTTTTGCATGACACAGTCTGCAGTTACCAGCCTGTGGAAGCCTGGTGGGGGTGTACAAACAGGAGAAAAGGTGCCACGGAGTAAAGTTCCACGTTTTAAAAGCCTGGCCTGTTACTTTTATCGATCCCATACGCAGCCACACACAGTGGGGGCTGCTTTCTGTCTGACTGCACCCTTATTTTTTTAATGAGCGCCGTGTCGGAACGGAAACAGCGCCGCTGAACTCCCAGCGTACACCCGACTTATCCCGTGTCTACTTAACAGTGAGTCATTGTAGCAATCGCTCCTGGTTTCCTCCTCGGTGAAGACTTTTGCTGTGTGGTGGCAGCCAGAGTCGAGTAGCCGGCAGCACGCCGTACCTCTCATTATGGCCTAATAGAGGTGGAGGTGTTTTTATGGCTCAGTCTGGCCTGTGCAGTCAGTCAGGTGCTGCACCAGACTCTCTCAGATCTTTATTACAATCCCCCCTCAGATATTTGTAATTACTCAGGTCTCCCATTTTTTGGGGGTCCTGGGGTTTTTCACCTTTCCACCTGGCACATTATTATACGTCGCCATTGCGAAGCCCTTATGAAATTGTTTAAAGCGGCCTTACTTTTATTGGAACCCTGAATTGCTGTGAATTGTTTCCAATTAGCTGAAATTGGCCAGTTAAATTGTAGTTTTACAGTGAAATGAAGTCAAACCGTGCCAGTGTTCTGCAGGACAGACCCAGAGGTGCGCTAGTATTCAGAATTTGTTGGTAATTTGGTGTTTAACTACTCTTAATT